>NC_141095.1:21096651-21126651 GCF_041138505.1 Cibotium barometz
AAAACTAGGTTATGTATAAACATGTGATGATACATTGTGCACCCTATTATGCATGAAAGTCCCTTTGTCTATGCAGGATAAAAAAATAAACTACCTTACTGATTTGCTTCATGTGCCAAACATAACAAAGAACCTAGTTTTTATTGCAGCATGGTCTATAAGTGTTTCATGGACGTTATGTAGCGGATTTTAATAATCAATACCACTTGGTTCTGCAAGGGAAACAAAGTTGGCAATGTTTACATTGGATGTAAGCATGCCTAAAGTGAAGGCTGCGATGTTGATGTGATCTAGACATTGATATTTGGCATAAACTCATTGGACATGTCAATTTTCAGTGGTCCCAAGGTTGCCAAAGTTCATAATGCATGGAATGCACAGAGTATGTGAATCATGATAATTGATGCTAAACATGTATTTCTACATAATAAGTAGACCTTGGATATTTTGATGTTTGGGGACTAACAAACATGCAATCAAGTAGAGGATGCCATTATTATATGTCTTTCATTGATAACCACACTAGGAAAATGTGGGTGTATTTCATGAAAGAGAAAAGTGAAGTGTTTATTCACTTTCAGAGCTTCATAACTATGGTAGAGAAAGACAAAGGCATGCACATCAAATGCCTAAGTTTAGAGATTATGGGCGAATATTTCTCCAATGAATTTAGCCATGGGATAAAGAGGTGATTTACATGTAGGTACACCATGCACCAAAATGGGGTTGCAGAAAGGAAAAACTAGCATATTACAAAAGTTGCCCGTGCATTGATGATGAAGTATGCCTCACTATTTTTGGGATGAAGTAATAGCAACTGTAGTTTATATCATACATAGGATGCCCACTTACTAGTTCATGACATGAAGCCTGAATAAAAGTTTACTAGTAGAAAACTAGGTTTTGCACACTTGAAAGTATTTGGGTGCATTTCTTGTGTACATGTACTAGATGAGGTTTAGCACACTTGAAAGTATTTGGGTGCATTTCTTGTGTACATGTACTAGATGAGGTGAGAAGTATCCTAGCACTTGAAAGTATTTGGGTGCATTGCATGTGTACATGTACTAGATGAGGTGAGAAGTATCCCAAGGTAGAAAAATGTATATTCATTGGTTATTCCCTTGAGTAGAAAGGCTATAGATGCTATAACCCTACTATGTGTTAGATGCGAGTGAGTAGGGATGTTGCATTCAATGACCACCACCAAATCCTTCCTAGATACATTATTATCATCCACAAGGGGATGTTGTGTTTAATGAGCACACAACGTATGAGATACAAGTGAGCAAGGATAAGCACCACCGAATCCTTCCTATATACATTATTATCATCCATAAGGGGATGTTCCTCTCCATTGCAAACAATGGAGTATTCTTACCGAATATATTGAAGGAAGTCATGCTTTTTTCTAGCTAGTATATACCAATTAAGGATTCTATAAAGGTTGAAGCAAAGAATCAGATAAGTGCCTTAAATGTTGACAAATAATCACAAGCACTTACTAGACTAGGAGAGTCCTCTAACAACGGTTCTATTGTGAGACCTTGGTTAGGCAGGTTAATATAAAATGATAGGCATTCTATTGTGTCATGTGGTGGTACTATAGGTGCTAAAAATCCATCAAGCTCACTTATATTACACAAGGGAAAAGAAAAAGTGGATCAACCTTTTATAATGTTTGATGTTTCAAAAGGTCACTCCTTTATTGATGGAGATGATGGCTTAGAACAAAGCCTTAATGAGGAGAGATGTTTGATAAACAATTAGCTAGCTCGTGCGTTTTTACCTCCTTTCTAGTAGGAATAAACTTGGCCATTTTTGTCAACCTGCCACCACCTAAATCGAATCATATCCTTAAAACAAAAAGTCATAAAAAACAACAACAAAATCGTACAAATGGCAACTCAAGTCCATTTTGCCAAAAAAACATAAAAAAGGACTACTTTTTAGAGTTTTTTTGAAATAAAGCACTTTTTTGTAGGTGTGCTTTCATTTTTTTATAAATATTTCTATCTTTTTAGACATTCTAGAATGCATTCGATAACTTAAATCAAGAGAACTCTAAAAAAAAGACTTGATTTGGACCAAACCAAAACCTTCACATTCCATGAAAATTTGAGTATAAAAACATTACACTTATTGTAGAAAAAAAATTCTTCTCCTTGCAACTAAGAGAGATCTTTGACCTTTTGCTTCAATATTTCTAGAGTTGTCCTTCCCCTTTCTGCTTTGTTTCTTTCCTGTGCTTTGCTAATTTTTGGTGCTCCATGCTCTACTGCTTCCTGTAAATCCTCAAAGCTTGTAGAATGGGCACTGCAAAAAAGATTCAAGAGTGTCAATATTTTTCCAATAGAAAAAATTAATTCAAAATAACCAACACAACCACTTTAAAATATCTAGAACTTTAAACTTAACTTACATTTTTCTTTTGTAGTCTTTGCTGTGTCTCGCTTTGCTTTCAACTCCTTCTTGGGAATTTTAACGTGAGATAAATCTTGTCTCTATATTCTCAAGAAAGGGGGAATCTATATTCTCAAGAAAGAGGGAAGTGAGAGAGTGGGGTTTAGACTTTCATTTTGTGACTCCATATATAAATTGTACACCTCTCTTTTAAAAAAATTATCGGGGAGATGTGTGAAGTTTAAGTTAGGTAGCACCTGTCCATTGAAGGTGATAAAGTTTCCCAACCATTGCTTTAGGAAACAATATTGGGGGTTTCATGTGTGCTAAATGTTAAAGAAAAACTTTCTTGTGTCACTTTTGCTAAGATTTTTTTAATTCTCAAATTTCTTATGCCAAATACCTTTAAGAAACTTGCTCTATAAAATGCAGCATCTGAGACCGCATATTTAGTTGACAAGATGGAGCATCACACACAAGACCTTAAGAACACATTTTGTGCACCTCTCCCTAAACTGAAAAAATTGCTACGCTTTAGGTGGATTTTCTGAAATCCTAAGCTCCTCAAACAATTTCTGACACAACAAAAATCTCTACATGTCTCTCGAATCGCTAGCCTTAAAAAGAAGCCACTGCTTTCTCTCACCTCTTGCCATTCGAGGTTATCTCGTTGTTTGCAATCTCTCTCATTGACCGCTACATTGCCATTAAGCTGTTGTTGCAACCGGACATTTAATTTTCTTGAAGAGAATAATAAAAAAACTCATAAAAATTATATCAAATATCAAAATAACTACTTGAATTAAATTGAAAAATTAAAGCACATATCAAAACATAGAGCAAGAGAAAGAAATACATCACCATCAACACAAGGCAACACAAGACTGGGTGCAATCTTCCCCCCCAACGTGAGTGGCTTCTTCTCACGTGGGTATTTATGATATATTCCAAAAGTAGGCTTTCAGCCAAAAATAAAGTATACATCCATATTTGGACTTTGCCATTTAATTAGCTTTTGTCCTCAATTAGCCTTTGTCCTCAAACCTTCTAAGGTTTGCACAATTTTTCTAATTCAATAATCTAACTTGTGCACATATGCACATTACAAAATAAATCAACTAGTGCTCGTACGCACACTGTACAATAAATTGACGCGTGCACACACACACATCACACTGATGTCAAAATAATATCAAATGCCATAGTACAGTCACAAAATATTGTGAGATCGGTCCATACGCCATGACTCAATCCACCATCCGTGCGACACCTAAATCGGTACCCTCGTAGTGTGCAACACCTAAATCGGTACCCTTGCACACCTCATCACCTAAACTCATAAACATAAACCACGTCAATAGTAACAATCAATTGACATCACATCAATCAATCCTAACGTGTTCATGAGAAATAGGCATCATAAAAAATATATACAAATTTAAATGACCATGATTATTATTCAAATAACATGGGTCATAACAGTCTCCCCTGTTGGGAATCAACTGTCCTCAGTTGCACAATCAATGAGTGGATGGCTTCATGGTACAAGTGGAGGACAAGATCATCACATCAAACAATTTCTGAAAATAAAACCAAACAAATGAACGCATGTGAAAAGGATCTAAGTGTCCCATACCACATAGGTACCTTCCACATACAAACACTCGTTGGTGAAAGATAGAAGACATAGATACGTCTGGGGTAGGTATGTAAAACCAATCTAATGTCCCATACCATAGATTAATTCCACACGACACTACCTTAAGAACAGAAGTTTGAGACGGAGTAGCTAATTCCCTCTGAAACTTTCATTCCGACATAACTTTTCTCTATCCTCAAAATTAGACTACAAGTCTTATTCCAAAAATGAATTAGGTCGAAATGGAAATTCTTATCAACTTAAGATTGAAGAATAATCAATTACTTTACCGTCAATAACTTGATGAATTTTGGGGATTTGTTCTTAATCTTAATCTTGATGAATTCTCGAGATTTGTTTTTGATCTTAATCTTAATCTTGTAATTGTCTAACTAAATTCAAAAATTATAGTCTTTGAATAGGTTTATAATTCTTGAATTTGTGAATCTTACTTGTAAACAATGAAATCGAAAGGGAATCTTGATCTTAAGGTTAATCTTAAACTTGAAGTCAGAACTTGAATAATGATAGACATCTTGCACCCTAGTAGTTGATAGCAAGAACTTGATATACTAGTAATGAATCTTGGCTTAAATTAAAAATACTTGAATGGACGAAAATTGAGAGATTAGTCTTTAGTTAATCATAATTACAATCCTTGAATAAATCTTGTTCTTAAGGGCTTTAAATCTTGTGGTTGAATATATCTTTGACTTAGAGCAATTCTTGGTCTAGAAATAATCTTGTACTTGGATAGATCTTCAACTAGAACACTTGAAAATTTAGATAAAACTTTACTTGAAAGAATCTTGTACTCAGATAGATCTTAAACTAGAACACTTGAAAATTTAGATAAAACTTTACTTGAATTGGTATAAACTTCGTAATTGTGGTTGGTATACAACTTAAGCTTGGTTTCTAGTCACTTGAGAGCTATTTCTTTAGTTTTCTCATCATCACTAAATTCGATGGTAAAGCAATTAATAGCTTGAATCAAAGACTTGCTTGGTTCTTGAATCTTCAAATTGGTCTTAATCTTCTATGAAATGTCTAGCAATCACTTTTACTTGAATTTGGGCAACTAGATCTTGAAGATAACTTTTGCTAATCTTGTCTCGATCTTTCTAGTTAGGTCACGGTATCTAAAATTCTTTTCAAGAGCTAAAGTTTTCTAACTAGGTCTAGAAGAAAAGAATATTCAGAAAACAGATACAAAAGCAAACAAGAAATTGTATACAATAAATAAATTATTATTTTTACACATACCTCCACCTTTGGTTAGTGTGTCGAGTGCGTTAACCTCTTCGGTGTCAAGCTGTTCCTGAATAGTACGATGAATAGTACGATGGTGCGGATATTCACCCATTTCTTGACAATTAAAAGAATAGGAAAAATTTAAAACAAGAGAAAAGATAGGATTTCTTATCTCATATGGAACGTCGAACTAGATGTGAGTCCTGCCAAGTTAGCTCAATACACAAATGCATAATTTTTCAAGAAATAATCCATGTACTCTTTAAAATTTAAAAACTAGTCGTAAGTTAAAGCAAAATTTTAATGATATCTTCACTAACAAGCTGTTTATATTATTCGTACTTCATAAGGATTTAGAAAACAACATTATTCACAAGAATTTGACTAAAGTCTCAAAATTTCTCTTGAGGTAAATTCCTAAAAAAAATATGTAAAAGAAATCCAAACTAACTATATGTACATGAGATTCTTTTCGATAAAATATGAAAAAAATATTTTCTTTTGTAAAACTTTCGATTGGTCTCATTTGAGCTTATTTGAAAGCTTTTAAAGCTTAGTCAAAAGCTTAGATATATATAAAACTTTTATGTTAGTTAATAAGCTTTTAATTAAGCTTATTAAAGCTTTTATAAGCTTTATAATTTCTTTTTCTCCCACAGCTATTCACACAGCGCAGCGCTTAAGAATAAAAAGGAAGATTTTATTTTTGATTTTATTTTTATTTTTATTTTTAAAATAATGCCTCCTGGATTGCACGCGGCCAAGATTTGAGGGACAACCCTTAATGTGGGTTGTAAGCAAAAGCTCACAAAGGTTTTAACCTTCTGCTGCAAATAGAAAAAATTGGGGCCTCCCCTGAATTCGCAGCAAATAGAAAAAAAAAATTGGGGCCTCCCCTGAGTTCGCACCGACCGCCGGACGGATGGAGAAAGAAAAGCCGCTGCCACTGCCGCTGCCGTTGCCGCCCGGGAACGAAGGAGGGAGAGAAGAGAAAAAAAAATTGCCACGCCTCCTGCTGGATTTTGCATAGCCGGCCTGTTGGATTTTGCGCAGCCTGCCTGGCCTTCAGGATGCGCCCGGCCGTAGGATGGAGGGAGGAGGAAAAGGATTATATATATATATATATATATATATATATATATATATATATATATATATATATTACTCCAGCGCAGCGCAGAGGAGGAAAATTAAATAAAACCAAAATAATTTTTGAGAAGACTCTTGAATAATTCTCAACCTTCTATTATAGAAATTGAGCAAAGGAAAGGTTTAGCAATTTTGTTTATGGCTCTCCATGCTCCTCTACTTGCTCTTTCAATCCGTACAGACAGATTAGGAAGAGGATTAGTGAAGAGGAAGGTGGTTTTATGGTTTTGAGAAACCCACTAATGGTTTTCCACCTAGTTTTACCCTTTGGGCAATAGATTGATGGAGATTGATTACCCAATGGTCAAAAACAAGCTTTATTTCATCCATACACAAACAAAAATCCCTAAACATGTTCTTCTTCAATTTAAATTCAAGAAAATTACCAAAATCACCTCTGTTTTTATCGCTTTCACCTCTTTTGACAGCCTTCAAGAAAATTAAATTACACCAAAGCTCTGATACCACTGCAACCGGACCTTTAATTTTCTTGAAGAGAATAATCAAAAAACTCATAAAAATTATATCAAATATCAAAACAACTACTTGAATTAAATTGAAAAATTAAAGCACATATTAAAACATAGAGCAAGAGAAAGAAATACATCACCATCAACACAAGGCAACACAAGACTGGGTGCAATCTTCCCCCCCAACGTGAGTGGCTTCTTCTCGCGTGGGTATTTATGATATATTCCAAAAGTAGGCTTTCAGCCAAAAATAAAGTATACATCCATATTTGGACTTTGCCATTTAATTAGCTTTTGTCCTCAATTAGCCTTTGTCCTCAAACCTTCTAAGGTTTGCACAATTTTTCTAATTCAATAATCTAACTTGTTCACATATGCACATTACAAAATAAATCAACTAGTGCTCGTACGCACACTGTACAATAAATTGACGCGTGCATACACACACATCACACTGATGTCAAAATAATATCAAATGCCATAGTATAGTTACAAAATATTGTGAGATCGGTCCACACGCCATGACTCAATCCACCATCCGTGCGACACCTAAATCGGTACCCTCGCACTGTGCAACACCTAAATCGGTACCCTTGCACATCTCATCACCTAAACTCATAAACATAAACCACGTCAGTAGTAACAATCAATTGACATCACATCAATCAATCCTAACGTGTTCATGAGAAATAGGCATCATAAAAAATATATACAAATTTAAATGACCATGATTATTATTCAAATAACATGGGTCATAACAGTTGTGGTTCTTGTTCGACCACATCAAAAGAAACTCTTCTTGAGCACCATCTAGAACAAGGAGTTTCTTCATTAGCATTCAAATTTGTGTTTACAGAAGGTGTTAGCGAGATAGAAGGGCAAAAGGATTGTAAATTGCTAGGACTACTTAGAAGCTCCATTTGTTAGAGTGTGACAATCAAAATGAACTAACTTGGACTTCTGAAGGGGTGACTTAGTAGTGTTATTCTTTTTTCAATTGAAAATAATTTTAATATTTAATTAAATAAATAATTCCAAATTTAGAAACCATGAGGGGAGGGAAGGGTTCATTTTTCACATGCGCAAGTTGTGTTTGGAGCTCTAGACCCTCAACTAACTTCTCTACAAACGTGTCTTTTTTCAGCAAACAGTACTTCAAGGTAAGCATGCCTTTTTGAATTTTGAATTTTTAGGAGTAATCTTCTGATTTTTTTTTGTTTTTGTAAAATCATTACATTGCCTCAAAATCCTAAAACAAATAAAAAGTACAAAATATACTACAACAACAAATAGAAAAAATGAAACATTTTTGACCTTTTTTTTAACTTTTTTTTGAAAAATTTAAAAATCATGTTGGTTGCTTAGAATTTTTAAAATGACTCTCTTTTCTAAATTCTATTTTTCAAGAAATTTTGGAGTGAAAAATAACGGTCTACATCTCAAGTGGAAGAAACATTTGGATTCCAGAATCCTTTTTGTAATTCTGTAAAAAATATGAACTTGTAAAATTTTTTTAGTGAAACGAAATCCAAAGTTTAGCAAAAAATATGTATTATTGTTAAAATCTTAATTGTTTGGTAAAAAACTAAACATAAAGTGCATGTTGTTTTTTAAAATCCATGCTTTGAGTAAATTCTAGTTCCAAAACCCAGCTTGTGAGACAAAGTGGATTCCAAAATCCAACTTGAGCAAAATTGAATTCTAGAATCCAGCCTCCTTAAAGAACTGGATTCTGGAATCCAACTTGACACAAAAAGTGGATTTTGGAATCCAAAAAGCACCATAAACACAAGGGTTTATGAGGTAGAAGGAGAGAAGACATACACATCTTGCAAGCTTGGGAAGGAGCAAGCAGCTTCAGGTGTATTCCTCGGGTCGATAGGCAAGTGAGTGGAGGCTGTGGCGTGAAGATTCTGTCTAGGAGCAGGCCAGCAGTTTGCAAGCAAGCAGGCCGGGGCAAGGAAGTTGTCCATTCAAAGCTTTTGGCCATGGGACAGATGAGGGCAGGTGCAAGGCATATGCAAGAAGTCCATCAAGACCTTCGCCATTCCTCACATGTCACCCAATAGCCGTTCCTCTAATTGAACCAAAAGCTCAGTGATGCATAGATTGCCATAGCCAAGGACATCTTGAATGATGTTCTCAGCTATGGATGGGGAGGGATTCAAAGAAGTGGTTCATCCACACCAACAATGGCTCCATTTACATTGCCCTAGCTCCCGTACAAACTGCGCCCCGACCTCGGTCAATTGTTCTGTCGCTTCTGCCCCGGCTCCTTACATTACATGCTTGCACTGTCGACCCTGACTTATTGTGCTATCGAACCCAGTTGCCTACACTAACCTATGTGCATTGTCACTTGCCTACGGCCTTGTAGGATTCTAGAATCCCACTCCTCTTTCTACTATTTTTTTATTCTAGTTTTTCCAGTCACTTCTCTTGTCCCCTGTCTGCTGGGTTCTAGAATCCATGATTAACTTTTAGCCATGCCAAAAGCAAGCACGAGCATGCTTGGACACTTAGCTTTGGGCATCATAGGGAGCGCAAGCAATTAATCGATTCAACAACCCCTTTTTTTATTGTTACAAAACACAAAGGACCTTCAAGTGATTCTAACAAGTACTCTTTTGCTGGACGCATCGAGAAAATACAAGAGCACAAAGGCAAAAATAGGGTTTTTTGGCTCAGATAGGAAATCTTCAAGTGACTACATTGAAGTGGAAGGAGAGGAAGAAGAAGAGTCAATATCTTTAAGTGATGAGGAGGTTGACAAAGAACACCCCCCTCTCCACTGATGCAAACCCCTATCACAAGTAAGAAACAAAGAAAAAAGTTAGGTAAATTAAAGGACTCTAAGTTTCTTCCTGAATCATAGATTGTTCCATTTGGTCTTGGGTGGTGCCCCCTTACCTACCACAAGAGATTCAAGCTCTTTCAATGTTTTAAGAGAGAGGGTCAAGCAAAATAACATGGTGGATCCTTTGATTATATTTTTGCCGATAAGTGTGATTGAGCACCCACCAATGGTTCCCAAACAAGAAGAAGACCCTTAGAGGTTTGCACTATTGTTGATCATCATGTTCATAATCTAAAGTATAAAATGAAAAACAAGCCGAATGCCATTATGTTACCCTTGCTTATTTTAGTGGTGGATAGACAACAGTGTCCTAATAAGGAATCTTGGGTGAAGGATAATGCTGAGTCTTACAAATATTGGGTCCTTGGGGGCACTCATTCTTTGCTTGCTGAGCAAGAGCTTATTGTTGAATATGAGCAAGTTGACACTCACAAAATGGCTATGCTGGTTTAACAAATGAGGAGGCAAAGGTACTTTCCCTTGACCATAATATTGACTCAGATTTTTGAATGGAAATGACTTTCATTCAAAAGATAAGGTTCTTTCATAATGAGTGGATTGATTCCTTGAAGTGCGGTGAGAAAATTGATAAGAAGTTTTGAGTTGCACTTTGTGAAAAGTGTGGTCTTGAAGTGAGAAAGAAAGGTGGTCATGGAGCAAGTCAAAAGCCCAATGTGAGACAATATGATAACTATTTTCAACTTGCCTTTCGTGATGGAGAAATTTGGGATCTATAAGAAGATATTTTTAAGCTACATGAGCAAGGAAAGTTAAAAGGTCAAAAGTTAAGCAAGTCACTTGTTGTTGCAGCTTCCAAAGGCAAAGGTGCCTCAGGTGATGATGCACCAAAGCCCATTCCCAAAGAAATGAAGATAACAGTGTGGAGACAAGACATTTGTAAGGAATTCGTGAGAAATTATTGATCATTGCAGTTCTCTCATTTGTGAAGGGTGGAAGCATCTCTCTAGAGCAAATGGGAGAAGAATTTGAAAGGTTTGTTTGTTAAATTGACTCTTTTGTTTTTTGAAGTTTTACTTGTTTCACCAGCTCTAATTTCTTTGGTTGTCTATTAGGCGAAAAACCATGCTTCACATGCAGAGAATAATGATTGAAAAGTTGAATTGCTCTAATTGGGATGAGTTAGTGCTCTACCATCCAGACCTAAGTAAACCCCAAGTGTTGGAGAAGTACATGTTGTTATTTGGTAACACGATGAGTTGTTTATCTTGCCTTCTCTTTCTCTTTTCTAGTAGTATGTCTAAAATTCAAATGCATTCACCACCATGGTCTTTGAGGAAAAATGACTTTTGATGTCTTTTGGGTTGTGTCTTTGGCTTCTAGAATCCCAAGACAATGTTTTTTAATTGTTTGTGGCTTTGATTTCTAAAATCCCAAGGGATGTTTTATTTATGGATTTAGTTTATAGAATCTTTAAAACGACCCCCTTTTTTGAAGGATTAGGATTTTAATAACCAAATATTGGCCTGGTTTTTAGAACTTCTTTTTTTTTTTTGCTTTGGATTGTAGAATCCACTAATACCTTACCTTATGAGATCTAACTGTGCTTAAGCTTTCATCTTTATTGAACAAACTTTTTTTTCACCTCACATCTTGCTTGGTTTTTTTTTAGAATAAAGATCCATGGGTCGCCATCAAGCAAAATCCCTTTTGACTTTGAGCAATTTCTTTCTCGTGTTGTCGTCTAGAGAGGAGGAGGAGACAACAGTCCCAAAGCATTGAAATCACTCCTGGTCTCACACTATTCATTCCTGATAATGTAGACAAGTCTCCAACTCATTGGTGTGTTCATGAAGGTAGAGTTGAAGACATGAACACTTTTGTCACAGCACGTCCTTACACTTTGGCCATTACAGATGCTCCTTATGGTTTTTGTGCTCCAAAATTAGTCACAATGACGATGTGAAATATGGAGTATCTACTTACAAAAAAGTCATAGAGGCTTTAGCAAGGGCACTACTTATGACTCTTGGGCACTAGTATTTTTTCATGCCCATGATCAAATTACTGCAGTGCCAGAAGCCTTCATTGACTTAAAGATGACGTGTCAAATGATGACATGGTAAGTAAAACCTTTGAAAATTTTGATACTAACATTAAGGCATTATTATGTTAACTTTTGTTTTGTACGACAAAGTCAAACATCCATGGTTGTAAACTTGATCTTCTTTCTTGGGCTTATGAGTTTGCTACCATTTTTACTCATCTTTGGGCGTGCAAAGTAGAGGATCATACAATTTTTTTAATGAAACCAAATCATACAAATGTTTTTGAACGACCAAGAATTTGCAAAAAGTTCAAGCACACGAGTGTGGGTCTACAAGAAGTCATAAATCCGTATCAAGAGCCTCAAATTTTGATGATGGATTAATTGATTTACTTTTTATGAAAGGAGAGTGTTTGATGGATCTCTTTACGAGGACTGGTACCACAACTGTTAATGCATTAAAAAGAGGTAGAAATGTGGTTGTGGTGGAATGTGGAGAGCCACAACCTCCGATTGGTAGTGAGCAGGTTGGGGAGATAGTTGACCTTGTGGATTATGAGCAATATGGCCCAGAGGCTGAGGAACAAGTTACTAACACTACTCTTGCATCATTTCAATGGGAAAGGAGGTAAGGAATGAGGAGGAAGACGAGCCTCCCATTCAAGCATAGTTGTCATAACTTTTTAGATCTCGTTGACACATACTTTTAGTTTCAAAAAACTTGTCATTTTGTTTGTGAAGATACTTGTTTTGATTTGTAGTTCAAATTGTTTGCAGTAATTGTTTGTTGAAGTTTGGCATGTTTTGAATTTTAATTAGCATGTGATGGAGTTTTATTCATGGGTTATAAATTCATCGAGCTTATTTGGCAATTGCATGCATCTAGGCCTAGTACCTTAATATCTCTTAAAGTTTTTTGGCATATTCATTGAATGTCTAGCTACATAAGCATCAAAACCATGAAAGTTGTTGTGCTAGAGTCACAAATTTGATTGAGGTTGAAAAGGATATTTTTTTGCTAAGTTTTGGGAATAGAGGTTTGTAGGTGGTGTCTATGTTGTCTTTTTGTTAGAAAAATAGCTTGTTTGTCAAGACAGAGAAACCATCAAGTAATGCTATAAAATTTTACTCTAAGAAATTAGCAACTCTTTGTTACAAATGGGTTTACATGTTCGAAAAAGTGGCCATTTTCTAAGTTGTGAAATTTGGATAAGCCCTTGAAAATAGCAACTCACGACTCGTGCTAATTTTTTATGACTCAGTGTTTCGACTCGTTTAAGGTAACCCGGTGATAAAATCCATGGAAATGATCTAGCACTTCTTGCATTTCAACACAAAGTCTTGGACGTCCTTGAACAAACTAGGCCAATAGAATTGTCTTTTATCTAGTGCATAGGTCTTTTGTACCCCAGGGTGACTAGCACTTGGACTATCGTGACTTTCAATATAAGAATTTGGGGCCGAGAGTCACGATACACAAAATCTACCTTTGTAAAGCAAGTACCCATTGTCAATAGAGAAGTTCCTAAAATTTTCTCCTCGACAAACTTTATCACCCCCATTTGAAACAATGTCAAATGGTTTGAAGGGTCCTCCCATCTTGGTACATAACCCAAGAGACTCATCTAGTCTCTCCGAGCCAGAACTCCCTCTGCTTCTTCTTCTAAAAACCTCGGCTAATTGCTTCAGATTAGCACTCCTCTTTGATAAGGAAAGTAATGGTTGTTTTGGTAAGTACGTGCACGTATCATAGGCCAAATCTTTGAATAAGATGGATCATGCTATATTTTTAATGTGGTGAAGCTCAGCTTGTTCACCATTGGCATGTGGCTCAGCACATCTACTACTGTGTTAAATTTACTCTTTGGTAATGAAGTTGAAGGTCAAACTCACCTAGCTTTTCTACCTTTCAACTCATTTTGACTTGAAAGCCATTCAAGATTTTGTGGTCTATATGGATCTCAAAAGTAGCACCATATAAATAATGTCACCACTTTTTAAGAGCATAAACTACTGCAAGTAACTCTCGCTCATAGGCCGGGTAGTTACACTAGGCACGGTCAAGCTTCTTGTTTTCAAATGCAACTAGGCGTCCTCCTTGCACTAAAACCGCCCTAATGGCTTCCTCACTACTATCTATTTCTACGACAACTGGCTCATTGAGGTCCACTATATTCAAGGTAGGTGCAATTGCGATTGCAACCTTGCGTTTCTCTAAACTACTTCATTGTGGAACCTCCCACAACGGATAGTTTTGCCTTTACTTCTCACCTTATTTGTTAACAGGACTGTGATCTTCACATAGTCCTTTACATATTGTCGATAGAACCTTGACAATCCTAGAAAAAATTGTAGTTCTTCTAAGTTTTTTGGCTCAAGCCATTTGAGAATAGCAGTCACTTCTGAGGATTCATCTGTGTTCCCTCAGTAGATATAATATGGCCCAGATAATGAAATTCCTTAGCAAAGAATTCTCAAATAATCTATTCTTTCTAAGTAATTCAAACACTGAGCATAAATGTTCTATGTGCTCCTTTCATGAACAAGTATGTCGTCTAAGAAAACTACTATAAATTGTCCTAAGTATGGACGTAAAACGTTGCCCATTAGCATCATAAATATTGCTGGCATGTTAGTCAAACCAAATGACATGACCAAAAACTCATTTTTCCCAAATCGAGTTCTAAACGCAACCTCGAGAACATTCTATTCCTTGATTTTGACCTGCTTACCTAAGGTCAATTTAGAAAAATAATGTGCACCATTGAGCCGGTCAACCAACTCGTTAATGCAAGGCATTATTGGACACTTGTTCTTAATTGTAATTTGATTAAGAGCATGGTAATCTATGCATATATGCATAGAATCACCTTTCTTTTTTTACCAATAGAATGGACAAAGCCCATGGCAAAGAACTAGCTTTATGAAACAATTTCTTGTATAATCGGCCAATTGCTGCTCTAACTCCTGATAGCCACCAGGATAGCTCTGATACCAATGTTGCATTGCCCCATAAGAAGCCACCATAGCCACCAAGATGAGGGGACAGAGGAGCACTCTTGTTCACCACCTAGCCTTAGAGAAGTGTGGATAAGCATCCACACTATTGGGCTTATGGAGTGGCATGCCTGCCTACACTTGCCTAGTCGCTTGCAGTCCTTTGACCCAATCGCCTCACCCCTGAACCTTGGACACCCTCTTCGAGCCCGAACGCACTTCGACAATCGAGCTCCATGCCCTACGTAGTTGGTTATAAGCCACATGACAAAGGTATTAATCATTCTAAGTTGTACAAATATCTTAATAGCTATTCCCTGCGTACTATAATTTTACTTAATCTTGATGCCTTGGGAACTTGTTGCGATTGAGGATTTTATCTTTTGTTCACAACATGAGCTGGATCTCACATGGGGTTTGCACAGAATATACGCTTATATATATGATTATTGGATTATGGAAAGATAAGATATAAATCTACGATAGAGATTAACTCCACGTGAGAGTTAGGTTGATAGTAGAAATTTCCCAGACTCGTTTATAAGGATGTAAATGCTTGAAGAGGGTAAGTATGTTGTGTACATGAGGCTAACCCTAGGGTTAGATTTACTAATATGTGGTTTAGGGAGCCCAAAATGTTAGTAAACATGTTGGTTAAAGTGCCTAGGGCTCATAAAAGTTAATAATCACATAAGTTATAGCTATTTATAACTTAAAGTTATAATGGTAAGGCTCATAAAGTTTAAGGTTCATAAAGTTAATAATCCCATAAGTTATAGTGGCTATGGCTCATAAAGTTATAGCTGGGATAGGGATCCCAAAAGATAAGTAAGCATGTTGATTATAGTGGCTAAGGCTCATAATAACATTAGTTATAGCTATTTTAGATTATAAGTTACGATGGTGAAGGCTCATAAAGTTTTAATAACCCCATAAGATATAGTGGCTCTAAGGCTCATAAAATTAATAATCCCATTAGTTATAGTGGCTAAGGCTCATGAAGTTGACAATCCCATAAGTTATAGCTATTTATAACTTATGGGACTCTATGAGTGGGATCAACCTATAGGGTTTGTTGTACTAGATATGTGGTTGGGTTGTGAGCGCACCTACAGAACGTTAATATGGATATTAATCCTTTGCTTGGAATGTGCTTAGGAGACCTTGGAGGGATTATGTAGCAAAAATCCTTGACATGTACACGCTTCCAATCCCTACAGAATGCTAATATGGATATTAATCCTATGCTTGGCATGTGCTTAGGAGATCTTGGAGGGATTACTCCCTTACATGTGCACATCCAAGCGCCAAGCAACTATCTATCGTCACAAGTGCTTGCATGTGGTAACCTTGAAGATAGTGCATCTTTTATTTCCCTCTCTTTTCTCCTCCTTCTAGCTTTTATGGGCCTTACTGGTCTCTCCTTGTGTGACAGTAAATGTGATAGCTATTGGACTTTGAGGGCTAGTTAGCAAACCCACAAGAACACACCTTAACTTGGTAGCTACAACAGCCCTTGGGCTATGGCCTTTTAGGGGATGCTCAAGTTAGGGTACAATGCTAGAGTTATGCAAGGTGCCAAAGTTCGTAAGGAGGTTCACACAATCATTTGCTTCTAGTTGTTTGTGGGATTTTTTAAAAAAAAAGGTGAAGTATTAAAAGAAACTAGTCTACCAAACCAACCATGTAGCAAGTTTCCATGCTTGTTCGAATTCCCATCTCTCGATAGTAGTTCTACCACTTATATCATACTCGAAAAGGGATGCAATATTGCTTTTTGATGGGCGTCATGCTCATTATTAGGCTTTTTGGGCATTAAAAAACACCCATTTTTTAGTGGCCGTAAAATAAGAAATAGTGGAAAAGCGAGCACTATTTCTACTAAACCCGTCATTTTGCAAGGTGACCCACTTCGCCAAAAATCATTCTTTGCTAGTGGGAAAAAAGGTAGGGTTTCTGCATTGAATGGGTGGCATTGGCAATCAAATTCTAACAAGGAGTACATTCTATGTATCTTTACGAAGGCTTGCCTACAGAGAGAGAGAGAGAGAGAGAGAGAGAGAGAGAGAGAGAGAGAGAGAGAGAGAGAGAGAGAGAGAGAGAGGATCTAATCTACTGAGAGATAGAATAGGGTACCAATATCATCATCAAGGTTTTTTAAATAATTAGATAGAGGTGCCCATTTTAAAAGCGTAAATTGAAGCATTGTGTATCTAAAAATAGAAAGATAAACAATAGAGGTGCCCATTTTTAAATAATGAGATAGAGGCACCCATTTTAAAGCCTAAATTGAAGGGTTGTGTATCTAAAAAATAGAAAGGTAAACAATGGAAGGCAAGTGATTACTTATCTTCAATCCTTCTTCTTCTTCAATCTATTTTTGGCAATTAAAACTCTATAGAAGTAGAGCTAGGGCTAGCTCATATTATTTTATGAAGGAGAGAAGGGTGTGAGGTCTAGAAAGAGAGGTAGATATAGAAGGAGAGCTAGGGATAGGGCTCTATAGAGGTAGAGCTAGGGCTCATATTATTTTATGGAGAGAAGGGTGTGATGTCTAGAAAGAGAGGCAAAGATAGAAGGATAGAAAGTAGGGGAAGAGGAATAAAAGTTGGGGGTTAGAAAGAGAGGGAGCGATAGAAGGAGAGAAAGTAGGGAAAGAGGATTAAAAGCAGGGGGTTAGAGAGAGAGGGATAGAAAGTAGGGGCTATGGAAAGGAGGGCTCATCATGAAGAGATGGCTATGTGATTTAATAATTTTTTTTTGCTTATTGTGTCTCAAAAACTTCCCTAGCCACTTATTGTGCCTTGAAAACTCCACTAGCCAAAAATCTCAAGTGAACACTAAAGCCTTTCCACACAAGCAGGCCAAAAACCAAAGTTTGGCCCAGTTTCCATGCTCAAGGCCTTGAAAAGGGAGTAGAGGGGAACACATGAGGGACACCTAATGATTCATTGCTCTCATTCCATCAACACACACCAAGTAGAGAAGCTCCATAGCTTTCCTTCATTGTTCTCTGAAAAAACACATAAGTTCACATTGAAATAAACCTAATGCTAATGTCCACACACTTGGCTAGTTGGGCATGGCCATTATTATCCACACATACACTATAGGGCTAGTGTCCACACACTAATCCTATCCACCAGTTCTCAATGAGCTTGCATTCTCAACACTCTCCCTCAAGCTCACCATACTTTGAAGTACTCATACTTTACCAAGTGGTTTGATAAAGATATCTACAACCTGCTCTTCAGTCTTCACATATGTCGAATCTATTTGACCATCCAACACTTTCTCCCTGATGAAATGATAGTGGACCTTTGTGTGTTTGGTCCTCGCATGATAAACCAAATTGCTAGTGAATTGTATACTGCTCATGTTTTCATAATGTATGACAATAGCTCCATCATGATCCTGTCCCAAATCATCAAATAGCTTTTTTAGCCATACCACCTCACATGTAGCCATAGCTGCTCCTCTATACTCTACCTCTATGCTAGATAAAGCAATTGTGGGTTGCTTCTTATTGCTCCAACTTACTACAACACTTCCCGTGCTGAAAGGCAAACCCACTAGTAGACCTCCAGTCATAACTACCTACACAATTTGCATGTGTAGCCATACACCACCACATCCTTTCCATGCTCATAGAATAAACCATAATGGGCAGTGGCCTTCACATATCTCATGATCATCCCGACATAGCATCCAAATGCAGCTTCCTGGTACTTTGCATAAATTGACTGACTAGTCCCATCGCATAACATAAATCTGATCTATTAATGGTCAAGTAAATCAAGTAAATCAAGTTGTCAACCATCTTCCTGTAAATCTGGTCTATTAATGGTCAAGTAAATCAAGTTGTCAACCATCTTCCTGTACATAGTAACATCATCCAACTCATCACCAAGATCAGCCCTTAGCTTTACGCTATGCTCCAATGGTGTTGTCATAGGCTTGCATCCAGTCATGCCATACTTTGTCAACATATCCAAGGCATATTGCCTTTGTACCAACCAAATACCAAGTGATGTCTTGATAACCTCAATGCCAACACCAGCCTTGCCTTATACCTTTCCACGGATCCATCTGACTTGCATTTGACTTTGTAGACCCGTTTATATCTAATCATATTCTTTCTTTTTGGTAACTCAACCAAATCCCATGTATCATTATGTGCCAAAGCATCCATCTCCTCATCCATAGTTTTGTCCCATTCTTCTTTGCCAATAGTCTCATCAAAACAAGAAGGCTCTACATGCTCTAAATTAGATGAGCCATAACCTGCATTCCCAATGCCAATGCCTTTAACTTGCTTTTTACCCTTGTTCGATGCACTACTCTCATTGCTCAACTCATGTCTCAATCTTCCTAACCATGGACTCATATTGTCACTACTAAATATCTAACTTGGTATTCTCATCTCATGAGTACTCTCATATATGGCAGCTTTAGGTGTCTTATTCAAGATGTACACCACTGTAGCACATGCTTCTACCCAATAATACAAAGGCATGGTCTTCTCATTCATTAATGCACTTACCACTTCACCTATCACTCTATTCTTTCTGTTAGTAACCCCATTTTGATACGGAGTATACCTCCATGTGAGCTACTGTCTAATACCGTGTTCTCTTAGAATTCATCAAATGCATGTGAGGTATACTCACCACCATCATCTGTCCTCAAAATTTTGATCCAGTGACCATATTACTTTTCCACAAGTACTTTGAATTCTTTAAACTTGCACAATGCTTCACTCTTCCTTTTCAGGAAGTAAATCCATGCCATCCTACTAAAATCATGAATGAATGTAACGTAGTATCTGCTCCCATTTATTGATTGGGACCCCAAATGTCACTATGCACAACCTCAAGTGGTCTCCTACTCATTTGACTATCTCTAGGAAATAGCAACCTTGCTTGTTTCCCAAGTTGACATGCATCACAAACATTATGGTAGATCAATAACAATGCCCTTTGTTTGCATAGATTTTAGCTTTTGTATGTTCACATGTCCAATCCTCTTGTGCCAAATATCAATGTCTAGCACTATCCCATGATTGTGAGAAAACATGGTTGACTTCAATTCTGGTATGCTTGCATCTAGCTTGAACAATCTCCCTTCCATTTGTCCTTTGGCAATCAATTTGCAGCCATGCTTAAAGTCCAAGCATCCATGCTCATTAAATCTCACGTGTAATTCTTGTTCTATCATTTGTCTCTAGCAGATGCCAAACTATTTGTAATAGATGGCACATACAGCACCTCAGACATCGTTTTCACTCTACCATCATGCATCCTTCATGGTATACTACTAACATGTGTAATAGGATGCTACGTATCATCACATGTATCAACATATCCTTGAGTCTGTGTAGGTATGATGTCATCACAAATTACTCTCCATGCATGTCATGAGGTTTGATGCACCTAAATCCATATACCATGTTTCATCACTTTCTTTACATGACATCATAGTGCCCAACACATACTTTATAGCAAACAAATGATTTGTATGTCCCTCATTGCTAGATGATGCATAGTTACCATGTTGCACTCTGCTACCACAAAGATCATTTTGCTTTTAGCAATCTCTAGCCATATGTCGAAGTTTATCACAATAATGACACTCAATGCCATATATTCTGTTGTTATGGTTGCCAACGACCTCTATGATGAGATCCATATCTCCCTCTAGCATGAGGGTAAAAACCTCTACCACCATGTGCACCAAATGATGGTTGTGAATCCTGTTGTTGTTGTGGTGGCCTATCATTCCAGCCATGTCCACCTATACGTCCTCTCAAACTAGATCTCCCTCTACCTCTAGCATCTCGCTGAGTGTAAAATGCATGGTCCCTTGCATGCTCACTAGTACTAGATGATGTATCTAAACCAAGTTTCATCTCCTCCATAATAAGCAAAGAGATTAACTCATCAAAGTCTGGGGGATCACCACCTCTAACCTTGTAGAGGTTTTAAATGCCTTGTAGTCTTTGCTGAGACCAAACTCAAACACTCATACATACATGTGTTTGATTACCAATGCTATCCACACATCCCACAATTTTTATGGCGATTGAATCCGGGACTCAAAACCATTACTTGCTCAAGCTGAAACATATGCCGCTTTACAACTTCTGAGGAATACATTCAAAACAGTCCTCCACTTTTACAATAAGCTTAGTCACATGTAAATACATGCATATATCATATGTGTATACCATATGCTTCACTTGATATTGGATCACATACATCCCATTCTGAAAACTGTAACACTCTCTATTTTGTTGTTTACTAATTTGCAGCACCTCCAAGCTTCCAATCATCAAATACAAGCTCCACACCTATCACTTATCAATACATTATATGCCATATATATATACGAGGTCACCACCACTTGTAGTGATCAAAAAACCAATCACAAAACACCTCACTATTTTGAATTTACAGGAATGTAGGTCACAACTTTAGTTGTTGTGCACACATCCATCTCCTATCTACTCCATATTATGCTTGGTCTAGCTAATTAGCTTGAGTTTTAGCTAACTAGTAGGTATACTTAGCTAAGGTGAAGTCAAGCTTAACACAAAAGCTTTATCTCAGTTTTGTGCTAATGTGCAGTGACCTTCTCCAACTCGTTTTTGATTGTTGTAGCTTCCATAAGCTTGAGCCACCTTAGCAATGATTTTTAGTAGCTAATGATGATAAATTATGGGTGCATTCAACTCTTGTAAGCTATGTTGCGTCATAGTAGCTTCTGTAGAAATTTGTGCTGCCCTTCAGGTTGTCGGCTCTGCTGCTCCTTTGATGATATAAAGATCATAACTGATTACTAGCTTCAAAGGCAAGTGTTTAGGGCTTCCAAGGCTTGCCAACAATGGCTCCAATGCATCACATACCACACATTTCATGTATACATAGCCATGGTCCTATTACCCTCTTGTTGAGCTCTAGTTTCTTGATTTTCTCTTCCCACAAATTCTTAGTTTACTGTTGAAACACAAATCTGAGCCCTCAATTAGTTGCTAATGAGGTATGGATCCCAACATCAAGCTCACATTGCCAAACATTCATTTTTGCATCTTCACACAGCTTCCATGGAAAGCTTCAAATTTTTGATTTTTCCTTGCATGGGGCAGCCACCTCTTGGCTCCAATCTTCTTCAAATCACTTGCAATTTGCAAAGGAGAGATAATACCACTCACCAATAATAGGGCACCAAGCTCTCAGATCTAATTGATTTGGTGTGCTCCACAGCATCCAGCTTTTATGCACACAACTTCTTGCTCCTTTGCAGCTTCTTCTTCCCTCTTTCTCACAAACCCTGATGAGAACACACGCCAAGTAGAGAAGCTCCTTAGCTTTCCTTCATTGTTCTCCACGTCCTGCTACCTATTGATAAGTTCACACTATAATAAACGTAATGCTAATGTCTACACACTTGGCCAATTGGGCACGACCATTATTGTCCATACACACACTACTAGTGTCCACACACTAATGCTATCCACCAGTTCCCAATGAACTTGCATTCTCAACAGGCTCGAGGGTAATTTTCAACAAGTTTTCAAAACAGAGGTATTTAATAACTGAAAGACAAGTGCACCCGTCCCAACATGGCATTGGAACAAAAAACCGTCCTTTAGTGTAATTTTCATGGTTCAAATTGAGAAAAGCCGATTGTAAATTTTTGTCAAATTTTTAGCGATTAACCTATGCATTTTTTCAATAAAAATCGGCTGAGTTTGAAGGTCATCGTTTTTTTCATTGGTTAGAAAAAAAGTTTATTTCTATTGGCGGTGAACTCAATCCGTACTCTCTTTTTTAAAAAAAAGGAGGACATCGCCTACGTGAGATTTGGTCATAGGCAAGTGGCTATTATACGATCATGGGCGGCGGCCTTCTTGGTGCGCAACGTTCACATGACTCATGAGATTCTTCGCGGAGAAGCTTCCTGCCCACCACTGGACTACCGACACCTGTCCGTAAAACGACACGTGCCACCGGCCACCATTCTCGCATCATATATTTCGTTTCTGCACAGATTTCCCCCGTCGCCCCGCCTTTCAAACTTTTCAAGCCTTTCCCCTTTCACTGTTTTGGAAACTCGACTTCCGAAACCCTAGTTTACTGTCTTCTGGTGGTGCTATCCTGTAAATGAGGCAAGCTTCTCTTCTTCGGAAACCCTACTTCACAGTTTTCTATTTGTGTTCTCCTGTAAATGATTTCCTCTCTCTCATAATTAATAGCAGTAAGCTAAGATTAGGGTGACAGTTAGAAACCCGGCACATTTTGCTGTGTGTCTACGTTTGTGTGCATGCGCGCGCGCGTGTTGCTGTTTAACGGTAGTGAAAAGCAGCATCTTGCTGCATATTGCTGTCTCCACTTCAGTATTTCTTGTCTTGGTAGGCCTTTCCTGCAAATGAGGTATGCCTGCAGTGCTACTGTTTGATTGCGGTTTCTATATGTCTCTTCTGCTGTTGGACACTCAATTCAGAAGCATTCATTTACAGGATAGGGTTTAAAATGTGTGTGTGTGAGAGAGAGAGAGAGAGAGAGAGAGAGAGAGAGAGAGAGAAGTCCATGTTTATTCCCAAGCTTAGCCTGACTCTGAACTGGCCTATGCAGGTTGAACGTTGCACAATGTAGGTCGGCTAAGAAGACTGCCGCCCCCAGGGGCCTGCGAAGAAGCACGAGGAACTCTTCTTGCCCCGAGCAGCAGCAGCAGCGGAAATTAGCTGAGTTAATTGAGGATTCGAGTCCAGCAAGCCCGCGGTGTCTGGCAGTTCTTCCAGTCTATACTTCCCCTCTCTCATACAAGGCTCAGAGGCATAGAGCAGAAAAACAAAGGGCAAAGGCATGGCAAAAGAATGAGAGAGGGCCCAGAAGACAGAGCTCTTTGAAGTTAGAAGCTTTGGAAAAGGAAGAGTCTCTAAGGCAGAGGTCTTTTAAACTGTGTACATTGGAGGAAACTCAGCCTTTCAGACAGACATCGTTTAAGCTAGAAGAGGCCACTGTTGACTCAGAGCCTGCGAAGCAGATAGGAGCATTTGACGAAGCAGGGATTAACAGGCAGAAATCCTTCAAGTTAGAATCGCTTGTTAATCCCAAGGTTTTGAGGAGGACATCTTCTTGCACTACTATTGGAAGGAAGAGAGTTGTAGGAGTGGATGAGTTGTCTCAGGAGCTAGCTTTTCCTGACTGCAGCAGTCCTGTGTCGTCTACAAGTTTTTCTGAGCTCGAGTACTCTCCCAGGAAGAGGTTTGCATCTCCCAGGACTCCTTCAAGCTGTCTTGACAGGAGTCCATCTGCTTCATTGACAGTCTCTGGACTTGGAGGCTCGCCAAGGGGGAGCTTTCCTCTCCCTCAGACTCCTTCTACCCCTACTTCTCGCCTGACTTTTGGCCCAGGCTCAGCCGATGATGCAGGTTGTGGCGGTGACTCGTTGTTGGAAGAACTCCCGATTGATTTACTGGTACGCGAGGTTTCTCCTGCTCAGTGTGGTTTCAAGGTTTCGGTTGTTGAGTTTCACTGCTCTATTTGTTTTCTCATGTTTCGGTGTAGTCATGCGTTCCCGCTCTCTTATGTTTTGAAGTTTGCAAACAGTGCAAGCTCTGGTGGAATCTTCGCTCAAAACTAGTTTGTTTTCGTGCTTATTTTCTGCATTTTGCAGCTGCGGATTGTTTGCTGCCTCGAACACGGTGATTTGAAACCGGTTTCTCATGTCTGCAAGCAGCTCATGAAAGCTGTATGTCTATTTACTCCTTGGTTTCGATGTATGCAGTCTGTCCATGTTCAACTGGCATGTAGCATATATAGCCTTATAATTTGCAGGGCTCTTGATCAGGAAACAGATAAGATCCTTGCATTCTTATCTATACATCTACCTTGTTGGTTTGCAGGTGTCGATTGCCTGGCTGTGCCATTTCAGTTTCACTACCCCTCACAGAGAGAGAAAAGGAAAAAGGTCCCAGCTCTTTCTCTGTAACGAGGAACAGTCTACCTCTCAGGGGTGAGTTGTACAATGGCCCGGAAACCCTCAATTATATCAAGTATCCTTGCAATGGTGTGTGCAGGGATGTGAGAACGCTATATATTTAGGTGGAGTTATCTTGCTAGAGTATAGGGAGGAGGTAATGTTGTCATGATGGAATGTGTTGATAGTGTTCGTAAACACATTCGTCTGGAAGGGAGGCAGACTACCATGTCCCGCCAGACTCTGATTGTTTGGTTGTGAATGTTTTCTTGCATGTGGTGTTATGTGCGCTGAAACTAGGAGAAGCCTTAGTGTTGTCTGATATATCCCCAGGAAGAATTGCTTTTGTTGACCTAGATGCAACATGTTATGTCTTTGGAATGGTGAAAGGCATAATAACTAACCGTGTCTAGATGACAGTCGCATTTAGTTTGTAAAACTAGTCCTAGCAATTGTAGAAAATAAGGGCCTTGTTCTTTGGTACAGTAAAACATGAAAGCTGATCATTTTGGTTGTGTGTTTGTGTTACAGAGGTTTGGCAGGGACATTTGTTCGTCCTCCGACGCCCAATGCTCCCAGGCAGCTGCCAAGGCCTGCAGAGGCGAAGTTCTCTCATTTTGAGACATGCCCATTTGCACCACCCCTCTTCCAACAAGAGTCGCCTCCTCCCTTGGAGCGCTCCGGGAAGCCTTTGAGGCTGCCAGGGACGGCTTCCCACCGAGTTTTGTTCAACGAGGATGACCTTTGCCGAGCCGTGGCGCAGAATGCCCTCTAAATATGCTACAACATTCATATTATCATTGAGCATTAGAGACACTCTCTTAGCTGTCATTTATTTTTGTATAATATGTAGTACATTGTCAGTCTCATCTCTCGTGAGACACACCATACCCCATAGTTGTCTTGCGGGAGGCTTCAATAATAAATCTCATCGTATTCACTAGTTTTTTTTTTAAAATCTTATTTATGAAGCATATACCACCTGCTCTTCGATAAAATTGTAAGGTGGTTTTGATTTGTATTTGTATATAGACTTTATACGGGCCTAAAGTTATGGGACATTAATAATGGATGTGGACAAAAATACGGGTAAGGGTCAATGTTAATTATTTTACTAATCAAGATTACACATCTTGGTTCTTTCAAGCTTTTCTCCCGTATGAGATTATACATGTGGTACCCTATGTCATGCAGTGGTATCACAGCTTGGCTTTTGATTCTCTCCTCCAACAAATTCTCTCTTGTCGAACAAATTTCAATAATCCCAAAATGTTTTCTGAGGATCTTCTTGATGTCTCCATCCTAAATCCTAAAATCTTAGGCATATTGCTCCTTTCTCTTAATACTGGCAACCTTTTCATTGGCAGTGCTTCAAGCACCAGCACTACAGGCTCTAGTAGCAGATTTCCAATCCTATCATTGCACAGTGTTGCTGGCGTAGTAATAGTTGTAGCGTTTCAGTTCTGCAGGCAAGAAAAGCAAGGACTATGGACTGTGGCGTTTTTCAATCCTAAAGGCCTAACGATGACAGAATGAGTAGGTGCAGGCCGAATGCAGCAAGTAGCGATGCTGTTTCTCAGTCATGAAGTAGCCATGTCACAACTGTTCGACGCTTTTATCCCATTTTTGCCAGATGTGCTGACCAAATCGCTTGTTACTTTTGAGTGTCCAAGTGCTAACTGTAAATTTCTTCTACAAACTTCTTTCAAATGTTCTCTCAAGTTTGTTTCTTCGAAGTCATAATCGCACAATTGCATAGCTATTTTAAGCTCACAAATGACCTCAACGTTTGGTAGTCAAGTGTTTATAATCTGGTAAAGACATGGTGTAGAGACTTCTTGGTTTGGTGCCTTGGAGTTTTATGTGGAGTTAAGGAATATACTTTAGGAGATGGAACGAACATGAGTACATAGAGGGTGGAGCATAATCTTGAGTTCATGGATTCTCTTATAAGTAGATCTTCACCTTAGCTTTCTCTATTGCAATCTATTTCCGTTGTAGAATCAATGATGAAACCGTGGTAAAGACATATGGTGTAGAGACATCTTGGTACCTTGGAGTTCTATGGGGAGCTATGAAATAAACTTTTGGAGATGAATTGCCTTGAAGTTGATTGTGCTTCAGTGATGACTATTCTCAAATCTGTATGTGGACTTGACTATAACATTTCTCTCATTGTATGAAGTGCACAGGCATACGGATTATATCCATACATCATTGTTTGCAACCTCTTAAGTACATTATGGTTTAAAGAAGGCATTTCATGAAGTTTATTCTCTAATTCATGCTCTGTATCAAACACATATAGTTGGGCAAATCGAGGAGCTGCATCTCGTGTTTCATCAGGTATTACAAAACCAACACGATGATAGGTAGTACCATGGATTCATAAATTAAATACTCCTCCCTCCCTAGTGAACTGATTATCCAAGTGAGCACCCAGTGAAACAAATGCCAAGGCATTATTATAAAAGTGAATATTCTTGTGTATTCCTTACTTGCATTATCATTACTAAGCAGTAACTCAGCGAATGCAGGAGCTGGATTTTCCAAAGGTAGCAAAGAGACATTCCCACTTCCACAATAGTCTTAGCTTTCTAGATACCTCACATTCTCAAATTAGTGTATTACAAAAATGACACTTATAAGTAAGGGCTCTTAATGAGCGAAGAGTGCAATCTCCAGAATACACCACCATAGTTGCTGGATGCTTTCTAGATGCCTCACATTTCCAAATTAGTGCATTACAAAAATGACACTTATAAGGGCTCCTAATAATGAGTGAAGAGTGCAATCTTCAGAATACACCACCATAGTTGCTGGGTGCTTAACATTATGAGGAAATGAAAACGCAGGCTTTATAGAGTGACATTCGGATTTAATATCTTTCACATCACCAACGACACAACAAATAGAATAGAAATTATCATCCACAGGCTGCTCATTTAAATCAAATGAAAAGAGCCTCGTTCAATATCTCTCTATGCCTATGCATTTCGATGTTCATTGATAGGTTCTTGAAGTACCATAGCATTGACAATTGCTCTATTTCTTGTGAGTAAGTGGATTCCACCACTGATTCCTCTATGTTTCTTTTCATTTTTAACCCTTCCAAATGTTTCAACTTCATTTTCATTAATGTAATCCATTAAATTAGCAATATTTTATTTTCGAATGCAAGCCCTTGTCCTTGAAAACGGTTACGACGAGACACACGTGTTGCATCCAAAACTCGAAGTCAACGAACTTGGTTTAAACTCAAGTATATACAACTCCTAACCATCTTCAAATCTCCTTCGAAATACAAAATAGCAAAATATTAACTTTTTTTAAAAACATTTTTAATATCAAACACCAACATAATATTCTACTTCAACAGCCATTATCATACACGTGACCTTGCTCCAAATAGACTCAGCTCAATAACAATGTAATTCTTAGAGAAGTTTTTAATACATACGTGAGTATAACATATATAAACCATTTTCTACATAAATAAGTGAGCATAACATATACAATCCATCTCCTACAGAGATAAAGGATAATAACATATACAATCACAGAGATAGATAGATAGTGAGGGAGAGAGACACACAGATAGGAAATAGAAGTTGAGACATAATAAAAAAGTGCGAGAGAACAAAATAAAAGAGATAAGTATTAAATTTGAGAAAATGGAAAATTCATACAATCTGAAAGTTGCAATACAATTTGTGCCTTGAGTAAAAACATCATTACTCTCATAAAAACCCTAAGATACTATCCAAGCTTCTAACATACGGCTCATCTTTTTCATAATAGCATTGAGTCGATTAACAGATATCTTAAGAATTAATACCTCCAAGCCTAAAGTATGTACTTGCTCTTTTAGAGAATCCACTTGTTCTTTACATTGCCCATTACATCCGCCTAGACGTTCCCCAATTTCAACATGCATATTCTCCATGAAAAAAATCATGTCTAGTTGGTTAGCCTCCATCCGACCATTACTGTGTCAAGGATGTGGTGGAGATGATGAGACAACTCGTCTCTTAGCATATCTCCCCTTTGGCTGCCACTTCCACGGATCTCATCCCAAAGAGCTTCTAAGTACTCCTTGCACAAGCAACCTGATTTTTCTCAGCCCGCTTACATATGTCCGCAATATTTTGTAGATGTTTAGAGTTTGGTTGTTCGGATGGAGACCTTGACCTAGCAAGGTGTTTTGTAGCTCGAACATTCATCAACTCCGGTGGAGTAGACAAAGCTACTTCTTCATTGTAAGAATCTTTCGCAGCCAATACATCTCTTGAGTGGTTATTATCATTCTTAATCTCTATTTGTTGAAATTCAAAATTAATATCTTAAGGCTCTATAAATATCTCTTCATATCTTTGCCAACATATAACCAACCCTAGAAACCTACCTATACACATGTAGATTCCTCTTAGAAAACTATCATAGAGATAGATATAACTGTCTCTCTATATTTTATGTATTGGCAAAATCATAATTTTTTCTTAAGAACGTTTCTTAAGTTAAAAGAATTATTCTCTAGGCTACTATAGTTTGTAACTTCTCTAAGACCCATTAGTACTCTCTCTAGAACTCTCTCTACAATCTCAAAGGCAATAGTCTAATAAATGAAATGTTTCTAGCTTATGTAGCCAAGCACACTAATATTATAAACTGTTTAGACGTGGTAACACACTCAATGAGATTGAAAGAGAAATAGAGAATGTTTTAATGTGATCTCTCTCTCTCTCTCTCTCTCTCTCTCTCTCTCTCTCTCTCTCTCTCTCTTTCTGTCTAGCTAACCATACATATGAGAAATTTTTTTTCTGTATCTATGCATTACATATTGACCATAAACACACACATAGATAATGACAAAAAGGCCAACAAAGAAACCAACATCAAGTTGAATAGAGAATTGGATTCGAAATCACCAGCTCTCTCTGATGCTATCGTCTTGGTGCTTCCTTCTACACAATCATATGGAGAAATCAAAAATATAATAAACTTATGATCTCTCTATTTTTCTAATCCAAATACACAATAAAATGTAAGAGTAACTATTTGCGTATTACATGATTATATAAAGAAAGAGAGAGAAAGACAAACAAATAGAGAGGGAGAGACATAGAGAGGGAGAAAGAGACACCCATCAATAATCTAAAAGCTTATTACATTATCTTTACTAACTTCCTTAATGGAATGCACTTCAGAATTTCACTAAAAATGAAACGCTTTTCCTTGGAGCTCC
>NC_141095.1:21131651-21224151 GCF_041138505.1 Cibotium barometz
ATCTTATTATTCACGAATTGCAACATTAGTGATGATATGCAAATGTTTATCATATATTGCAAGTGTCTAAAGATTGAAGATTTACCTGGAATACTATTTGGGAAATTTCTAAAAGCTCGCAGCTATACCAAGATGGGCGGCCCTTTTTTTCTGTGTCAAGACATGCTTGTCTATCCATGCCTTGTTCATCTCTCTAGTGTGCTTTATAATTGTTTCTTTGTTTGCTAGCCCAAGTGCCCTAATGAGGCACACTTTGTCCATAAGGGAAGAAAAAACATAGCCCACTTCATTCATCCTATGGCAAAAAAATTTAAGGTTATGATGAAAGATTGAAATATATTATGTCGAATATTCCTAATTCAAAGAGTCTTAAAACATATATTCTCTTACCTATTTAAGCGAGCGATCACTGTGAGAACCTCCCCTTCACTATCCTCATTGAATTCAATAAGGATAGCGTCAATACAAGGATGTCTTGATGCAACATTCTTGAATGCTACAGTTAGATAGTGCAAATATAATTAGTTCTTGAATGCTACAGTTAGATAGTGCAAATATAATTAGTTCCAAAACTAATTTATAAAACAAAAGAACACATTTATAAAAGTAGGCAATTTAAGTAGAATCACATTTATTAATCTCCTCTATCCATGCCACAACTTCATGATTGCCGTCCCACACATATAACATCTTGTTGCTCATGAATTCCCACTATGTGCCTTTGATCATATTCTCGAACTCCTCGTTTTTCAATCGCCAGATCATATAATAACATCATCTTAAGTCACTTCTCTAACAGGATTACGAGATGAGGAGATGGAGCAAATGAACTTGCATCTATCAACAACATAGCCATTCGTATAAAATTTCCTTACCAGCTTCTTATGCCTAAACTGCACTCTTCATATAGAGGGGTTAGGTACAAGTCTGCACAAGAGAATAGGTGGCAAAGGAGTGGATTTCACTGCCTGCAATGCACGCATACACACACTTTATGCTTGGTAATCCAAAAGATACCTTATGTAAGATTTGATAAAAAGTGGTTAACAATTACCTTCACTCTATTAAGAGTGTCTTGTAGGAGTTCTAATCGCAAGCGAGTTGTGGGAGTCACCATGAAACTCTCTTCATTCTCGCTGAGTGTCTTGTAGGAGTTCTAATCGCAAGCGAGTTGCGGGAGTCACCATGAAACTCTCTTCATTCTCGCCTTCTTTTTCAATTCTCTCGTCCAACTCTCCTGGTTCCTTAGTTTCTTCAATGATTTTTGAGGAAGCACCTTTCTTTGAAGACTTAGCAACTCGACTTGAATTCCTTCAACAAGGACTCCAATCATCATCTTCCTCTTGCACTTTCTTCCTCTTCTTGGTGCTTGTCACTTATTAACTTTGTTGCTGCTGCCTGGCAGGTGTGCTCTTTACACGTTTTGCATGATTTGGATGTATTTTTTTCTTTGATGTGTTTATAATAATCTAAACATATACAAGAGAGATAAAATAAAACTTACTTGTACAATCTCTGGCTGGCCAAACAATGATGTATCCTTTAATTTGATTTAGCTTGTTGATATCACCATATTTGAGGGGAAAAGAAAAAGGAACTTCTACCACTTCAACATCTTCCATCGACACGCCAACATGACCATGCGGCAAAGCAATTCCATGGACAGTATCCATGGTGGGATCTACATGCAAAATGGTCCCAGTAGCAACCTTGGTATCACTGAACATCAAGGAGACTTGTGTCCCTCTTTGGAATTGGGAAGACGTCATGTGAGGAGTAACGTGGAAGGAGAATAAACAATAGAGAAAGATTCCTAAAAGATATAAGAACAAGGGTTGGTGAGAGACGAAAAGTAGAGTTGGTGAGAGAGAGCAGGTTGGTGAGAGAGGACAAGGGTTTTGGGAAAGCAAAATACGCTTTTTTGAAAGGAGAGAGAGAGAACACGTGGAAGAGAGAGAGAGAGAGAGAGAGAGAGAGAGAGAGAGAGAGAGAGAGAGAGAGAGAGTTCTTTGGGAGGGGGGAAGAGAGACCACGTGGAACGCAAGGGGAGAGAGATAGAGAGAGAGAGAGAGAGAGAGAGAGAGAGAGAGAGAGAGAGAGAGAGAGAGAGAGAGAGAGAGAGAGAGAGAGAGAGAGAGAGAGAGAGAGAGAGAGAAAGAGCGCATTCTGTGGAGGGAGGGGGAAGAGAGAGCATGTGGAACGCAGAGAGAGAGAGAGAGAGAGAGAGAGAGAGAGAGAGAGAGAGAGAGAGAGAGAGAGAGAGAGCATTATTTGGGAGGGGGAGGAAGAGAGTGCATGGAATGTAGGGGGGCGCCCCACTAAGGGCGACAGGTTCTCCCTTACTAGGCAAGCCTGCCCACTAAGGGCAACCTTTTCCTTAGTGAGGCTTACCCACTAAGGGCGACCCGGTCGTCCTTAGTGGGCAGGCTTGCCCACTAAGGGCGATGTTGCCCTTAGTGTGGGCAAGGTTATTATTAAATTTGCAGCAATGTGATGAGCTATGGTGGATCAAATGCAAGAATCAACATAATTAGCAATTGATTAAAAGATGATTAAGATGAGATTAGTACACAATTAACTAATAGCTTAATGTAGACATGGATACTCAAAAGCCAACAAATTCTCATTAGGCCAATGCCTCAATTTATAGGTTGCATATACACAAGATGCCAAGCATCTAATCCCGTTGATTTCTCCTTGATTTGTGTCACGTCCCCTACATCTAGGGACACCTTTTCCTAGAATCTTTCCACACCCCTATATTCACTCATGCTACCCTTGATTCTCTCATCGGTAGATACCTCTCACCTTTTCACTGCTACCCACTCAATTACAGGCTCCCTTTTATAGTCTCTTGCTAAGGGCTTGTTCCCGCACACACCCATTCACTTGCATATTTCAATAGTTTTCCACTAAAGGTGATCAGGTTGCCCTTAGTGGGTAAGCCCCACTAAGGGTGACCGGGTTGCCCTTAGTGGTTAGTGGGGCACCCCCTCCCACAAATAACATGCTCTCTATCTCTCTCTCCCCCCCTACGTTCCACGTGCTCTCTCTTTGCCTCCCCCTCCTATATAACGTGACCTGGTAGTGGGAAAGCCCCACTAAGGGCAAGCATCCCCTCCCCTAATAACGCGCTCTCTTTCTCCCCCCCCCAAATAACACATTCTCTCTCTTTTCTTTTCAAATAACACGTGTTCCACGGTGCCATGTAGCCATGGATCTTGATAAAAAAACAAGTCGTAATTATGGATCTCTTTTGAATTTTCTTGATCAATTTAAAGCATCTACAAAATACATTACTTTGTAATTGTGGCTAAACTTAAAGGAGAGACCTTTATTATTATGATGATGACAATGTCCATGATGATGATAGACATGCTCAGATGATAGGCAATATAAGGATGTACTCTTTATTTGAAATAAAAATGGATAAAATCATAAAGGAGATGATAAAAGGTTAAAACTTAAATTGCGATCATGGCAGAGATATAAAAGTTATGCAATCATTATATAATAGTGGACTATGGAATAATCATTATTATTTGAAATAAAAATGGATGAAATCATAAAAGAGATGATAAAAAGGTTAAAACTTAAATTGAGATCATGGAAGAGATATAAAAGTTATGCAATCATTATATAATAGTGGGCTATGGAATAATCATTATCTAAGAATTAGTTATGGAATAATCATTATATGGAATAATCATTAAATGAGAGGCAATTATGCATGCATTTATTATATAGTATAATTATTAAAAATCAATTTTAGATTTTGTGTATTAATGACATTATTTAAAATGATCATTTTTATAAAATGAGTATAATTTTTTAAAAATTTTCTATTATGTATAGAATTCATGTTTCGACTTTGAATTTGTTCTCATTACTTTGTTATATGTTTGTGAGATGGTTTTTTGAGAGCTTATGTGTTACTGAGCTGGTTTTCTGAGAGCTTTTCTTGCCATGGAGAGCACTTCTTTTCACATTTTTATGGGAGGTTTGGACAGTGATCCTAATGTTAGAACTATACAGGGTTATTATATTACTAAAGTTGATGATTTTGATGGAATATTATGTCCTCACTATGGATTGAAAGTTTTTGCAAAATCAAACCACAAGATGATGGTGTAGAATATCTTATTCCTATCCAGTCAGCTAGACCTGCTAGAGAGGAACCATGTTATATCTTTGATAAAGATATAACAACAGAATACCTTGTTATTCCAATAATAGGAGAGTCAAGCAACACTACAGCAAGCACCCCAAAAGAAGTTATTATTGACCTTACAATAGGAGATTCTTCCACAGGTAAACCACTTTAGAAGAGTGTGGTCAAATACTTATTGTCTGAGAAATCTCACGTTGGTGTTCTTCGTAGATTGTTATTAGCAATCAAGCACACATATTGAGAAAGTAGAAGAGATTCCTCAAATCTATAATGATAATGTGGCTTTTGAGTTACCAAATGTACATGATCCTTCAGCCTCTCCAATGCAAGGAATGGAGCAAGCACATGATGGCCATTGTTGGGTGAAACCTGTAGAGAGTCATGTGAAGTTTCCTAGGGTTGTATGAAAGAGTTCTTGTGGAGGCTTATTTGAGTGCACTTATGTCTTGTGTGGAATTAGAACTATGAACAGTACACCGAATACAACATCATGGATTGGTAAGCGTATTGTCTTGGCTTAATTTCAGTAAACTTTGATTTATAAGAGTATTTATTAGAACTTTGTAATTTTTCACATAATAGGAAAGCTCACATAGAAACTTCCCTCTTTGGGCTTAACAATGGATGGATATGGATCACTAGCTTGTTTCTACTGCAAGAACAAACCTGTATATAGAAGAATGTGTAGTGCTACGATGTCTTATTGTATGCCTACTGATCCACATATGTCGAGATTGATGATATATCAAGGGGAACATTTGCATGAGGTACAAAGGGGCACATCAAGGTAGGCATTGCAAAAGATAAGAGAACTTATGCAAGAGGCAGTTTTAGAGGTTGCTACAAGTGGTCCAAGGAAGGTACAAATGGATATCACCAAACAACTCGTATTGGATGCAGTTGTCACGTAGCATACGAAGAATGAATCAAATATTAGCAACATGGAGTTGTCACTATTATTAGAACACCTGCATCCCCTAATTCAATGTCAAAGGTAATGTTCTTTCCATATTGATTTTAATTGTTTGATTCACATCACACGTATCCATCCAATCATCTATCTGATTCACATCTTATCTCATCACCTCTATTCACATCCCATCCATCCAATCATCTATCTGATTCACATCTTATCTCATCACATCTATTCGCCTCATATTCTCATCACTTCTATTCACATCCATCCATCCATTCATTCATTCATTCTATCTGTTGGATGAGTCAAACCGGTGTTATGTGTTTAAAATATCAACCACAGGGCCTACATCCGGGTTTAGATCTGGTGAACCGTATATGCGCCAAACATGAGACAGGGATTTGAGGAAGGCTTGGGTTTGTTTTGATCATGTCAAGTGTGTGCAAGGATGGACAATAATGGCTGCACATGTATATGATCCAAGGTAGAGTTTAGTCTTGTTAAGTTCTTGAAAAATTTTGATTTTGATTTTAGTACTTTTCCAATTGTCATATGATGGCATGCAACCTGCAAGAGCTCATGATAATTGTAACTTGTGAAATGAAAGAGGAGGACACAAGGGCACAAGTGCTTTTCTGGGAGATGATTAACAATGTTGTGGTCCAAAAAGGCTTCTCCAAGCTAGATTTTTTTGGCTTCATGGGGCTGATGAGGTTGGAGCCAACTAAAGCTTGAATATCCATACAATACAATAAGCAGTTAGGAATTTTTAGGAAGAGCACAAGTGACTATGTCGTCAATGGCATTGTGAATTGAGTGAGGAACATGCACTTTAAAATACATACACATTAGATCATGGTGGATGAACGGTAAAGTCGTTGATGCAAACTTACTAGCCATGGATTGTTGGCTTAGTTGGTAGCATACTAGATATCCCCATTGGAGGAAACATCTTGTAGGGGGTATTGTTTTCTTGGTTCTTGAAAAGAATAGCTTGTATTTTGAATCTAAATTGTCAACTTAACTATTTGGTTATAGAATGTGGTTGGATGATGTAATTAACCTAATTTCCTGCTGTAGGATGACGATGCTTGTGTGCCGCACATGTCAACCACACTAATCTAGCAGAAACAAAGCATGCAAGTTGGTTAGCAGGAGGGTTTTAGGGGAACCATCTCTTTATATGATGCAGCTATTTCAGACCTCGCCAATGCCCTCTTGCAATCCACAAAGAAGCATGCATTCATGCAAGGAAAATATCACGGAGCATGCCCTACAATAACAAAGTTGATGGAGAAGGCCAAAACATCAAAAGCTCCAAGTCCGTCAAGCACTAGCAGATTGGTGGTGGGGAAAGCAGTGAGTGGCACACCAATGCACGTGCAACCAAATTTTTTTGGTGATAACATTACTGTTAGCCGGCGTCGAAAACCCACAGTTATAAATCTTGAGGAAGATAACTCATCACATCGTCCAGAGTATGTCACACAAAACTAGCTACGTAACTACAAGTGGTAAAAAAAAATAGAGGGAGAGACAAGTGAAGCAGAGTTGCAGGAAATTGTGGAGAGTGACATACATGATTCAATGTGGGATATACGTGGAACATCTCTACACAGCAAGGCAACCTGCCAAGGATGGTTAGGTGGCCAAGATGGAAAGTGCAAAAAGAGCATCAAGAATTGTGGGCAAGGTGTTCCAGCTCCTTTTTTTTTCTATGGTATGAGAGAATGGTCTGGGGGCAAAGGCATTAGTTCATGTGGTTTCGTAACAACAGTGTGGATCATACTTGGAGAGTATGTAACACCATTTGTCAATCACCTGCTAGACCCTCGATTGTTTGGCCAATGGGACGAGGTACAAACTTGACTGTGGATGAGATTCGAGAATTGGAGGCTGGTGGGTTTGTGTTGTAAATAAAAGGGACAACGTCAGGAAGCAAATGATATGGGCCAACGGCCAACAAGGTACATAAGTGGCATATCAGATATGGCAACCAAGCAAATAGATTCGGTAGTCTCAAGTACAGTTACGATCTTTGAACATTTGGTCATTAAAGTTGGGAAGATGGAAGTTTTTGTAATTGAGACTATCACTAGTGCGCAATGAAAAACACCGAGTGACTATGGAAAAGAATCCATCATGCACATGTCCCGATTTTCAAATTAGGGTAGGTGGGAAACCATATTGTGCATGCAAGCACCTTTACTTTGTATATTTGTGTATCTTTGGATTACATGCGAACCATAATATGTTTATACATCAACCCACTCTAAAAACGGAGGACCTAATGAGAATGTTCAGCACAGCATGAGAACAATGTGAAAAGGACCTAGTACTGTTCATGACATTATACTGTAGTTTTGAAAAGATCCTTTGGGTTGCAACAGTAAAATGTCCAACTATTTACTTTTTGTTTTTTTTAATGTTTCTGCATGGTTATATGTCGATGCCTTGAATATGTTCATTCCATTCATCTACTTTTTTTTAAAAAAGGTGGACATCTACTTTTCTAAATTTAGGGAAAAGCCATGCATGTACTTTTCTAAATTTAGGGAAAAGCCAAGCATCTACTTTTCTAAATTTAGTGGCTAACCATGCAAAGTAGCCTTTTGTTTTGTGTATCTATAAATTTGACCCCCTGCCTCTTACTATAATCCTCACTTCCAAATCTTATTGCCTTCCTCTCCCTCTTGTTGCCTCCCTTGCCCTCTCATTGTATTTCTCTCCCTCTCTATTGTTCTCTTCCTTACAACCCTCAAGACCATCGAGTACCTTTGTTCATCTCTAATGGCTTCTTCTAATGGCCCTAGCTATACTTTGAAGGAAACCCTGGAAAGGTTTTGCAAAGATTTTTGCAACAAAATGGGCGGAGATGGAAGAGAACATCTCAGAATCATAGTAGAGGCCCACAATCTTTGGACAAAGATGCTAGCAGATGAGCTTATTGATTCTAGAGATTTGTTCGTGTGGAACATGAAGATTGGAAGCGCCATCGGTACTTGGCGAAGTTTCGGATATATTGTAGAAGAGGTGGAGGAGCCCTTATGGGAGGAGTTGAAGAATAAAGTAGCCCAAAAGAGTGTATAGGTGTAGGATCCATAGGTAGTTATAGTATGTTTTTAATTTTAAACAATGTTAGATTGCAGTGTCCCATGTAATAACCTTTTTTTGGAATAAAGCGGCTTCAACTCTAGATCCCCATGTATTTTGTATTAATTTTGGATTTGTTGTTGTTATGGTTAATTATATCAAATTTTAGGTTATTGTATGTTTTGAATAGAAGTGTCATGTTCTTATCTCTCTCTCTCTCTCTCTCTCTCTCTCTCTCTCTCTCTCTCTTCCTCTCAAATAATTAGGCCATGATCTCTGTCAATAATTGAAAAATTATTGACCTTAATAAATTTAAATTCTTCATTTTGCTTCTTACACAAGGCATTATAGATAGCTTATATGTAATAATCTTGAAATTATTCACCTTGTTAATTGTACGCATCACCTTGTTAATTGTACTCACATGCAAATGCTTTAAATGCTATGAAGTCACACACAAAGGGCATGGAGTACCATGCAATCACATGTACATATAATAACATCCAGATACAATAACATCCACATGTAATAACATTTTGATGAAGAGATTATGTATAGGGAGGGTGGGACAAGGAGAGAGAGAGAGAGAGAGAGAGAGAGAGAGAGAGAGAGAGAGAGAGAGAGAGAAGAAGAAGAAGAAGAAGAAGAAGAAGAGAGGGGTTGGAGAGTGAATGAGAGAGAAGAGGATGGAAGAAAGAGAGAGAGGGTAGTGTGGGACAAGGGGGGAGAGAGAGAGAGAGAGAGAGAGAGAGAGAGAGAGAGAGAGAGAGAGAGAGAGAGAGAGAAGGGGGTGTGAGAAGGAGAGAAGGGAGAGCAAAAGGGAGGGTGGGAGAAGGAGAGAGAGGGAGAGAGGGAGAGGAGAGGGAGGGAAGGAGGGTGGGAGAGTAAAAGGGAGGGAAGGAGGGTGGGAGAGTAAAAGGGAGGGAAGAGGATGGGAAAAGGAGAGAGAGGGTAGTGTGGGACAAGGAGAGAGGGAAGAGAAAGGGTGGTAGTGTGGGACAAGGAGAGAGGGAAGAGGGTGGAAGAAGGAGAGAAGGAAGGGTGGGAGGGCAAAAGGGAGAGATGAGAGAGAGGGAGGGTGGGAGAGAGAAAGGGAGAGAGAAAGGGTGGTAGTGTGGGACAAGGAGAGAGGGAAGAGGGTGGAAGAAGGAGAGAAGGAAGGGTGGGAGGGCAAAAGGGAGAGATGAGAGAGAGGGAGGGTGGGAGAGAGAAAGGGAGAGAGGGCAAGGAGAGAGAGGGAGGGTGGGAGAGATGGGAGAGAAGGAGGGTGGGAGAAGGAGAGAGAGGGAGGGAGGGAGAGAGAAAGGGAGAGAGGGAGAGGAGAGAGAGGGAGGGTGGGAGAGCAAAAGGAAGGGAAGAAGGAGAGGGAGGGAGGGTGGGAGAGAGAAAGGGAGAGAGGGGGAGGGAGTGTGAGAGAAGGATAGAGAGAGAGGGAGTGTGAGAGAAGGAGAGAGAGAGAGAGGGAAGAGGGTGGAGAAGAGAGAGAGGGAGGGTGGGCTGGGGTGGGTTGTGGTGGTTGGAGATGGTGGCGACAATAGTTAGAGAGAGATAGTTCAAGTAGAGAGAGAGGACAACCAAGAAAAGCTCCCTCAAAAATCACACTCTCTCATACCTGCCCCTTTACCTCCACCCTTAGAGAAGCACCCCAACACTTATGCAGCTCTTGCCTCACAGGATGTGGATCCTTCTTTGGAGGAGGATGAGGCTACATTACAGCTATAAGATGATTGCACCCTCGAGGATGTGGATCCTTCTTTGGAGGAGGATGAGGCTGCATTACAGCTACAAGATGATTGCACCCTCGAGGATGATGTTGTGTAATCGCATTTTCTTGGTACCTCTCCAATTTTGAGGACTCCAGTCCTAGCTTTTCCTCAGAGTGGGAATGAGAGGTAAGGTTTTCATCATCGCGCCCCATCAGGCTAAACATTATTAAGATTGGGGGTCCTATGAATTGAGGGTGAATTCATCGATGAAAACCTGTAAAGATGATTGATGGTTAAAGACAAAAAAATATAGCTAGATGGTAAAAATATATAGTGAAGATATGGCAATTGTTCTCTCTCCAAGGTTTATAAGAAGGAAGAGTGTTATGTGGTGTGAAATTTTTGTCATAAGTTAAAGACTCGATTTGGATTGATTATTAATTGACAATGTGATTTATTAATATTCAAAGAATGATATGACTTCTCTCAAAAATAGCAATCCTATAGACTTAAAACATTACCCTCAAATGCCATCGATATTTTTCAATTCTTCCACCAATAAGACACCACCACTCTTTGGTATTGCTTCTGACTAATGAGCTTGAAGTAAATAGTAGAAGCCAAAATTTATTCATTATTGAGCTTGGTGGCTGCACGAATTCACCCACTATAGGCCATAATTTCTCATTATTGAGCTTGGCGGCCCCAATTTAGCCAATAGAAAGTTTTGAAGTAGTAAAGACTAGGGCACATTATTTTTTCATTGATCATCAATGACCTCAGACTTCCATTCTTTGCTAAAGGTGCACTTGCTACAATGAATAAGTGTAATAATTTTTCTTTGTGGTGACTATGATTAGGATATTGAATAATACCTTAAGGATTCTATGAAGTTTCAAGGCCAACCAAGAACTTCTACAAAAAGCACAATTCTTGTGCAACCCTTAAAGCTTTAAGGGAAGCCTCCTAAGTCTTTGGATAAGGTTACAAACCTAAAGGATACCTTTCAATTATGATGACAACCTACTTGACATCACATCATGACATTACTTGATGGATCTTCATCTACATCAAGAACATCAAGGCTATTGATGAATTGTTTGACACGAGTAACTAAAAAAGGAACATTGCCATTATCAAGGCTCTTCTTATAGTAGTCTTGGCAATAGAATTGATATTCATGTGTCTTAATGCACAAAGTGTTGGAATTATTCACATTATTTAGAATTTATGGATTTATTTGATGGGGATATTTATTTCATGTGCAAGCGAGACTGATCACCTCTAACTTGTCACATATTTTGAGCTTATATTGTGAATGCCAGTGCAGATCAGTGCAAGGTTAGTGTGCGGGATGTGCATGGTTGGGCTTTCTTCGATGAAAATCTATTGACGCATGGCACATGGCGATTATTTATTCGGACAGTGCCAGTGATATTTTATGTGCACATTAGTGTGCAACATTTTGATATATATTAGTTCTATTTTATGAGTGAACCTAAGTAGAGTGTTCACACTTTTGTATTTAGGCTTATGCAAGCCTAATGTGGAGATCCATATTTTTGGCTACATGTATTTTTGGCTCTTGCTTTTTATACAAGGAAATATATTTAAATACACCATGAAGAGAACGTGAGCCACTCTCATGGTGGGGGAGATTTAACCCATTCTTGTGTCGTGTGTGTGCATAGCTTTCTTCTATTTTTAAGCTTATGTATTTCTTTCAAGTTGATTTTTAATAGAGGGCCAACTGTGAGCTTCCAATATTGGTATTAGAGCTAGAGAGCCAGGGAACACAGAGAATTGTGCCGCATACTTTTCTTGTCAGATTTTTTTTTAAAAAAAAGGTTGTGTATGGGCACTCAGACAGCCCATGACTATTGTCCTTTGTGTGAAGGTGAGAGCCGCCAGTACGGAACCCGAGAGTGGCACTAGTTGTCAGACCGCTGCCTATCTACTGTCTACATTGCACATTACTACAGTGGACAGTGCACCAGTCACCGGAGAACACACCGGCTAACAAGCACTGGCAACAACCCCCAAGTATACGGTACACCCAATACAGCTGACACCGCTAACAAGCACCGGCAACAACAACCCCGGCAATAGGTGACGGACGGCAAACTAACATGATAACTTTGGTGGACGGACGGGCAGTGCGCGCACCGGGATTGGTGACTCTCCACCTCCCCACCACTCAAGCATGGATGTCTTATAAGACATAAAGATAAGGAGGTAACTCTTCCCTCCTTTATATTCTATCCCTTCTCTCCTTTTGACACTATGTGGTATTATAGGAAGCTGCATGGCAATCTCTGGTGAACCCATGAGGAGAATAAGAAGGAGAGCAAAAGGAGAAGAAAGAGAAGAGAAGAAGAAGGAGAGAGAATAAGTAGAAAGAGAAGAGAAGAGGGAAAATCATTTCTTATGCTTTGTGTGCTCGAGGATGTACCTGAAGAGTCACTCCAACAAAAGTATGAAGATGGTCTTGAGACAACTATTTAAGCGGATGTGAACATGTTCAAGACAACTTCTCTTGATGATGCAATCTCTCTTGCTCATGATTCCGAACGCAAGAAAGGTTTGCCTTATCAATTACCTCGTAATGGTCAATATACTTCTCAACCCAATCGACAATCTTCTTTTGTGGTTGGGGAATCAAAGTTTCAGATCTTCTTTTCGACGCCCTCAATTTTATGAATCTCCTTCATCACAACAACAGTGTCGATGGAATGGTAATAATGGTAATTTTGGTAATGGCAAATGTAAAGAACAATTTTAATACTACCAACCCAAGCAATGTACACCCTAAACCCAATTCTAGTCACAATAGTAATGCACTCACTCCTTGCCCTAGCCAACCTCGTCAGGGCAATAATGTGCCTACATGCTTTAAGTGTCATCGAGTGGGACATCGAGCCGACAAGTGTACCTTTCATCCTACTCAAGTGGCATAACTTCACAATATCGAAGATCACACATACTATGATGGTGATGTGGTGACATGGCTCCAGATTGGACGAAAGAAATAAAGAAGTGGGTACGCAAAGCGAATCGATAGGTACTTCAATCACTCCTCACTCTTTGCTTTATATGAAAGGATCTATTAATGGTGATATCACTATTTTGCATGATGATGGTAGTACGCATGATTTTATTTCTGGAAAGGCAGTTCCTAGGTTGCATTTGGAGACTCATCCTTCGTGTTATAAGGTTAAATCTACATTTCAAGGCACACGCTACACGGGCACTCGTGAAGTATGTGACCTTGAGATACAAATTGGACCTTATAAGCAAAAATGAAACTTTCTCATTGAACCTTTGCATTCTAGTAACATCATACTTGGTATGCCATTTAGACATGAATTCAATCCATAGATTGATTATTCCATGCATACTATGGATTTCACACATAATGGTACTCTCATATAATTAGTTGGTGATCATTCTCTTGAGATGTATCTATTATTATCCCATACCCAAGCTAAACGTGCACTTTGGAAACAATCATGTGCATACATGATTTTAGTTAATGAAGTGCAAGCATATGAAAATAATCTCACTCCTTCTTAGCGAGCATTCATGGCCCAATGTTTCAGGATTGTTTTGTAGATGATTTACCTCGTACCTTACCTATTTCATGTCCTGAAGACCATACTATACAGATTATTCTGGGTAGCCAACCACCTCATAGAGCATCCTCTTCAACAAAAAGAAATAGAATGCCAAATTAGAGAATTATTAGACAAGAAACGTATTTGACCTAGTAGTTCTCCTTTTGGTGCACCCGTTCTTCTTGTTGAAAAGAAAAATAAGACTTACCGCATGTCTATTGATTATAGAGCTCTCAATAAGGTCACAATTAAGAATAGATATCCCATCCCTCGTGTTGATGATTTGCTAGACAAGCTTAAAGGTGCATCAAATTCGAATGACTAGTGCTGACATTTATAAAACTGCTTTTCGTACTCAAACTAGTCATTATGAATTTTTGCTTATGCCTTTCGGACTAACCAATGCACCTGCTACTTTTGCTTGCATGATGAATCATATATTTCTTGACCATCAGAATTGCATCATTGTTTTCTTTGATGATTTGCTTGTCTTTAGTAAGAATCATGTAGAACATGAAGATCATCTTGCATTAGTGTTTAATGATCTTCATGTAGAACATGAAGATCATCTTGCATTAGTGTTTAATCTTCTTAAAGAAAAACAACTTTATGCTAATCCAGACAAAAGTCTCTTTTTCCAAGATGAAATTGAGTACTTAGGCCACATTGTTTTAGGTGAAGGTATCAAAGTTGATCAAAAAAAGGTAAAAGTCATTGAGACTTGGCCTACACCAACATGTGTTAAAGAAGTTAGATCTTTTCTTGGTTTGGCTCTGGTTTTTATAGGAAGTTTGTTCGTAATTTCTCATTGATAGCACTTCCTTTGACAATGTTGCTTAAGAAAGGTCTAGTTTTTCGATAGGGTGAAAGCCAACAAAAATCATTTGATAGACTAAAATATTTGTTGACTCATGCCTCTATCCTCCAACTTCTAGACTTTACTCAACCATTCTTCCTAGTAGTCACTGATGCTAGTGGCTTAGGAATTGGTGCAGTCCTCATGCAAGATGGACACCCTTTGGCTTATGAGAGTAGAAATTGAAACCTTTTGAACTTTTATTTAGTACATACGACAAGGAATTATTAGCAGTTGTCCATGCCTTACGCATGTGGAAACATTATCTTATGGGTTCTGAGTTTATGATTAAGACCGACCAACAAAGTATTAAATATCTTCTTAATCAACCTCTTATCTCAGACCGCCATATTAAATGGGCATCTTTTATTCAGAGTTTTCATCCTCTTATCCAATATCAACCTGGTAAAGAGAATGTAGTGAACTGTCGCACTTAGTCGACGACCTTCTATTTCTAACATTTCAGTACTTGACATTAATTCTTTACATGATATGCATGATTCATATGTTACAGATCCTGATTTTTCTGATGTTGGCATAAGTTAGAAACTAATAATTGGTTTCCTCTTCATGATTATGCATATAATGATGGTTTCATTTTCTTTCAAAATCGTTCATGCATTACACTTCTTTAAAGATCTTTTATTCTTGAAGAGATGCATTGTCTCCCATATGTTGGTCATCGTGGCATTCTCACTACTCTTCACATCATAGAAGAATATTTTTATTGGCCATAATTAAAACATGATGTTGCTTCTTTTGTATTAGAATGTGTGATATGTCAATGAGTTAAAAGACACCAAGGGAAACAATATGGGCTACTCATGCCTTTACCTATTCCTGCGGCACCATCATGGGAAGAAATTTCTATGGACTTTATAACTGGTTTACCTACCACATCTTCTCGAAATGATATGATATGGACAATTGTGGATAGGTTTAGTAAGCAAGCTTATTTCATTGCATGTCATAAAACATTGAATGCTTCACATGCTACATAATTGTTTATCAAAAATGTCTTCACAAATCATGGATTACCTAAAGTCATTATTTCAGATCGTGATTCTCGATTTTGTAATCATTTTTGGATGGTATAGTTTTCAAACTTAGACACAAAGATTGATTTTAGTTCTACATATCATCCAGAAAGTAATGGACAAATTGAGGCCACAGACAACACTATTTTAGATCTTTTGAGGTCTTACAGTATCTCATCTCCTACAAATTAGGATTAGTATTTGCATCTTTTGCAATTTGCATATAATAACACACCTCATACAACCACTGGAAAATCTCCTTTTGAGATTGTCTATGGTAAGAAAATTCCAACTCCAATTACTAGACTTTCTTATGAAGTTCTAGCACTCGATAATTTTATCGTGACTCATAACTGAATTTTGGCTTAAGCTCATGAGTCTATTCTTAAGACTCAACAAGCTTACACTAAACAGGCTAACAAGCATAGAAGACCAAAGACTTTTGAGGAAAATGATTTAGTTTGGCTTCGCATAGAAAAGCGCAGACTAAAGTCTGTTGTTGAGAAACATCCAGCCATTAAATTATCTCCATGATTTTATGGGCCTTTTAAAATAACTGCTAAGATCAATGACAATGCTTATCATTTGTCCCTTCTTGACCATTGGAATATTCATAATTCCTTTCACATTAGTCTTCTTAGACCCTTTAAAGGTACACCACCTTCTACCCCCATTTATGAGATGACCCACCTCTCTTAGAGGCTGATATAGAAATTTTAGTTCCAAAAGCAATTCTGGATCGTGAGCTAACTACAACTCGCAATGGCAATGTTTATGCTAGATATTTGGTTAAGTACAAGAATCATCCTATAGAAGAATCTCACTGGATTCTAGACCATGCCCTTGCTACACACTCTGCCCTGATCGGCTCCTTTCACAGACAATTACAGTGAATTTTACACTTAGTATTGAGACCGCTGTAATCGTGTGAAGGTCACCGATTTAAGGTATCACACAATTGGCTGTTTATTTTGGTATTTCATATTGATATATGTGAAGGTCACCGATTTGTGGTATCACACGATTTTTAGTTTATTTTGGTATTTGGCATTGGTATGTGTGAAGGTCACTGATTTGAGGTATCACACATGGTAATTTTTTCGTGCAAAGGTCATCGAATTGAGGTACTACACAAGGTTTTGATATTATGATGGATATTTAAATCTCTATTTTCTTTCAAAGGTCACCGAATTGAGGTATTGACATAGTTGTTTAAATATGCAAAGGTACCGGGAGACAGTGTCGGTACCTCCTTGAGGGCGAGAGTGTTAGTGGGAAATTCTAAGGGTTGAGAAGGGAGAGTGTTATATCCTTCGGATTTATGTTGGGATACTCAATATGTGTTTTATCAAAAATATAAAGGACATTGGTTAACATGGCTTCTAGATGTTTGTAGATATTATGATATAGTTTTAGAATACCAAAAGGATGATATAAAGAGGATTCACATAGATTTAAGTGTTGGTGAGTATTGTATACCTCCAGCCACCCATGGGTTATGATCCATTGATAACTTTGGGCTACAACCTCATAGTTGGCCGGTGTTTTGGGAATATCATCTGGAACAAATAGGTCTAATTTATCGATGCTATTGTCAAGGATTTTGGAGTTTTGGAGCACCCAACACCAACTAAGAAGGTTAAGCACAATTGGGTACAAGGGATAAAAGTAAATATCTTGAGGATCAGTTAATACTACGTCCCCCTAAAAAATTCCCATGATTATGGTGGGATCAACATCATGTTCGGTGTTTTGTTTAATGAGTGTTAGTTCTCCTAAGCTTAGGTCCTCAGACAGGTTTATATCATATTGAAGCAAAGAGAGGGTTAGTGTAGACAAAAAGAGAGTCAGAGTTTGAGGAGGGGCCCAAGGAGTTATTGGACTGACCTATTACTGAGGCTCTCTCCAAGAGTATGCACATCTCGTCTGTAGGTTCTTGTTGTTGACTTCATTCTTGGATGGCCAATTGGTATTCCAACTCTTGGGTGGATGCGTGAGTCCTTGGTGCTAAGAAGGTTTGAAATAGCTGTTTCCTTGACCATCCTGGAAGCATCCAGCTCCTCAAAGCGTCGTGTTGCTTCTTCTTGTACTCGTCTGGCAGTGGCCTCTCTTCCCTGAGCCTCTGTAAGCCTTTGAAGTCTTTCTGCATCCAATTTTTGACTTTCTTGTAGCTATTATGTGACTTGCACTATAGCTTCTTGGTGTGTAATCATCATTCTTTGTGTATCTGTGCTGATGGTGTCATTGAGTGCCCTAATCTTACTTTTCCACATGGGTTCGGTTAGTCACCAATCAAATGGGCGTCTCAATTGGGATTGCTCGCTCCCACCACCAATAAAAATACATACACATACCTTTGAAAAGATGCCCCTAGATGCAATGCTGAAGAAGAGCTCGTACAACTCTAATAGAGCCGAATACAAAAATATCAGGGATGAAGTCACAGAAAAAGCATGCAAGGCAATGTCACTAATAATGCAAGCAAAACCAGTGGACAAGTACAACAGGGTGCCACTAAATAGAATAGCCAAGGGGCATGAGGAAAAGGAGGATGATTGGGCCTCCAACCCGTACCTGATGACATAGGTACTAAATCATGTGGCTCAGAGGCCTCTCCCAGATCTAGAACCAAAAGAAATAATGTAACTTGCACTCCTGATAGAACAACCAACACTAACTGCTCTGCAGAGTACATAAAGACATACGACAAAGCCACCAAGAGGGGGACAATGACTAAAGCAAATGGCATCACAGAGCAAGTATTGATCATAGAGGACTTGATACATGAGGCTCTGTAACTCCCACCACCAATAAAAATACATACACATACCTTTGAAAAGATGCCCCTAGATGCAATGCTGAAGAAGATCTTGTACAACTCTAATGGAGATGAATACGAAAATATCAGGGATGAAGTCACAGAAAAAGCATGCAAGGCAATGTCACTAATAATGCAAGCGAAACCAGTGGACAAGTACAACAGGGTGCCACTAAATAGAATAGCCAAGGTGCATGAGGAAAAGGAGGATGATGATGACATAGGTACTAAATCATGTGGCTCAGAGGCCTCTCCCAGATCTAGAACCAAAAGAAAAGGAGGATGATTGGGCCTCCAACCCATGACATAGGTACTAAATCATGTGGCTCAGAGGCCTCTCCCAGATCTAGAACCAAAAGAAATAATGATAGGACAACCAACACTAACTGCTCTGCAGAGTACATAAAGACATACAACAAAGCCACCAAGAGGGGGACAATGACAAGCAAATGGCATCATAGAGAAAGTATTGATCATATAGGACTTGATACATGAGGCTCTGCAGCTCCCACCACCAATAAAAATACATACACATACCTTTGAAAAGATACCCCTAGATGCAATGCTGAAGAAGAGCTGCTCGTACAACTCTAATGGAGCTGAATACGAAAATATCAGGGATGAAGTCACAGAAAAAGCATGCAAGGCAATGTCACTAATAATGCAAGCGAAACCAGTGGACAAGTACAACAGGGTGCCACTAAATAGAATAGCCAAGGTGCATGAGGAAAAGGAGGATGATTGGGCCTCCAACCCGTATACCTGATGACATAGGTACTAAATCATGTGGCTCAGAGGCCTCTCCCAGATCTAGAACCAAAAGAAATAATGTAACTGGCACTCCTGATAGAACAACCAACACTAACTGCTGCAAAAATGCAAGAAGGACAAGCTGTGCTCATGGAGACTAAGGAGATCAAGAGAGGAAGGAAAAAGAAGACTGTAAAAAAGATGAGGGGATTCATACCAAATGTCGCTAAAGAAACACAGAGGATTGAGGCCAAACTCGCTAATGAAATAAAGTTGTACCAAGAAGTACTAGGGCAGTAGGAAGCCAGTTAGGCAACACATCAAGAGAGGATGAAAGTACAGCACCTGAGTCCTCCTCAAAGCCTGTCACAATTAATCTTCAAGAATCTATCTCCCCTAAAGAATTCCACAATGTCAGACACACTTGCGGGGTTGCAAACAGAGCCTGAACCAGAAGCATTGCAAGTAGCAGAGCCCCAAGGAGACTCGAAGAAGCCACATCTCTCCCAGTGCAACTCACAGAAGAGACACTGGATATAGGAAAACGACCACGAGCTAAAGATACACCAAGTCCCAGCAAAAGGAGACGTCTAGAGGATGAGGAGGTGATACCAAAAACATCCTTTCTCCATAATTTGGATTATGAAAGATTCTTTCAAGAAACTGTGGAGGGACTGGACGAGCTCCTGAGTTTGCCATAAGCTAGACTAGAAGGGGCCGTAGCCACAAGTGATTCCCTTAGGACAACGGGTATGGTGGTGCCATCTCCTCATGACCCACATGCTTCATGATCGCAATGCCACACTATGGAAGCAGGTTCAAGAGGCAACCAGCCAAGTACAAACATTGCAAGAACACCTCACAACGATAGAGGCAACCCATAAGGATGTGATCCTAAAGAGCTTAAAGGCAACAGAGGAGTAGGAACCTAGGTACCAAGCGTTAGAAAACAATAATCTAGTTCTAAGCCAAACTATTATGTAAAGGATTTTGAAAGTGCAGCTGGAGCAAGCCAAAGAGCAACTTCAAAAGGAAGTCACGCATAACCAAGAGCAAGTAGCTATCCATCCTCAGCAGCTACACAGGAGCTCAAGCACACCTCCCTAGCCAAGGAAGAAGAGCTACAAGGCAAACTCTACACACTATCCCTAACTCTGAAGGAAGCAGAAAACAGAGTGAGCCAATTGCAACAAGAAAGAGAATAGATCAACAAAGCAAATGCTACAGAGCCTCATGTATCAAGTCCTCTATGATCAATACTTGCTCTATGATGCCATTTGGTTTAGTCCTCTATCAAGTCCTCTATGATCAATACTTGCTTTGTGATGCCATTTGGTTTAGTCATTATCCCCCTCTTGGTGGCTTTGTTGTATGTCTTTATGTACTCTCCACATAGCTCTGTGTCTATGTTTTGGGGGAGAATCTGTGCCATCCGCCTGATGCCCACTTTCTCCAGCTTGTCCTTAACTTTGGCATCTTCCAAAATCTAGAGGCACTCAGGGTTGTAGTACTGTAATGCCACCTTTCCATGCGCCATGTGGAGTTCTCTGCTGATTATGGCACCATGGAATGCCTGGGCATATTGACCTAGGTAGCTGCAGGCCCCATGTTGGTCTTTTCTTTCTGCTCATTGGGGATCCCATTGCACTGGCTTATGTCACCGCGGGGTTCTTTGCGGCTTCTAGGTCAGATGTTGCTGAGGTCGACATATGTACATTGAGGAAAAGGTCAGTCCATAGACTGGTGGGGCATGTGCCACGCCTTGTTGTTTTCTTTTTTCTTTTCTTTTTTGGTGGTAACAAGGTTAATTTTGATGGGAAGTGTGTTAGTGGTGTGAGCAATTAGGGGGGTATAAGAGGTGTGATATGACATGGTCCAAATTCTTGTGATTGGGTTAAGCATCGTGAAAGTGCAGGTGTTAAGGCCGTGAAGAGGAATTTCGTAAAAGTGCAGGCCGTGAAGGATAATCCCGTGAAATGGGGTAAAATTGTGAAAGTTAGTTTCGTGAGATGGAATTCCGTGAGCTGGAACTTCGTGAGCTGGAACTTCATGAGATTGCAGGTTTTTGGCTGTGAATTAGTGAGGTTTTGTTTTTGATTAATTTGATTTAATGAATGCATGATTTTATTAAACCGCACAGTGGGGTTTGTGCAAGGATGATAACGAAAGACATTGTTTGACACGGGCAATCAATGATTACAATTTTTGTAATTTTACAAAGAAAAGATTTGAACACATGAAAAGAAAGAAAATGTAAAGGAAAGGCCCAAGATCCAACCTCAAACCCGTATGTGTCGATTTTGTACTCGAAGAAGCGAGGAGGAAGCCGATGAGAGGAAGGCTCGATGCTTGTGATGCACACACATGATGAACGACAAATGCAAAATGACGAAAGAGGAAGGATTTTTTATTTTGTGGCACAATCATCGAACTGGCCGGTTGCCTTAATGAAGAATGCCACATGTCTTCCTACAATTGGTCAAGAAAAAGTAACCATTTCATAGCGTGAAGCCTTTTGGACTAGTTCATGGCATGAAGCTTTTGAGACCAGTTCACGGCGTGAAGCTTTTAAGACCAGTTCATGGCATGAAGCTTTTGAGACTAGTTCACGGCATGAACTGTTTCATACCAGTTCATGGCATGAAGCTTTTAAGACCAATTCACGGCGTGAACTATTTTAGACAAGTTCACGGTGTGAATTGTTTTGTACCAGTTCACGGCATGAATTGTTTTGTACCAGTTCACAGCGTGAATTGTTTTGTACCAGTTCACAGCGTGAATTGTTTTGTACCATGTGTGTGCAAGATTGATACCCTATATTTCTCTTCATGCTCAGACACTCAACCATGCATTTGAAGATTAGATGAAGTGAATGATACTCATTTTTACCTTGTATGTATTTTTTGAGTAATGGATACCTTCATCTTTTTATTGCCATGGAAACCAAGGTGGTACTTTGGCACTTCTAGGCAGGTGTTGTTGCAAGCGTTTTAACTCCGTGTGAGAGTGCTTGATTCTTCCTTTAACCTAACTGAAGAGTGTTTCTACTAAGTTCTATGGATTGGGGTTTGTATCAGTGTCTACTTGTTGCACCTTCTTTTTCTTCCTTTCAATGTCCTTGTTGAGCTCCTTGATTGAGGTGGTTATCGGTATTGATTTTGTTATATTTAACCCATCTTGTTAGGTTGGTTTCTTCCTCCACACCAATGTTTGTGCACTCCTAGCATTGACTTTAGTTGGGAGTTAGTTCTGAATGCCTTTACTACCCTTGTCTTTGTATTTGGAGGTGTTTGTAAACAGTGGCCACCGGGTGGAGTTTGGGCACCCATATTGTTGTATTGCCCTGGTAATAACCTTGTGCTATTAACAAGTCTTTTTGAACCCATTGCTTACCAAGGCTTTGTGGAGTGCTATTTTGTTTGGAGTATCGCCAACTTACCTGTGTGAAGACCATTTTTGTCTCTTGTCTCCTCTCCGAACCTTTCTTGTTGATTCCTTATTGACGCCCTTCTCATCCTTGTAGAGCTAGTTTCTAAGTTAACCCTTATGCACCCACTGCGGTGTACCCTGTGACTTGGGCTGCTTTTTGCATAGGGATTACGGAATTGATGCCTTCTTTTCTTCTTGAGCTGATGTCACTGTGCTAGGTGTTTTTATATCCTCAATCATGGCCTACTTCCTTGTGTTTATCGAGCTCCATAAGGGTATGGAAATGACATTGCTGCTCTCGTTCAGTAGTGTTGTCCTCTTCTCCCATTGGATATTACAGTTATTGGTGCAAATCCAAGATCGTCCTAGGATCATTTCCTCCTTCATCGATCCTGCAAGCATGACAAGCACTTTTCCAACCAAGGAATTATTTTTTATGGAAACATTAACACTTAGAAATCCCTCAGCTTTCGTAGTTGTCAAGTGCACATTGCGTACTTGTGCATTGGTGGTTTCAAGGTGCAGTTTATCTAAGGCTACCCATGTCTCATATGAGATCAGGTTATGACTTGATCCCGTATCTATCAATGCAATGCTCATGGCATGACATTTAGCCATAGAGAGTCCCACCCTGAGTTGTGTTGGCTCAATGTTTAGTTCAACTTCGTCCTAGGAGAGTTAGTGAAGCTATGTTCACATGCAACATTCTCTTTTGGAGTATCTGTTTGGCCTTGGCCTCCCTTGCCTTAGCCTCTTCTTGAGCTTGCTGGATTTTTTCTTTTTGCGAGCTCCTTCTGTTGTTTTTAAAAAATGTTCTTGCAAGAGCATCTCTTGGGTCAATGGTCCAAAATATTTTTTGAGTTTGCTCCCATTGACATAACCCTCCATTTGTACACGCTATCAACTGTCTCAATTCTAACTGACCCCTAAGGTGTGATCTTGGACACTCGGAAGGGTCCTAGACTTGTGTACTTGAGTTTCTTTTTTCTGGTGCTCCATTAGGGAGAACATGGACTATAAAATGGGCCTTTTACTAATCAAAAAATTAGTGCTAATCAAGATATCCACCAATGGAAAGGGGGAGGGAGTGCACATTCTATCCACTAGCTTTAGCTAATCAAGATATCCACCAATGGAAAGGGGGAGGGAGTGCACATTCTATCCACTAGCTTTAGCTATTATAAAATACAGGGTAGTTATTAAATTTCTTAGCCTTGTCCCCCTATCTTCCACCTCTCTCTATAGAGGTCACACCAAAGTTTAAGGCAAGGGTCAAATCTCCTTTTTGAAATGACATGGGCCAACATTTATAAATAAAAAAGTGTAGCTTGGCCAAAAAAAAAACTAAAAATTTGAAATTTTGGTTTTCCCTCCAAAAAGGTGTTTTTATCTCAGAAAAGGCTACCTAATCATATTCTATGGTGGGAAGCCCATTTTTCAAGCTCTTTCAGCTCTCTAAGCTCTTAATCTCTCTCTAATCCTCTTCCACAAGCTTCTTTAATCTTCTATTATTGCATAATCATCTCTAAAGCTACTGTACCCTCCCTAATCTCATCTTGCTCTCTCTTGCTCACCCATACCAAAATTTAATCTTCTATTTCTTTAATCATTTCTTAAGCTATTGTGGCCTCTCTTTTCCTCACTCTACCATACATCTCATTATGCCTACCTTTAGTAAGAGACCAAGTGATTCCATCTTTGAATACCTTCTCTACAACACTACAGATGATGACGGTGAGTGGATCGGGCATCCATTTAGGGTGAAAGAATGGGTTTATATGCAACCAAGTGCCATTGGTCCACATTGAGTTCTTAACCGTGGTGTTTAGCAACACCATTGGAAGGGAATGATTCTTCATTTCAAGAAGGATAAGAATGGAGAAATCAAGGCAATAATACAACATGTTTACATGGCTGACATGTACCTTCCTCCTTCCATGGAGAGGAATAGGCTCCCTTGCAACCGTAAGTATGTGGTTGTAATTTTATTTGGAAATAGCTTGTTTTGTTTTACTAATTATGGTATGTGGGTTGCAGACATTTTCCCATAAAGCTATATTGAAGAACAACTTTTGAGAAGCCTCACTAGTGTGTTTAGTGCTTTTCATAGTACAAATAGGTGAGCTAATGTTCCCAGGTGAGAATCATAGAGCCCTCTTCAACAAAAATATATTCTTTTACACACAATCTTACAAAGTCCCTTCTCGCCCTACAGAATATGGTAGCCTTGAGGAGATCCCTGTGGACTCTTTACATAGTGTAGAGTGGCTAGTTTTGGATAGGTGGAGTGTTAATGCTTTCAAAAGCAATATGTATTCTAGCATACACTCCTCCTTAAAATTCTCTAAGGCCTCTAAGTCTTTGGGGCTTGGATGGTTTACCCCAATTTATCTATTTGTATTTATGTTCTCTAAGCTTTCTCCACAACCCACCCCAACAATGTTCATTTGTAAGTAATTGCAAATTGAACAAATTGACAATGTCTTGGGTATTGGATGGAATATTGTGGAGGGGTTACAAAAAGGTGACATCTACTCATGTAAAGTGGTGCCTTCAAGTGTGACCTTTCGATGCTTGAAGACTTGTCAGAGCTTATCCATTCGATTCTTCTATGAACGATGGATGAAGAAGAATGGGGAGTGGGTTCCCTTGCAATCAAGTGAGGGTGTGGATACACCCATAGATTTATCTGTGACTCTTCTTGATGGTTCAATTGAGGTGGTGAATGCAAGCAATGAATGGAGATTAGGAGATGTTTGGGAGCATTTGCTCATTCTGGGATTTCAAGATGTCCAAAGCAAGCATTAAGATTGGCCGACAAAAGGTGAGCTTTGATATTTGTAAATTTACGTTGCTTTGTGTTTTTTGAATATGTTGTTTTATTTATTACACTTGAATTTCCTTGTTTAGATTGGAAGACGTTTGGAGAAGAGCTTAAAGGTTTGCAAAGACTGGAGTAACGGTGGATGCAAATTTCAAATTCAGAATTAGTGTCACAAGTCGTCAAGGGGCTGTTTGTCTTTTTTTTGTAATTAAGATGGTTTTGTATCAAAAACCTATTATAAAATGATGGTTCCTTGTTGTGAATGACCACTTGTGTTATGTCTTGTCCATTTAATTTATATCTTTATTTAAATTTGGGGTTATTTACTGGTCACTTATGTTATAGTCTGAAATGCCCAATGTTTAATTTTGTAGTCTGTAAATATAGGACCTCTCTCATTTTCTAACACTTTGTTTTGAAGTTCCTCTCTCTTTCAGCACCCGTCACTCCATTTCTAGCATTCATCACTCCCTTCCAGCATGGACCCAAACATGGCATATGAGAGGTTTCTCGAGTTCTTGAAGAGGACCGAGTGGCCTGACAGAGAGGAACTTTTCTTTATCTTCTCCCACGAGATTGACTTTGGAATGACCATCCTCTTGGCAGAAGAGGACTACAGAGGTACTCTCTTGACTACATGGAGGAGTACATGAGGCCCTGGACTGTCAAGCTACCAAGAGGATGGTGATTGGGTGCCATGCAATCTCCTATGATATATCAACAAGAATGACACGAATGCCCTCAGGAGGTTGCAAAAATTCCAAGATATTGTGCTCTTTGATGGCCACTACAAGCAAATCACCAAGGAGGAGATGCTTGCACTTCAGAGGGTGAAGATTGGCCTTGATTTCCTCTCTTGGGTTTCCACCTTCATATACCTTTGTGGTGAGCAATACTCTCATGAATAGGTAGAGGATGTCTCAATTGGACGCATGGTACAAGGCAAGGAGGAGGATCTTAAACTTGAGGTCCTCAATCATCTTGTTGAGGCCGTTATGGCCAAAGATCTCCTCCTCCAAATTGAGGCACCTCAATCTGGTGAAGCATCCTCATCAAAGGTATTGGTGCCATACTCTGGAGAGACAAGTGCCTCAACCACAACAAAGGGTGGAGAAGAGGTGGGGGAGGGTTCTATAAAGGGTACCCTACAGAGCTTGAGCTTAGTAAGCTTAACTCTGTGGTGATTGAAGGGGAGGAATTCCTCTTTTTACATGACCTAGAAAAGGTCTACAAGCTTAACCAAGCCGAGTGCCTCTCCTTGTTAGCTATGAATGATGAATTTCCCATCGACAACAAGGGCTCGTAGGCAACAAGGGCTTGTTCCGGTGCAAGGTGGTGTGCATGAGTCAGTTTGATGATCCTAAAATCAGCAATTGCAGAGGCTGATCAAAGCCTTGTGAGACTGAGGAATTTAGAAAAGCTCAGGAACAATTACCGCCGACCAGAGAGTCTGAGGATGCTACATTAGTGTCGTTGGAGGAACACAAGTCCTCCATTAACATTTGCAAGCCTGAGGTGGTTAGCTGTGATTTCAAACACACGGTAAGATAAATTATGTATGAATCTAATAAATATAATTGATAATACTACTAGAATTCCACTAATCCTCTTTCTTGTTTGTAGCATATAGTCTCTATAGATGCTTGGGCTCAACATAAAGGTGGCACACACGAGGGTTTTGGAAGAGATGCTGCGTTGGTCCATTACTACATGGGTCGTATTGCACCTCAACACCTTGTTGTGGTGCACAATGCATTCACCCCCATGGCAAGCTTCTACATGTTAGCCCCCTCAAAGTACTTAGCAAGGTCCTATGCTTGTCAACGATTCCAAGAAATGCTGACAAGATAGTGCTCATCAACAAGGCTACAACGTACGCTGCCTTCCAAGGGGGGGTTACGCTTCTAAAGTGCGCGCACACATTGCATTTATGGAGAGGATTGGTCAGAGAAGGACCCAGATTATGTCGTCAATGCCATATTGTCGGGGACCCTTCCACTTAGCAAGAAGAGGCGCAAGACTGTAGCTAGGCGTCTTAAGAACATTATGAGTTAGTCTGAAAAATTATCGTAGATACTATGTTCGACACTATTACTTTGTTAAAGACAATCAATGTAACTCCTTTTTATTAATACAAGTGGTTTTTTCTATACATAATGTCTACATAAAGTTTGAATAATGTAAGTTTCCATGATATGAGAGAGAGAGAGAGAGAGAGAGAGAGAGAGAGAGAGAGAGAGAGAGAGAGAGAGAGAGAGAGAGAGAGAGCCATTGTAGATAACACTGGATTGCATGTATGTTTAGTTTGTGGTATCAGTATAGTGATTAATTTGGTCCAACTTCCCATGATGTCCCCTGTCCTCTCTAACCATAATGGGTGTGTAGTTCTGTCCTATCCAGCTATGATATGAGAGAGAGAGAGAGAGAGAGAGAGAGAGAGAGAGAGAGAGAGAGAGATTGTGGATAACACTGTATTGCATGCATGTTTATTATGTGGTATCAGTAGTGATTAATTTGGGCCAACTTCCCATGATGTCCCCCCCTGTCTGATAGCAAGGCCTATGTGTATATGAATGTGAATTCTTGTACATGACAATTGGAGGCCACCAAATACAAAAATAGCCCCAACTTGAACAGGGTGACTTTAGCCCAGACAGGCTTGAGGTCTGGGCAAAAGTTGCCCTGTTCAGGTTGGGGCTCCTTTTGCATTTTTAAGCCTTCAATTGTCATGTATAAGCATTCATACAGGCCTTGCTATAAACTATGTTTTTAAAATTAAAGATATATAGTGCCCTACAAAGTAGTAGTAAGATCATAAAAGATACCCTTTTACATGATGAGAGAGTTCTTACACATGGAAGGAGATGTTGAAATATACAAGTGAATAGGGTGTGTGTGGGAACAAGCTCTTGGATAGAGGCTGTAAAAGAGGAGATGTAATTGTGAAAGAACCTGTGAAAAGGTTAGAAGAATCTACTGGGAGAGAATAATGGGTAGCATGAGGGAATTTAGGAGTGTGGAGTTATTCTGGGAGATAATCAGGGAAAAGAGAAGAGGTGGAGAGAATCAGGCAAGAGGTGGAGATATTCAGGGAGTGAATCATGGAGAAATCAAGGGGATTTGATGCTTGATGTAAACTCTATAAATTGAGGCATAGCCCTAATGAGAATTTGCTGGTTTTTGAGTATCCATGCCTACATTAATCTATGTGCTAATTATTCACTAATTACATCTTAATCACTTACTAATCACTTTGTTAATTATGTTGATTCTAGTGTTTGATCCACCATAGCTCATCATTTAGCTCAAATTTCAACATGGTATCAGAGCCATGCCTAGAATCAACCAGATTTATGAGCCCATTAGTGAATTAATCAGGATTAGTAAGTAATTAGCAAAAAAATCAGTTTTTAGTGAGTTTTTCATCTTCCCCTTCACCCCCAGCCAGTGGAGGACTCTATTCTCCATGCACAGTCAACATTAGGCCTTGCCCTCTTAACACAAGCTAGCCAACACATCTAGCTACAAGCACATCAAACGGCGCAGCAAAACGCGAAAGCGTTGAGGAGAAATCGGCGTTTCTTTCAGCGCTGTTTTTTCTGAGTAAATTGCAGATCTACACTTCATCAGTTCAAATTGATTCAATTTCTCCTAGCCCAAGGGGTAATCAAGCATGCTCTACAAGCTGGTGAGGACAGAAATCAATTTCATCAAGTCTACAGAGAGATCCAAGCTCTTCATCAAATCTGCAGGCGACTTTGGTAAAACAGAGATTAAGCTTTCATTATTTGGTCAAATCTTGTGTTTCTTGGCTTAATCCTCTACTAGACTCATTGCTATTGATGCCGTTGAAAGCATTTGAGCTCATTTGAAGTGGAAGGCACCAGATCTGAGCTCCCCGCATACTCTGTTTTCTGCACACAAACCAGAGCATTAATTTGCTAATCAGTGATTAATCAGTGCTAATTACTGTACTTTGGTGCAATTGAGGGTTCAAATTAACCATTAGGTATCTGATACAGATCCCTAAAGCTTCAGATTGCAAATCGGAGTTGGTTTGATACTCCAACCATCCCGTACAAATTGGTTACTCTCAATTTAATGTAATTTCTGGTGATTTTATGCTGATAAAATTGTTGTAATCATCAGATTGAGTTGTAAAAGGGTAGACACTGCCCTTGAATCTTGAATTTGGATCAAGAGGTAAGACCCCCTTCACATCACCATGAATTCAGCACAAGAAATAGCCAAATTTAATGGGGAACAGTTTTATACATGGCAAACAAAAACCATGTATTTGCTGATGAGGAAAAATCTGTGGGGATTAGTTGAAGGGAGAGATGAATGCCCAGAGAGAGGGGAAAATGAGTGGAAGAGTAGGAATGAAAAAGCATTGGGGCTTATTGCACTCAGTTTAAATGATGAGATCATTCATCATATCACAGGGATACAGTGGGCAAAAGATGCATGGGATGAACTCAATAAATTATTTGGTACACAAGCAAAAAATTCCAAGATAAATCTATTAATGCAATTCTACAAACTGGACATGAAGGAAAGTGAACCTTTAATCACACACTTGAACAAATATAAAAGCATTAAGCAACAGCTGGCAGCTATTGGCAAAAAGGTAGAAGATGATGAAGCATTAGCTGTACTTTTAAAGAGTGTGGACAAAGGAGATTATGAAAACATTGTAGCAACACTAAAGAATGTACCTGAACTGAAGATACATGAGATAGAAGCAGCTCTACTAGAGCAAGAGAGCAGAGGCAAAGAGAAGAAAGAGCTCGACTCAACAGCAGGAGAGGAAAAAGCATTCTTCACCCGAGGAGGATTCTCTCGAGGACGAGGACGAGGAAGAGGCAGAGTAGGAGGGAGGACCTTCACTTGCCACAAATGTGGAAAGCCAGGACACATGGCGAGAGACTGCTACAGCAAACCCAGTGAAGAAGGAACGACATCGGCAAACTTCATGGAGGCTCCAAGGGAAGTGGAGTTGGATCATCTTTTCTGAGAGAGAGAGAGAGAGAGCCCACAACCCAATGTAACCTGCCCCAACAAAGTAAAACCACCTCTGAGCCATCGATGATGTAGGCCAAGTGGTAGATGTATGTGTGAGCACTTTAGTCAAGGTTGCGGGCACTTATAGTAGCCTTGGACACATAGAGAGAGAGAGTGTCAAGGACTATGGAGTTTAGGGACTTGAGGCACTAGTCGCGGGCTATCAAGTAAGAGGGAAAATTGATACAGGGTCCAGGTGTGTTAGGATTATTCACTTGAGGGGAGGTGTTGAAATATACAAGTGAATAGGGTGTGTGTGGGAACAAGCTCTTGGATAGAGGCTGTAAAAGAGGAGATGTAATTGTGAAAGAACCTGTGAAAAGGTTAGAAGAATCTACTGGGAGAGAATAATGGGTAGCATGAGGGAATTTAGGAGTGTGGAGTTATTCTGGGAGATAATCAGGGAAAAGAGAAGAGGTGGAGAGAATCAGGCAACAGGTGGAGATATTCAGGGAGTGAATCATGGAGAAATCAAGGGGATTTGATGCTTGATGTAAACTCTATAAATTGAGGCATAGCCCTAATGAGAATTTGCTGGTTTTTGAGTATCCATGCCTACATTAATCTATGTGCTAATTATTCACTAATTACGTCTTAATCACTTGCTAATCACTTTGTTAAGTATGTTGATTCTAGTGTTTGATCCACCATAGCTCATCATTTAGCTCAAATTTCAACAGGAGAGAGTTCTTACATGAGTGTGTAGTTCTATCTGATTTAGCCAACACCCAACTCTAATTGATAGCAAAGCCTATGCGTATGTGAATGTGAATGCTTGTACATGATAATTGGAGGCCACCGAATACAAAAATAGCCCCAACCTGAACAAGGCGCCTTTTGCCCAAACAGGCTTGTTGTCTGGGCAAAACTCACCAGGTTGGACTCCTTTTGCATTTTCTAGCCTTTAAATTGTTATGTATAAGCATTCATATAGACCTTGCTATAAACTAGGTGCTTAAAATTAAAGATATATAGTGCCCTATAAAGTAGTATTAATATCATAAAAGATACCCTTTTACATGATGAGAGAGTTCTTACACATGGAAGGAAAGAGTTTGATTAATGTGAACCATAGATAAATACATTTTTCCCATGATGAGCTACCGAATAAAATGGAAAATGTGGTGCCTTTACACTGGCCCCCTTGATGTCACCTAGTTATTTAGATTTCAAAGTAAAATGGTAAAATGTTGCACAGTCCCTGATGCTGACATTGGAAGCATATTTTGAGAACTATCTATATCATACATTGCAAGCCTTGCTATCACCAAGCAATTTACAACTAAATAATATTAAAATAAAAAAATATTGATACATATGGTTGAGAGGAAGGTTTATAAAGGCAAAAAGATCCCCAACCTGAATAGGGCGACTTTTGCCTAGACAGGCGTCTTGTCTGGGCAAAAGTCGCCCTGTTCAGGTTGGGGTTTTTTTTTACTTTTCTAAGTCTTCAAACTATACATACTAGCAAGTGAAATATACAAATCACCCTTGCAAATGAAATATACAAATCACCCTTGCAAATGAAATATACAAATCAAATACATTAATTTTTTTTTGATACAACCTTGATGGAAAACTTGAGAAGCACCAAAAAAAGAATATATTAAGTGAAGTTTTACATTGTCCAATCTATGGAAAACTTGAGAAGCACCAAAAAAAGAATATATTAAGTGAAGTTTTACATTGTCCAATCATGTACATCATAAGGGGGAATATTTAGATGTTATCATGTCGAATGGTGTGTGCCAGCTTCATGTCTTTACACATGATTGTGGCTCGCTTTGCATGGATTGCACATAGGTTAGAATCCTCAAACATGGTGACTAAAAATGCTTCCATTGCTTCTTGGATTGCAGCCAAGGCAAGCCTTTGCATCCTCTTGTTTTGTCCCCAAAATCGTATAGTATCTCTTTGACAAGATGTGCAAAATGAGCTCTCGGGATGAGGAGGTCGACACTCTTCTGGAACCTCCAAATCTCCTGTAGAGCTGCCATGCCATTGCATTGTTTCCTCCTGGGGGCACGAGGAGGAGGGTTTCTTTGCGGGTGGTCAAGGAGGATGTGCATGAGTACTCCAATCTCGTACACGTTTATGCCGAGAGGATGATGGAGCTCCTTTAGCTACTGCTGCTTTCGTTGGTGCTGCTTCCGTTTCCTACCGCTACCGCTACCACTACCACCTCTTCTCGTGTTGGCAATGGAGCCATGCCTTGATGCAAGCTCTTCCCCCCAGTTGTGGAACATATTGGGGGGATAGGAATATCACCCCATGGCACTCCATTAGGGTCAACATCACTCCCTGTCTCTCGATTAGGGTTAGTGGTGTTCGGATGAGGGGGAGAGAGAGAGGTGGAGGTGGCAGTGGAGGACAATGAGGTGATGGTGGATGCTTACATGCAGTGTTTTTCGTGCAAGCCATGGCAAAAAGTGAAGTCAAAATATAGAAATGAGAATGAATGAGACTATTATGCCTTTATATAAAGTCATTTATAATGTGTTCAGATAGTCTGAAACCAGTCAAAAATTACAAAACCACCAAATTAGACACGTTTAACCCAATGTCTGCCATGTCTTGCCATTGTGGCATGCCATGCGATATGGCCTACTCTTGAACTTCCATTCCACTTCTCTATGTTTGCCTCCTTCCTTTTGAGTCGTGGGCTTTAGCAATTGCTGACATTCAAGCCTTTTCCCTAGTAACATTTCTTGCAAGATTATTGCGATAGAACCAATTAAACATCTCCACGAGATAATTGCTACGTGTCTTTCCTCCACCATGTTGAGTATTCTTGAAGTACACTCCTCTGGCCGCGTAATGTGATTTTTCCATGCCTTGGGTGCTGAACATATCCAAGGACCTATATTTTTGTAGAAAATATGGTCCATATGCATACACAAATGTCCAAGTAAGAAATTATGAAGACAAATGTTTAATTTATGAAATTTTAGTAAGCAATTGCAATAGTAATTAATGAACGGCGACAATTAAGATGAGAATATCTTACCATGTAATATGTAATGGAGGTATCTCCCCAACTCTCACTACTAACAAGCTTGATGAATTTTGTCACATCTATTTTGAACAGTTTTTGTTCTTCTTGAGTTGTTGTGCTCTTTAACATAGTTGTCACAACCTTGTCAAAGTAAGCCCACACCTTCTTTCGCTTATTTTGTAGAGTTGGATCCTTGTCGAGATTTGTGGTGCACTTGCAAAGATCCTTCCAATGCTCCCATCGTTGGCTCCTCCCTCGATCGTTCATAGGATACAAGAATCGCCTCGCCTTTGCACCGCTCGTTTATACTTGTTGAGCAACAATATGATGTGCCCCAGACTTCTTAAGATCTTTCACAATCTTAACATTCCCACCATGCACTCCTAGAGAGTTGAGGAGCTCCTCCACTTGCTTTATTGCTTGGGCTGAGACTGGCTGCATAGTGAATGCATAGTCAATGTGAAGCTTAAGCAACTTATCAAAAATCTTTATCATGGCATGAAATGTGCAAAAGTGTATACTTTCCATTAGGAAAGGAATAATTGGTGCCCAATTTGGATCCTTTGTGTCCCTATTGGATGTTGCATCTAAACCGGAAGACAAGATTCCCTCCACCCATCGGAGCTCATCCTCGCTCTTCGGCTTGAGAATTGACCGCTTCATGCACAATGGACATGGACGGAGGCATTGTGCACTATTATCGCAATTACACATGCATTTTATGGTCTTTAAATCACCACCTAGATGCCAATCCACACGAAAGGAGCCCACACCATTCACTTCAAGCTCCTCCCCATTCATATATTGTTTTATGACTTCTAGAATTTGAGGGAATTGTTGAAGCATCCAATTCAGCACCTCAGTGTTCTCCTTTGGAACCTCAAAGGCTCCAAGCCACCAATTATCCTTCTCAGGTTGAACACTGAAAGAAGGGATTTTATCCTTGTCCTTTGCATATGCCATTGCTTCATTCATATATGTGACTCCCATTTGCTCCAACCTTTTCCCTTTTACTAGTTAAGCCTCATCCAATATAAGTGATAAGACTCCCTCCGATTCTACATATCACATAAAACAAGCCAAACAACACAAGTAATCATGTCATTGATAAGGAAAATTTGCAAGTTAAACGATAAATGCTCAAATCCAACCTTGATGTGAAACCTTATAGAATCGGATTATATGTCATTGAAGGTTCTTTAGGTCCACAAAGAGGTTGTTGTATGTGTTGTACTGTACTTCAAGCCTATCCTTGGACTTAGGATCTAAAACCATTGTTCCTTCTACATGAATATACTCACCAAAGGATTGATTTAACATCTACATTGTTTGCCTTCTTTTCTAATGATACTTTGTAGAAAGGAGGAAGAAAGTTTCCTCAAATCCCGAAGAGATCCTTTGATGACTCCATAAATTCCCTCGTAACCCTTGCAACTGATGTGCCGGCTTCATCACATGCATCTTGTACATGCCTTGCACTAATAAGCCCCTTGATGTCTTGCATAATGTCCTTTGTAAAACCACCTCAAGGACCCTCTTGTAATTTGGATCATGGATGATTGATGTTATCTCTTTGTTCTTCATGTAGGATTTGAAAACGTGCATAGTATCTCCCACACCAAATGCATTAACTAAGAAATTCCTGGGACATAATGAAACCACCATTAGATCTATCAGGAAAAACCTTTAAATTAACATATACATAAAAAATACAAACAAAAAATTCCATGGAAACATACCTTATTGCCATGACCCTCCGTTTCCTTACCCCGCCTTGCACCAAAAAATTCTCAATATTAGAAAGCTTTCGTTTATGCTCACGTGCACCAATTGGTGTGTGCTTCACCTCCTTATTTTTCTTTGTAACCTAGACAATTTATCTCTTTGATTATTTATGAGTGTTTCTTGTTCCTTATTTTTCATGTCTGTCATGTGAATGTTTTTTTAAATCTTTAATACTTGATTTAAGACTTGAATTAATTGAGTGTAAGTATTGGTTATGAAGACCACCACTAATAGAAAGTCTTTTACCAATAACCTAAGAGCCCATTTTCCCCATCATCTACATATCGAACAAAACTAGTCAAGTCACGAAATGGTGGACTGTACAAGGTCAAAGGATCACAGGGGAAGAGATTCCCATCCACCCAAAGATCAACATTCTTCTTTCCCTCATTTCTTAGTGTGTGGACATGGTTGAATTAGGTAATGGTTGCCTAACATATGGACATTTTGCTAGTGCATAATCTTCATCTATACGAATGTGAATGTCTACTTTACACTTTCTACCATTCGTAATATCATCTAAAGGTATTCCTAATTCAAGATGACAGAAAAATAAGATTAATAGAGTATTAGAAAAGAGATTTAAATTAGATAATAATATTCTAACATTTGGAATGATCCTAGAGAAATATATATTAAGAATATATCTTTCTAAAAAAGCCATTTTTGACACTCCAAAAATAAAGATTGTAGCCCATGATAAGGAGATATGATAAGAATGTATATATATATATATATATATATTTGGGAGGAAAGTTTTACATGAAAATACACTAAAATGTGAAAAGTATCAAAAAGTTATTATTTTAGTGGCCTCAAAAAATGCCCTTCTATTTTGGGATATAAAATATTAGAATGCACCTTGCAATCATTAGATATCATAGAAGTTCGAAAGATATGACAAGATTGTTATGAGGTAGTTATGACTAAGAAATGATGTAAAAAATTCACTTTTTGGATTTATACATGTATAAGGAAAGTTTTTTTGATGGAAAAACTCAAAAAAATGAAAATTTTGAAAAAGTCAAATTTTAGGCCTCCAATTAAGGGGGCGAAAAGTGAAACCTTGGGAATGGTGATGCAACTTGCATCTAAAAGTAGTGCAACTTGCATTCTATTTTTAGTATAAAATATTAGAATGCTTCTTGCAAATCATTAGATATCATAGAAGTTCGAAAGATATGACAAGATTGTTATGAGGTAGTTATGACTAAGAAATGATATAAAAAATTCACTTTTTGGGTTTATATATTTATAAGGAAAGTTTTTTTGATGGAAAAACTCAAAAAATAAAAATTTTAAAAAAGTATATTTTTGGACCCCCCTTATGGCCGAAAAGTGAAACCTTGGGAATGGTGATTCAACTTGCATCTAAAAGTAGTGGGTTAAAATATTCCAAAACTATAGACTATAAAAGTATGAAAAGCTAGTGAGAGAGTGGATAAAATGTAGATGGTAGGACCTAAAAAGTCTATAAATAAAAAATAGGGAAATCATTTGCTTTGTCTCCCACTATGGGGTCAAAATTAGCATTTTTAATCAAAAGATTACTAAAAATTAGGATTTCTTATAGGTCCCATTTCATAGTCCAAATTTTTCCTAATGCCTACACCATACATGAGGACAAGGTCCCCTCGTTTCTAGTTCTTTTTGTTTTAAGTTATTATTGAACCAATGTTTTCTTCGTAGTTTTTCGACCATGATGCGATGCAATTAGTCTGGTTTCATCAATCTTATCTAAATTGATTAGCCTTTTAGCTAATGCATTTTTCGTCAACCGTTCTTGCACTACAATTCTCAAGCTTGGAACTACGTATTCCATAGGCATTACTGCCTAAGCTTGACGAAAGGGAGTTTATCCCATCGCTACCTTATATGATGTTCGGTATGCCCATAAGGCTGTTTGTTAGCTTATGCTCCCAATCCGTTCGACTTGTTTCCAAGGTTTTTATCAAGATAGTACGCAAAATCTTGTTTGTACTCTCCACTTTTAACCATTAGCCTGTGGATAATAAGGTGATGACTTCTGGTGGACTACTAGGAATCCATCAAGTAACTGATCAATCACCTCATTAATGAAATATGAACCACAATCATTGACTAACTCTAACTCTAACCTCAAAATAATTTGCTCATATAAGAACTTTGCTGTTGTTCATGCATCAGCTTGCTTAGAGGCTCTAGCTTTTACCCATTTTGTGAAATAGCCTGTGTGGCCACGATTACATATCGGGCTTGTGATGATGGATGTGCCACTAGACTAATAGGTCCAACAAAATCAATCCCCCATTTCTCAAAAGGTTGTCTTATAATGATAGGGGTGAGTGGCATCCTGTCCCTTTGTTGCGCGGGATAGCAAATCGCTGACATTCTTCGCACCTTTTGACAAACTCTATGGCATCCTCGAACAACGTAGGCCACCATAGTCCTGCTTACCTTACGAGCCATAATCTTTGGCTATCCCTGAATGTGCTTCATCCAATATCATGACAAACTCATCTTCTCTCACGCATCTTCTTAGGACATTATCCTTACCTAGCTTGTATAGTTCTCCAGAAATTAATTGATAAGTCAAGCTTAATAAGCTGTCGCATTTTATCTTTGTTCAAGGGTCGTTCTTGTGGAAAACCATAAGCTAGATAATCAGATATTTCCTCACTCCATTCGAGCACCATGTCCAATCGGGGAGGTCATCATCAACACTAGTTTCCGATTCCCCATTTGGAATTCTTGCATATGATCAGCCAACACATGCTGTGTCCCCTTTCTTACTGTAATCTCGTGAAGTCAAATTCCAATAGTAATAGTAACTAGCATGTGATTCTTCCCATGGTGCAAGGCTTGTTCACCAAATATAATAAGGCCTGATGGTCCACGAAGAACATGAATTTGTTGGCCAATAGGTAATGTTGATATTTCTTAACTACATAAACCATGGCTAACCCTTGTCACTCTGTGGTAGTGTAATTCACCTCTATATCATTCAATTGGCAATTAGCGAAGTAGACTGGGTAGTCCAATTTGAACTCATCAGGTTGTGCCAATATACATCCAATAGCAAAGTTCGATGCATCAATATGCACATGAAATATAAGGTCCCAATTAGGTGGTCTTAGAATTGCCGCACTAGAGCCAATGCTTGCTTCAATCTATCATATGCTTCCTAGAATTCCTCAATCCATTCAAAGACAATGAGTAGCTTATATAATGGCCTGGAGATTTCAGCATAGAAGATTATGAAGCGGCAGTAATACCCAAGGTGGCCCATAAATCTTTGCACACCTTTGTAATTAGTGGGTGGTGGTAGCTCCAAGATTAACCTGACCTTGCTATCATTTGTAGATATACCATTCTTAGAGACAATGTGTCCTAATATCACACCGTGTTTGACCCAAATTTGGCATTTTAAAGGGTTTAAGGATATACGATACAATCGACATTGCTCAAACACCTTCCTTAAGCAACCCAGATAGTCTGTCCATCGAGAGTGTGCCATCGGAGCTGATCACACATACTTATCTTTCACCATGATAGCCACCCCCCCTCCCCCCACCTCCACCCATCACACCACTGTCCACTTCACTCATGACTCTGATCACATATATCAGGATACCCTTTACCATGGTCTACTTGACATGGATCCCGCGGCACCTCTTGAGATACTCAATAACATGAGGCAAGAGTGATGCTAACACTAAGATGCATACTCCACCTTTGGTCCCTTGTACACTGGACCAAAAGTGTGTCCAAAGAAAATCTCACCAGTTTTACTACATTGAAACGTATCCAATTTGGTCTCCTCATCCATAGGTCCACTTATAATGGCAAGGTGGAGCTTAGCCTTAACAAGGTGCTTCTTCCTATTGTGCATGGGAAGCCTCCCTAGACCCTGCACATTCTATGAGATAATCCTCATCGTGGTAAAGAGAGGTTTTTGGATCCGATGCATTACCGAAATGCAAACGCAATGATGAATCTTATGTAATGGGAGCTAAAACTCAAAGAGGATGGAAGAAACAGTGGTGCCAAAAATGTTATGGGCTACCACACCTCCAAGAGGGAAATCAATGCATTCACCTTAGGGAAGAGCAATAGAACACAACTGTCGTAGGGCACTTACCAATGCTTCGAACTTGTTTCCCTTGAGGTCTCCAAGCTCACTTGAGAAGCTCGAATCCTCCAAGCTCCACCTCCACCTCCATGCTATCACTGTAGAGTCGCTCACACCACCACATAAGGCAATCGCTCTCACTCACTCCTCAATACAAGCATGCAATATACAAGTATAGAAGAAGCACAAGTGCTAGATTGCTCTCTCTCAATCTCTCTCTCAAGACAAAAGCAAGAGCTCTCAATAGCATAAAGGGGGATTGTGTCCATTCATTATGAGAAAATGCCTTATATACAATTGGCCCTTATTCACACTTGGGTGCCTAAAACTTACTTAACTAAAGCTTTGGGTGGCCAATATCTCATAATGTATAACTTTTATAGTGCCTTTGCATGACACTTATTAATGTTCTCAAATGGAGGAGCATATTTGTTAATCCAAAATGGAATTAACAATCAAGTCCCAATGAGGTCCCAGCCCATTTGTGTTCACACCAATTGCATGCTTAACTGGGTTTAGCCATCTATCTATCCATTTTGTGGAGATCTCCTACTGCTATGCTTGGCACCACTTTTCTCAACACCCTGGTTGGTGCTTGTCCACTTTTTCTTATCCCAATTGTGAATTCACACCAATGCGTGTTAAACTGGAGGTTCCCACAAATCAGCCTCTAGCTTTTCCATACCTTTGCAAAACCTTAAGGTGATGGAGATTCTCTGGTCTATCCATTTTGTGGAAATCTCCTAGTGCTACACTTGGCACCACTTTTCTCAACAAATACTAGCAGACAATAGTGGATTCAGCCTTAGTTGACTCCAAAAAGACATCCAAGTCTAGATGGAGAAGACAAAATAAAGTTATATGTGAGGAATGAAATAAAGAAGAATTCCAAGAGGTTAGTTCCAAGGGTAGTGACCAAGAAGAGGAATGGAGGTAAGTCCTGTCACAATTCAAGAACTAAAAGATCAAAAACAAGGTGGTGTGAACACAACTAGGAGAAGAGCCTAAAAAGGTTTGGATCCCTAATGAACTTGACTCCTGAGAGGAGGAAAACAAATTAACAAAGTTACTTAAGAAATATTGAGATGTGTTTACTTGGAGTTACTTAGATCTCAAGGGAGTCTCTTAGGAAGTCTGCTAGCACACGATTCCACTTGTGGTGGGACGATGCAAGACCAACCAAATAAAATACATACGCTTACAATGAAACCTATTCTCTTGAACCATTAAGGAAGAAGTCAATAGACTTATTTTGGTAGGTTTCATATATGAGATTGAGTACATTGAGTAGGTATCACCGATGGTCATAGTACCAAAGAAGCACCAAAGAAGAATGGCAAGATCCGTGTATGCGTGTACTTAAAAAAGGTAATTTCTGTTATGGTGAGAGATCATTACCCATTTCCATACACTGAACAAGTGCTTGAAAGGGTAGCAGGAAAAGAAGCTTATAGCTTCTTAGATAGGTTTTATGGATACAACCAAGTATCCATGGATCGCGAAGACTAGTATAAAACGCTATTCGCTACAAAGGAGGGGACATTCACAAACACGATAATGTTGTTTGGACTCACAAACATGGTAGCTACATCAACGGTGGCTCATGTCCACCGCTTACAAGGATTTCTTCCCTAAATTCATAGACGTCTTTATGGACAACCTCTATGTGAACTCAAAGTTGAGAAGAGATAATATGCCAATACTATAGAATGTGCCTAAACCCAAAAAAAATGTTCCTGAACCCAAAAAGTGTGGCGATACTATAGAATGTGCCTGAACGTAAACAAATGTGGCTAGGCATGTTAGAATCCTATGGCATGTGGTATCCAAAAATGGGATAACAATAGATAAAGGAAAGATCCAAGTTATTTTAAAACTTGAGAGACCTAAAAGCCTAAAACCTATCTAAATACTTCTAGGACACACGTGGTATTATAGAAGATTCATATTCATGTGTATGTAAAAATTTCTAGACTACTATATGCATTGCTAGTGTGTTTCGTATGGACAAAGGAATGCAAGGAAGCATTCCATAAGCTAAAATAAGCTTTGATCTCAGGTTTAATTTTGGGATCACTGAGGTGGGACATTATCTTCCATGTGCACATTAGTGTATCACCTTATGCTAATGCCATAGGATGCATATTAACTCAACCAAGAGAAAAGAACATGGACTTTCTAGTTTATTATGCCACTAGGCAACTAAACGAGCTAGAGAAGAATTATATATATTACGTTGACCATCAACCCTTACTCTGTCTAGTGAATGTACTATGCACCATGGGAAAAATCACAAGGTGGCTATTTCTTCTTATTGAGTTCAATTTTATCATCTCATTGGTGGGAAAAGGGTTAATGCATGTAAGAGCTAACCATTTGTCAAGAATCTTGAGTGAAGGACCACCAACGAGAGTTGAGGATGATCTTCTGGATGCTCCTTTATTTCAAATCAATTGAGTGCCAAGATAGAGTTATGAAAAATCCCAATTATTGAGCAATGGACTCTTGATAAAGGATTCCTTTAAAAGAAAAAGACAACTTGTGACAGTAGCATCCCCTTACATGCTCATCTTGAGGTAGCTCTATAAAATGGAAGAGATGATATCTTAAGATTCTATGTGTGTGTGTGTGAGGATGAGTATGTTGATATTCTTGAACAAGTTCACATAGGAGTTGGAGGACATTTTGGAAGTGAAATCACCTCTTTAAAATTCCCCTATTTTAGGTTGTGGTGGTAGACACTCTTTGGAGATACCATGGAATATTTCAAAATATGCGACAAGTACTAGTACTTCATATAATAACCTAACAAAGAGGTAGAATGCCTTTACAGCCAATCATGCTTGTTAGATCATTCCATTAAATGGGGAATGAATTTTATGGGAACCTTAAGCCTTATGGTTTTGCATCATAACTTTTCTCCATACTATCTACAACAAATGGAAAAATAGAGAGCACAAACAAAGTCTTACGTTAGTATGTTGTGCTCTCAAAAATGGTTGATGCTGCAGAATGGACTCAAAAAATAAACTTTTATAAACCTTATGGGTATACTGAACTACCTACAAAACGTTAATTTGGTAAATCCTTGTGGAAATTCATAATCCCAACCTTGAGGGTAGCCAATCAAATGGAATGGATTGGTCACGAGTTGTATAAACAATTCATTGAGAGCTTGAAAAAATAGAGATACTAGGTTATATTCGGGTTATACTCTCTGGTTAGCATGTACACGCCAAAAAGAAATGCCAAAAAGAAAAGAAGGAAAAGATGGTTTGATTCAAACATCAAGACTAAGAGGTTTAAGGTAGGGGACTAGGTATTTCTCTACAACCTCAAGAAAAACAAAAGAAAACTTAAGGTAAGGGGAATGGGTCCTTTCAAGATTTATGAAATAACCACCACGGGAGGAGAAACCACTTAGAAACATTAGATGGAGTCAAAATGGAAGGATCCCACATCAATGGAAGTAAGATCTAGTTCAAAGGGTACCTTCCTCATGAACTTAGGCTTGTTTAATTCTCTCTTTTTCCAACACGCGATTGGGGTACTACTTGAGTTTCTTTGGAAGGTTTTCATAGTCTATGGGTTTCTTCTCCTTAATAAGAGTAGGTTTGAGTTGCTAGCTATCTCTGGAAGGGAGGTAGTGGAGAGCTTATCCAAACCATGACATCGTTTCCCTTAACAGCACTGTGTTTATGTATGCTCTTTGATATCTTCTTCTTTTGAACCTTTGGTTCTTGTTCTTATCCATTAGCCTTGTTAGGAGCTACTTGTGCTAGCCTTTGGGGCTTGTGCCTTGGGCTATATGGCTTCTTGCTTTGAATTTGAAGCATGGCCTTTCCTTGGATGTTCCTTTGCCACCCTTGACTTGGCTTGGATCCTTGTGATTGTTGCAATAAGGGGGGTTGCGTGAATTAGTTGTAAGATTCCTTCCTCCAGCTTTTGAGGTGTAAAGGAGTAAGAACCTCCCCTTCTCATCTTATAATTATTCCCCTCTTTGAAATAAAAGAAAGCTCCTGTTTTACCCTGTTTTGGCATGGAGAGAGAAAATGTCTAGAGAGAGATAATCCAAAATTGAGATATTTTTGGATATAAAAATCCTCTTAGTGTCTAAAATGGTTTCCCTTGAAACAGAAATTCAAAAAGAACTTTCCAATGTGCAATTGGAATTAATTGAAAATATGTATAAAGGACCTTAGCCTAAGGGTCTAGATTTTTAGAAATTTTTGGATTATGGTCCAATTAAGGTTCCTATGGACCAATTGGATTAATCCAAGTGTGGGGAGGAGATAAATCCAAAAGAAAATACCCAAAAATGAGTAAATGCCCACATAAGATGAAGAGTTGATTGAGTACAAGCTTTATTAGTAAAAAACTATGAGATATTACTAAAAAAATGAGATATTTTGGGTATAATGATACATTTTTGACACCTTGGTTAGGAGAAGGGGGACTTCAAGGAGGCACCTATTTCACACATGTAGTGGAGTTTTTAACTCAAAAAAATTGTGATATTTTTATCTCTCCTCTCTCCTGGATCAAACCAAATCAAAAGGGAGCCAAACTAGGTCCAAATCTTGTCCAAATTCAGTCAAACTGAACTTGAAAAATTCTAGAACCTAGTTGGACTTGGTTAGAGGCCTCCCTCACCTATAAATAGATCCTTAGTCCTTTGTAAAAAAATTTGTGAACTATACCATGCCAGTATTATACTAAAATAATGATATTTTCTATTATCCTCTAAAAATCCTCTACAATTTGGAGAGATTGGAGCTTCTCTCTAGGCTTGTGAAGCTAGAGGTTTAAGAAAATGGTTTTTATACTTATATGCTTGAAAATTATGGTAATATTATGAGATAAATCCCTAAATTGGATTTAAGGCTAAAAGATAGTTATACTATCATAATTACATTACTATGTCTTATTCTTTTCATAAAAATTAAAAATTGCCAGTAATAGCAGCGGAGCTATGGCAAAATTTTTAAGAAATTGATACATAATTCATTCTTATGCATAACATGAAAAGAGGACCTTCTACCATATTCTAGGATTGAATATCCTAGGCTAAAAGAATGGTTTTTGTCACATTCAATGGAAAACTAATTTTTAAGTTTATGTGTAATTAAATAATTAAGAAAAGAGAAAATTATGGTAATTATATAAATGATAAAAGAGGAACTCCTATGACAATTCTAATTCAATCATCTAAATGGGAAAAGAGAAATTCCTAGTATATTGAAATTAATGGATATTTTATTTAAATTTAAAGATGAATTTTAGATAAATTTATTTTATGTATGAGGAATATTTAAATGATAAAAGAGGAATTCCTATGACATTTGGAATTCAATCATTTAAATGGAAAAAGAGAAATTCCTAGCATATTGGAATAATGGATATTTTATTTAAATTCAAAGATGAGTTTTAGATAAATTTATTTTCTGTATGAGAAATATTTAAATGATAAAAGAGGAATTCCTACTATGACAATTGGAATTCAATCATTTAAATGGGAAAAGTGAAATTCCTAGCATATTGAATTAATGGATATTTTATGAGAAATATTTGATGATAAAAGAGGAATTCCCATGACATTAGAATGCAAATAATCAAATGCAAAAAGAGAAATTCCCATGATATTTGAGGTCCAAGAAATTAAATGAGAAGAAGAGAAATTTTTAGTATAATTTAATTTATGATTATTTATCAAAAGTGAAAATATGGGTAGAATTGATTTTTGTAAACCCCATGAATTCTTTTATTCAAAAGAGGAATATTGAATATAATTCATTTGAGAAATTGAGAAAGAATATGGAAATAGTTCATCGGGAAAAAGAACCTTTATCTAGGCCAAGCAATTGGCAGAAATTTAGAAAAAGTTCCATTATCGGTATCGAAGTAGAAAAAGCTACTAAATGGGAATAGGATGTGGAATGGATGTGATAAGATGAAAATGGGATATGAATGGATGTGATAAGATGTAAACGGGATGTGAATAGATGTGATAAGATGTAAATGGGATGTGATAAGATGTACATGGGATGTAATAAGATGTGGTGTAATGAAAATGAATGTGGATGAGATGTGAAGTAAATGGATGTGGATGTGAAGTAAATGGATGAGATGTGAAGTAAATGGATGTGGATGTGAATGATGAGATGAGAATGGGATGAGAGGATATGTGAAAGGGTGAGATGGGAAGTGAATGGATGTGGATGTGTATGTGAGAGAATGTGATGTAAATGAATGTGGATGTGCATGTGAAAGAATGGATGTGGATGTGTATGTGAAAGAATGGATGTGGATGTGAATGAGATGTGAGACGTGAATATATGTAGATGTGAATGTGATGTGGATATGAATGAGATGTGATGTGATGTGACGTGAATATATGTGGATGTGAAGTGATAGATGTGAATGTATGGATAGATGTGGGTAGTCGTACATGTGGATGATTGGATGGATGTGGATGAATGAGATGAGATGTGTATGAATGAGATATGATGTGGATATGATGTAATGTGGATGGGACGAATGAAATATGATGTGGATGGGATGAATGAGATATGATGTGAATAGATGTGACGTGATGTAATGTGGATAGAATGTATGTGATGGGATGGTGATGAGAATGAATGTGATGGATATGAATGAATGTGATGTGAGGAATGTAAATGGATGTGATGTAAATGAATATGATGGATGTGAATGGATATGATGTGATGTGATGTGATGGATGTGAATGGATGGATGGGATGTGATGTGAATCGGATAGATGTGAATGAATGAGATGTGATGTGAAATGGATGTGATGTGAATCGGATAGACGTGAATGAATGAGATGTGATGTGAATCGGATAGATGCGAATGAATGAGATGTGATGTGAAATGGATGTGATGTGAATCGGATAGATGTGAATGAATGAGATGTGATGTGAAATAGATGTGATGTGAATTGGATAGATGTGAATGGATGAGATGTGATGTGAATGGATGTGATGTGATGTGATGTGAATGGGGATAGATGTGAATGGATGAGATTTGATGTGAATGGATGAGATGTGAATGGATGAGATGTGATGTGAATTAGATGTGATGTGGATCGATATAAATGGATGAGATGTGAATGAATGTGATGTAATGAGATGTGGATATGTGTAGATGCGAGTGGATGAGATGTGATTAGGATAAATGAGGAAAGATGTGATGAAATGAAAAATGATGTGATTGGATGAGAATGGGAATACATATGAATTGGAATTGAATAAAGTGGACTTATGTAGAACAATATGGAAAGACGAGAGTTCATTATAGAAACTGTATTTATGACCTGTTTTTAAATGATTGTTTTATGTCAATAATGCTGGGGAAGCATTTTAACCGTCTTGTGAATGAGGTCGTGTGGAGACCTACTAATTGATAAAGTTGCAACAGCTGACGGAGAGTTAACGTAGGACGTCTCGCGTAGCAAGGTCGACCGAGGTCTTAACCAGCCTCGGTTCGATTTAAATGGTGAGCTTCCGGTACGGTGGATGAGGGACCAAGGAAGCGGCCTATGAGTGAAGCGCTAGGTGACCTGCGAAGGATCCTAGAGGGTGCTAACCATACGGTGCTCGGGCTCTGGGTCGCTCTGAAGATACCCACGCATGCGTCAAGGAAGATATTGGAACAAGGAGTAAGAGTTGTTTTCTGAATTCAAGCATGGATCTGGTTGATTGACCTTGCTCATCCTCAATGGATGAGTCCATGGCTCTTTTATATGGATCTATTGGTTGATCTTGCTGATCTTCAACAGAGAGTCCATCTGGATTTTTATAAGTGAAGATATTTCCGGGTACTATGAGCTAGGAACTATTGAAAAGGCCCCTGAGTGGACAGGTGGTGAGCGTTCTGATTGCCAATGATGCCATAGGTACACCGATGAAGGAATGATTTGGAAATTAGAATTCAACCGGATATTTTGGAGGATTATGATCAGTGATACTATGGTTTCCTTAAAAGATTGTTTTAAAGACAGCTGAATCTATGAAAAAGATAATTTCATATTGGGTGTGTAAGTGGTGTGACTAGCTTGAAATTTGCATGAAGTTTCGGCTAGGGGGCATGGAAACTCTTTTCCCTGGTACTCGGGACAAAACCTAACCAAATTCTCAAATGGATCCCATCACTACAGTGGTTGGACGGTTGGCTAACCCACGGGACTGGATGGGGTTAGGCTGGACTGATGGATCCCTAAAATGAGACTCAATTCTGTTATGGTACGATAGATGAAGTAAATCCCGGATAGTTCTTGTTCTATGGAAAAGAATCAATGGCTGCGCCTCTCGACGATGAGGAAAAAAGCGTTCGTCTCTATGATCCAAGTGCAAGTCTTTTCCTTGATCTAACCATGTAACTTACGGGTTCGGTCGGATCAGTTTGGTTAGTGATGACCTTGATTACGCTAGAATAAAAATATCCCATGGAGGAATCGCCCGTGCTTTCCGAGCGAGGGAAGTTTTTTCGGGTTCGGTTTTGGAAGAACCGAGGGATTAGTCTCTTGTCCAGATATCCGTGGTGGGCGAGGCCCCGAGTGAGAGGCTCTGTCCCGTGCAAGAAGTGCTACTTTCGCTACTAGCACCCCCGAATTCGTTGCGCAGAGGGGGCAGGGATCTTTCATTAGTCCTCATATGCTTTAACAGATGCTTCTACCCCATATGCTTTCATTAGTCCTCATATGCTTTAACAGATGCTTCTACCCCATAGGGGCAATTGTCAATCTCTTGGGATAACCCTTGTAAGCATTGTCAAATCCAGGAATTATGTTGGGGTTTAGCATGGGAATTGGAGTGCTTAGAGTATTGGGGGAGTTGGTGCAAGGTCTTTTGGGCACACTCCAAAATAAAGTGTGGGCCTTTAATCACATGAGAAGAATCTATCATGGTGATGAAGTCCACATTACTAGGTTTCCTTGGTACCAACAATGAGCTATGTCACGACTCATTGTTGGTAATGAGAGCATAAAAGTATGTGTTGTAGGTTCGCTCGGCCAAGGACATTCCCATGTGAATCCCTTTGTGATGAGATAGTCCTTAACACTGACTCCGTAGCTCTCCACATGTTCCTTGTCTCATCCAAACAAAGAAGAACGGGAACTAGGTTTCATGGTAAAGGCGCTTCTATAATGGACTCTTGTGGAGAGCGGGACTCCTACTTGTACTGTGTGTACTATTGTTGGGTGTATTGTGGAACACTTGTCCTTGATGGTATAACAAAAGATACATGTCTTGATTGTTAATTGCCATAAGCTACAATTATGGGTTGCTTGTTGGTCATTGTCTTCTTGGGATAAATACAGCTCAAGGGTGACACCAAATGTTTGAAACATTATGGCATAAGATATGGTTTGATTACTTCCGATGGGAACAAGCCTTGAGGTTCATGGTCTCGCTCCCACTTGTCACTAGAGCTACTGATGGGAACAAGCCTTGAGGTTCATCATGGCATAAGATATGGTTTGAATACTTCCGATGGGAACAAGCCTTGAGGTTCATGGTCTCGTCACTAGAGCTATTCCCAAAAATGGGATGGTTAAATGCCTTCTTCATAAAATTAAAGGCGTTGTTGAGAGAGCCTATTGGTGAATCCGAAGTTAAAAGGAACATTGGGTGGCTCCTGTCTTTACGTATTCCATTGTTTCTTCACTCATGTATGTGCTTCATTGGCCTATTTCTTCGTAAAGTTCCTCACTAGAGAGGAGTCTAGCCTTCTTAACAACAAGGAATCACTCTACTGAGTGCTAGTCATTTGTTGGGATCGAAAGCTTGTTGGGTTTGAGGAAGTGTGGTTTGATGTGCTACTGTTAATTGTACTATCATTTCCAATAATTAGTCCGGATTGGAAGGGTCCTTGGTGTTTCTAGTGCAGGTCTAAAAATCGTTTTAGACACATTTTTTTTGTTGCTAGGATCACGTTTGTAGGCTCATGTGTCCAGGCTCATGCCTCTAGGATCATGTGTTTAGGTTTATGCCTCTAGACTCATGTGTCTCTAGGTTCATGCCTCTAAAATCACAGGTCTAGGTTCATGCCTCTAAGTTCACGTATCTAGGCTCATGTCTCTAGGTTCATGCTTGTAGACTCACGTGTCTAAGTTCATGCCTCTATGCTCATGTCTCTAGGCATACGTATGCAGGTTTATGTGCCCAAGCTCATGTTGATGTGTTCAAGAGACTTGCCTCTATAGCCCGTCTGAATCACACCATCGTGAGGAGGGAATAACTACCAATCACCACCACCCAACACAAACACCAACATAAGATACCAGTATGCATAGCTGATGTCCTTGATCCTCAGCTGACATAGGCAGACACTTGAACACACTCCAAACTCTCCAAATAGTACAACTGATTACTCCAGATGGCCTCCCAAGTTACCTCTGACCTTCCAAAACTTTAATCTTCACTCCGAAGTCTCCAATTGTCTTCAGTTGACCACCAACTGACCAGATACTCCCTTAGCTGACACAAATGAGTCAGATTCTACCTATATACCTGCTTCTGAATGCTGTCGCAGACTTCCTTCCAAAAAATATATGCTCCAAGATCCTATACTATCCTCCAGCACTAGCTACACTCAAATCCACAACCCTAGAACCTTCCTGGTTCCTTTGCTGACCCTTAGCCAACCTCCTGCTAACACCTGTTTGTTTGTTCTAACTGAACTAGACCCAGATGACAGAAACAAACTAAACTGACTCAAAAATACTCCATAGTCAAATAAAGGCCATTCCATGTCCCGTTGACACCTCCTAGTCCCTAAACACTTCAAAACTCTCCAAGATTCAACTCCTTACACCCCCAACTCACTATAGCTGACAGTCCTCTAACTCTAGAACACCACTCTCTTCAACTCTGCGCTGAGTGACCGGCTGCCTATTAGACCTAGACCCAAAAGTTTCCCCTTCAACCTAGTAGACCAAAACCACTCCTAAACACCCACCATGACTGACTCCTATTGAGCCTCAGATGATCCAGGCTAACTCCCTTCTGACCTGACACAGTCCTTATCTGACACCTAGACCACTAACAGTACCCAACCTGTCAGATTGACTTCTGACTAGCTCATAATTTTCAGCCTGGGCTTCAAAAGTGTTCAACAAACAAAGAGATATACCCCCTACAATGTCAGCTGACCTATCCTGACTCATAGCTTTCCCCCCAGCTACCCCTATCGGAACATGGTGACTCAAACCCAAGCTAACTAACACAATTCAAACTCAACCAAAGTTAGATCCTCACTCACAATTCAGACTCAGATCCTCACTCACAATTGTTTTCCCTAAACAAAACTCTATCAAAACAACACTGATAGAACCAAAACAAAAGCAGGCCTTTTGTGAATAGACAAATTGAACCAAACTCAATACCCTTGAGATTTGGGCCAAACTCAATACCCTTGAGATTTGGGGATTGAACAAACAAAAGAGAACACTATAAAACCAAAGGATTTCCACACAATTGTCCCCAATAAGAATTTTGTATTCTTAACTTCACAAAGATCAATAGCAACAACAAAAGTTGTAGCTATACTCACTAGACTACCACCAATAGATATTGCAAAATATTATTGTGAAAAGCTTGAGCCAGTCCAAGTTCCAATAGTGTTGCTATTTAGAGGTCCTAGTAGGGAACCCATTTCCTACAAGACCCTCTACCAATAGTGCAACCCTTGCTCTGGGCAAACTCAGTCTCCTCAAATAAAACTTGTGTTAGTGCCTTCTCAAAACAAACACATTCCAAAGTAGCAAGCTATCTCCAAAGCTGCTTCACCACACAAGCACATCTATCTCCACGATTCTCTCTCACAACTCTCTCCTCTCTACACAAACACACCAAAAAACCAGTTCTCCTCCACAACCATGCAAAACCTCTCCCTCTCTCGCCTCTACAGCCATGGGCTACTCTCTTACTCAATAGGATCTCAGTTAGTTGGCAAAACCATAGAGAAAAGCCTTGTAACTATGTTTTGGGTGCCTCGGGTCACTTACTCTTGGGCGGCCTAGTGGGAAAAGGCTTGAAACTATTAAAGCCAATTTCTCTTGTTTGTAAAACTGATTCTCCCATTTGTGTAATAGAAGTGGAGTGTTCTCTCTCTCTCTCTCTCTCTCTCTCTCTCTCTCTCTCTCTCTCTCTCTCTCTCTCTCTCTCTCTCTCTCTTGCAACTCTAATCTAGCAAGTGTGGTGTGCTTAGGATTAGGGTTAGGGTTTGGGAGTGATTAGTGCTAATCACTTGTTCTCTCTTGCTCCGCTCTTTCTTCTTCTCTCCCTCTTGCTTGAGTGACTAGGTGATCACTGTGATCGTCTTCCGTGGAGATCCCACATGATCTCTGCGAGAGAGGTTTCACCACCTGTTGGATTAGCAACTGCCTCGGTGTGACAATGAGTGCGGGGAGATAGCGGCGACAACGTATGGTGGAGCTCTTGAGCATAGCTTGAGCTCGGTGGATCCGTAACTTTCCATGGCACGTTAGAGTAAGATTAGCATAGATTCAAGCTAATTATATGCGACTGAAAGAGTCACTCTATAATTTTACATATGTTGGAAAATTCACAACCCACAATAATGTACTTGTGACTTTTGTTTCTATTTAATAGAATAAATTTGTATCAAGTATATCTTTTGAAACATCTTGGTAATCTTAAATTTTAGACTTAGTTTTATCTGTGTTTCACAAAATTTGAAATGGAGTTAAGTTTGCACCTATATATTTTTGTAAGAGTAGTTTCTTTTTCTAAATTATAATTTTATTCATAAATTTATAACCTTTTGTAATTTTAAGTAATATTATGTATAAAAATTAGATATTTGAATGATGTTATATGAAAATATAATATTATTTTATTAAAAAATATTTTAAATCAATCTATTTCATGGCTCTCCAAGTTATGAATGTACGTCTTGTGACATGTTATTTTTTGAAAATCAATTTCAACATATAAACAATACCATGGTTTAATACCTTAAAGAAACCAATCTAGAAAGCAAATACACATATAATGAAAAAATCAAAGATATGTAAATTTTATGCTAAGTAAAAGAAATCCACCATTTATGTTTCCAGTTAATTTTAGGATATATAAAAACTTCTAGTGTAAGCTCTATGAACAACATAGAAGAAAGTTTAATCTCAACACAAATTGGATTTATACAAATAAGAGAATTAGGATTTGACAAACAATATGGTATATGTGGTTATGTTATTAATGTAATGGATAGTACTTCAAATACACATATAATGAAAAAATCAAAGATATGTAAATTTTATGCTAAGTAAAAGAAATCCACCATTTATGTTTCCAGTTAATTTTAGGATATATAAAAACTTCTAGTGTAAGCTCTATGAACAACATAGAAGAAAGTTTAATCTCAACACAAATTGGATTTATACAAATAAGAGAATTAGGATTTGACAAACAATATGGTATATGTGGTTATGTTATTAATGTAATGGATAGTACTTCAAAAGTTCAACAAACACTACCAACTATTTTGGGATTTTTCTTCAAGTTTACTTGTTGATATAAAAATATAACCACACCTACATTCTAGGTCATGTCTGTCCCCAACAATGGTTATGTCTACACTTAAAGATTTACTTAATACCAATCTATAACAAGAAGCAAATGTACAAATTAACACAGAATGGGAATAAATGCTTATTTAAAATTCAAGAACATGAAGATGACAATAGGGATAACATAAAGAAACAAGATGTAGTATATACACAGATACAATGGTACATAGTATTTCATTTGCAGAGCAAGTAGTTGACTATGAAAATCAATGTAAAATGGTAGCCCCATGCAAAGATAACAATCCATTAAGCATTTTCAAAGACCTGTATAATGAAGAAATGTAATATCCCACCCTCTTTTGTGGAGAGCCACAATTTCAAAACATGGAAAATCGTCATTATTAAGAAGTTGCTTGTCGATGGAGAAATTCAAAATAGTTCACACTTTTTTGCTACAAACAAAATTTGTAATCAAAAAACTTGTAGACTCCATATGGGTAGATTACGAAAAGGAGCAATGCAAAAAAAAAATGTCATAAGAGCTAAAGATGTGATTAGAAATACAAATATTGAAAGTATTCTCAAATCCAATATAGGGTACAAAGTTTTTAAAAATTTACGTACTTCACCTATTTATAAATTAACTTTGAAAAAAATGTATTTGCAATGATGTATCAACTTGGTCATCCCACTTTCTTTGTCACCTTCTCTTGTGCCAAAAAAAAAAAGGGATCCACTTACATCTTGTTTAAGGAAACTAAATTTAATACTACACTTGAAACATCAATTTAAATCTCAAATAAGAATAAAACATTAAAATACTTATTAATAAGAAAAGACCCCTCTACTTGTGCACAATATTATAATCACAAGCTTCAATCTTTGATATTAGCTTTGAAGAAAGATAAAAATATAATTGGATAAGTAAATGATTACTTTTTTGTTACAAAATTTCAATCAATAGGAAGTCAACATGACCATGGTTTACTATGGATTGAAAATGCATAATAAGTTTCATAGACTCTTATATTTCTTGTGATTCTAGCTTGCTTCTAGAAAACATAAAAGATATTCAAACACATAGGCATAGCATACATGCTATAAACAAAACAAAAAACAATGTCGCTTTGGATTTCCAAAAATGCTCTTTAGCCTTTAAATGATGATGAAATTCCAACCATCTTACAAAAACAAAATTTCTAAAAAATTAGGGAAAAATTAAAAGAGACAAAGAAAATACATAACTTCTTTCTCAAATTGGCTTGATAATTTGACTTTAACAAAAGATAAGTATATTAATATGCAATACAAATATCTATTGAAAAGCCAACATTATTTCTAAAAAGATATATGTCTATAAAAAGACTCTGAAGATATTTCTATATACACTAACAATTTCAATCCAACTGTAAGTTTTTTGTGGCAAGCTAATATTGATATATAATATATAATGCACCCATATGCAACAACATATTAATATACATCTTATATAACTAAAAATGACATAACAATTACTAAACTTTTTAAGAATACAATGCAAGAATGTGTAAGACAAAAAAAACAGACACTTATGAAAGATTACGAAGAATGAGCAGGCTCATGTATGTAGGTTCACGTGTTTAGGTTCATGCCTCTAGGCTCACGTATGCAGTCTGATGTGTCCAAGTTTACATATGTAGCCTCACACCTTTTTTGTATGGATTGGGCTCATGTACTTCCCTTGTATGAAATTGGCCTACTTGGGGCACAAAAATCTAAAAATTGGGCCTATAAATAGGGTTGGTTTTTAATTGTACTTTAATTCCCCTATAATTACAAAGGATAATAATTTTTCTTGGAACTTTTAGCTAGTGTAGATTGCTTAACAAGAAAATCTTCCAAGGACATCGGTAGATGTGTCTGTCTTTATGGCCATAATAATTGGTCTGAACAGTATAGTAGGTATACTTATCTCTAGGCTCACATCTATAGGTTCATGTCTCTAGGCTTTCAGCTTATGTATATGGACTCATGGATCATGTGTCTAGACTCATGGCTCACATCTCCAATGTCACGTTTCCACGTTCACATGTCCAGATTCACATCTTTTTGTGTAGGATTGTGGGCTCACGAGACCTTACCCACCTAAAGCTAGTTTGGCCTAGTTTTTGATGGGTTTGGTGATTTTTTTGGACTTGATAGGGTGGGATTAAGGACCTTAATCCTAAAATTAATGATTATAATAGAGCTAATTTAGTATTTTTTATTGTTTTTAGATGTATTTACATGCTTTTACTCTACCACCTCAATAATACGTAAACAAATTATGAAAAATATGAAGTATAGGACAATCCCACTCTAATTCAACCTATTGGAGCTTAATGCTCATGTTTTCAGAGTGAATTCCACTCTTATTCACAATTACTAAGCTAATTCTTGGATCCTTTTAGCTCCAAGTTCTTGTAAATCCCCAAAAAACCACGATTTTGTCCTACCAATAGAATGTCCTTGCCCTAATGCAAAATAAACAAATTTAAATTAAACACCACAAACAAACATATCCAATGCTCCAAAACCGTATGTTTTTTGGATTGTGACCTCCTAAACAACCCCAGGTAATATTGGGTAATCCCAATGGCTTAGAATGAATAGAAAAATGGAGCAAAGCCCTAGGAGGCTAGTCCTCGGTAGCAACACCAAATATATTCAAGTCAAGATCTAATTACCTTAGCCTTGCTGAACCATGTGCCATCGAGTCTTGCCTTCGAGCTATAAATGTAACTTTCCATTGTGGTTATGCTAGCTTGTTTGTTTCACATCCTCACTCCGTTGTCACATCAGAATGCTCCTTGCCAAAGGGGTGAAGGGAAAGCTCTCAATGCATAGATGGAGGCAAGAAGAGATGGTCCTCATGATGGTTCGTTCTCTTTCATAAAAAGCGAGAAAGGAAGAAGAAGCTTTGGATCGAAGAGGGACACCTACTCAAACCTAATTTAGGCATGCATCCATCTAGCAAGCATGAATTCAAAATCATACAAGTAAGACGAGGGAAGAAGGAGACATCACAAGAAAACTATTGGAAGGGAATGATTGTCCATTGCTTATTGTCAAAAAAGACTTATATACAAGTGACTAGTTTTCACACTAGGCCGGCCAAACTTAAAAAATGCTACTTAATATGTTCCAACATCATCTTACAAAATTTAAGTGCTTGTTTGCATGGGTAAGATGGCAAAGCGCCTACCATGTTAACCAATGAAGTGGTTAACACATAGAGGTTATCGATTATGCTATGACCAGTCCATATAGATCAAACCGATCGTGTCATGCAATTGGAACCACATTAGACTACAATGTAGATTCCATACATATAACTTCCAGACCCAACTGAGGTCACCTAGCCCCATGTTTGGATCCAAGGACAAGGTGTCCTGGGAAGATATCCTTCTACCTAAGAGTGCGGCCAAGTGGCACATGCACTTACATGTATCCTACTTGGCATGGTGCCAACGCTACATAAGTTGTCTCCTAACCATATGGCTACAGATGGCCAACATTTGGGGGATGGGTAGGTGTCCTTGTGCTCAACACAATGGCTACTCTCATACAAGGGGCCTAACAAAAAAGAGTAATATGTCACCCACACAATGATAGTGATGAGGGTGGAGCATTGGCTCCCAATACTTTCCCCTTGATCCTTTCCTATTTCCATTACTCTCCCGGGGGATCTACCTCCTATATACAATTTTGCCTTTGTCTTTCTCTAAGACGACCCATAGAAAGTGGCCTAAAAGAACCACTTACTCCAAGATTTGTCTTAAGCCTGAGCTATAATACCATTTTGGGCTTCTAAACATATCTACGATGATTCTTGTAGCTATCACCTACTTCCATCAATGAAACTGCTCACTTGAATGAGATAATGTCAAGTTTCCTTACCTTATAGCTTTAAGGGGAGTCATGTGCCATCTCCTCACTATACCTTGTGTATAATATTTTCTTCCTTTTTACCACTTACACATGCACGCGTTAAAGAAATTACTATAGTTGAAACAATTAGCTTCATCTCAATAACTAATGTTGTAGTTGAAACAACTAGCTTCATCAATAACTAATGTTGTAGTTGAAACAACTAGCTTCATCATAACTAATGTTGGTTGACATGTTGATATGAATGGATTTTGTGAGAGAATTTTCTTATATTTAACTATTAGAGCATCCCTCAAATTATGTTAATTATTTTAAAAATTCTAATAAGTGCACTCTTAATGGCATTCTTATTTCCTTATTGAGGGCTGGTGTGAATTTGCTTCTGCTCCTATCGTATTGGAAGTGGAAGGATCAAGCTGACGAGAGGGGAAGGAGGAACCACGACAGTCCACTTGCATCATATTGGTGATATCATTCATAGGTTTTCTCTTAGGGGCCATATCACCCCTAAGAGAGCTAGAAAGAGAGATGACTATTGAACAAGAGAGCAATGACAAACAGGATACAAAACAGAAGATTTACTACCATTAAATAGGCATTTGGCAACATAGGATAACATAGAAAGTAAATATAATAGAAAGGAGTCCTTAACTTGCTATATAGACATGTTCTAGAATAAACAGTTCTCCACCATGTGCATGCAGTCCCACAAAAACAAGAGGGAAGTGGACAAACCAGCCACCATGCATATTCAATATGTCAAGAAGCTTCATAAACAAAAATGGAAATCACATGCATGGATGCGAATGTCATATCAACATGCACATAAAACTCCTAGGGTACGAAGCTAGAAAGAGCCACAACTTTCAAGAGAATAAACAGCCACCTTGGAGAACAATGTGGGAGCACCATCACAAACAACACCTATACGTCTCCTAGGTCTGGCACATTTTCTAGCTGTGGTGGTGACTAAACCTGAGGTCCTAGTGGGTGTGGAATCTCCTCTTCCCTTTTGACATCTAGCCTTTCCTCCCTCCTAGGTGCCAGAGGATATACATCTCCTCCCATTCTCTTGGGGTAAGGACACTGAGGGGCCTTTCCATACAATTAAAACATTGGACATTCAAGTTAGGCATTATGACTTTTGTCTATTATGTCATTTCTTGGAGCTTATGCCCAAGCTTTCATGGGGGCTGATTCATGGTAGTCTTTCTATGTCTAGGTGACTCTCTATGATGAGAAGTAGTTTGGACAGTTTATTGATCAAGGAATTGATTAAGGATAAATATTGCAAAGCTTTGATAAAAAGTTGCTAAAAATTTGAAGGGACATAAAAATACAAATAGTTTATAAAGCTTTTAGTAACCATTTTAAGGTATAACCCTGATGGGAATTGAACCTAGTCTACTGGTATAACCCTGATGGGAATTGAACCTAGTCTACTGGTATAAGCCAGTGTAGCTGACATTCAAGGCTTCAGGAGTGGGAAGGTCTCTTGCAAAAATGATTTGTCCTTTTGAACCATTTTAAGATATAACCCTGATGGGACTTGAACCTAGTCTACTGGTATAAGCCAGTGTAGCTGACATTCAAGGCTTCAAGAGTGGGAAGGTCTCTTGCAAAAATGATTTGTCCTTTTGAAGCATCACTTAGCTTTGCAAAAGCTCTCCGCAAAAGCACACAAGACAAGTGTGCGGAATTCAAGTATGGGCACTGAGATCAAGATTCATTGAAGATTTGGGCAAACTTACAATAGTAAGAGTGCTTTCAAATAAAGAAGATCAAAGGATGATAAGGCTTGCTCTTACAAAGATTGATATTCAAAAGAGCTGATAAGCACTTAGTGCAGTTTGAAGTAGTTTCTTAGCAAAGACAGGTAGTTAACAGTGACTAATACTTATCTCTGGTCCAAAACCTAAGTTGTGACAAAAAAAAGGAGCTAGTTTATAAGCAGATGCAACTACTTACAAAGTAGGAGAGTTACCATGTGTTTATACAAGTGGTATGATGAGAGGCATACCTTCATCATTGATAGACTTGAATTACCATTACTTGTAGTAATATCAATATTATGTGCATCCTTGTTATGAAGTTCATCCAAACCTTTTCCTAACTCTGCAAGCAGCCCAAATTATTTGGGTGGATCACTCATAACCACATAACTCTTCTTTGACAAAAATAGCATGGGAGATCAATCTTAAACAATGTGCAAAAGCTTCATGGCCTTTGGGCTCAGCTCAGCAGACAAGTGAGTGCGTGTTTTAAAATGATAGCCAACATGGACTGGTTTTGTCTGTGATCAAAAGCCCACCATCTCCGAGGTTTACAAGCTCTCTTAGATCACCAACAGAAAGGGCTTGCGCGCTTGGTTTTTGTTGAGAAGAAGAATAAAGCATGCAATGTGAACCCACAAGAAGAATGGCCACCAGCAGTCGTGTGAAAAGGAAAAAAAAATTCTTTTCCTTGAGATAAGGAAAATATGGGTGCCTACTTCCATTAGGTCTTCAGGGTCCTCCTTTACCCTTTTTCACACCCATTTTCCTTCACCACAACCAAGCCAGTTCCTCTACATTCTCTTGGACCTTGGACCTTGCCCATTTGCACTGCCCATCTACCTTGCCTATTTACCTTGGGGTGTTTTCACACTTGAGTGTGACTGTGAGTCTCTTCACACATGATTACATTTTGTGTGTTGTGGTGGGGGATTGTGTTGAGCCTTGGTTGGCAGTGTTCATGCGCTTTGGCATTAATTCATGCTCATTGGAGCATTGTTGGCCTTGTTTGCACACTTTGGTGCATTGTGGGTTTGATTCACACATAATGGTGAATTATTTAGGCTTGTTCACATGTTGTGGTTCACATGCCTTATACGCCTTGTGTTTTGTAAGGTGTGTCCACATGCTTCATGATGGGTTACTCCTACTATTTTTACCCCTCATTCAATCGACACTCTACACCCCATCATCATCTCATCAACATCACTATGTTACCATCTCAGATCCTGATCTTAGGAGGGTTGCTCATGCATTATCTTCATGGCTCTATGCTCATTATCTTCATGGCTCATGCATTATCTTCATGGCTCTATGCTCATTATCGTGAGCTACCATTTCATGTCACTGATCATATTTCTTTTGTGCTTCAAGATTTTGGCTTTAGACCCTCATTCATCGACTTCATGCTATGATGAGGTAGCCTATTCATACCACAGGTGGTTTTTCGAGCTCAAGAGATTGATACCTAGTCACTCGAGGCATTTGTTTGATGAGGTGGATGTATGTGCCAGATGGTCCAAATGGTCCGCACACACGAGGATTTCATTGTTTCATTTCTTGGCTACCTCCACACGGATGATTTAGCATTGTTCGCATGGGATGATTTTTCCTTGAGCATCTTATATGAGTGTCCTACACTCTTGAGTCATTATGATTATATCCCTAAGGGCGTGGACAACACTAACACATATTCAAATGATGATGATGATGATGATGATGTATCACAGCCACATACCTATGATGATGTATCTTATAACCATAAACATGGTGATGTATTGCACCCACACATATGATGATATTGATGTATCACACACGTGCACATGATGACACACATGATGATAGTGATATATGTGCACATGATGACATGGACACATATGCACATGTTGTTGATATATGTGGTAGTGATATGTGTGAGCTAGATCATGTGGGCATGATCTCGAGGGCAAGGATGGCATCGAGCATTACGAGTGTTCATACATCTAGGCCTACCTACCTTCCTAGGGATCATAGCTTGGCATTAGATGATCTTGTGGGTCGGCATTCGATTAGTGATGCATCTATTAGTACACATTAGGTTAGTGACACTTCGCATGTGGAGGCACAAGATACTTTTGAGTGTAGGCCTGAGTTTCTTATGCTAGATCTATCAGGCTATTCTTCTAGGCCTGAGTTTCTTGTGCTAGATCTATCAGGCTATTCTTCTAGGCAAGCTATTTTTCTGAGGGCTTTCACATGTGGAGATGCTAACGATACCACTTCTCGTAGTTCCCATGGTTTACCTTGGTAATGTTTATGTGGGTATATTGCATATATTTGAGTAGTTACATATTGAGCACAAGGGTAGTGTTGATTTTACTAAGATGAGATCACATAGGAGACACATGATTATTATTATGGATCTAGAGAGTTTCGCATTTGATTTAGACATTTTCTTACATCCATTATTGATGGAGATAGACTCTACCTATGAGGATGTGATGCATTGTTTAGGTCATGCACATACACACATGGATATAGTGGCATGTATTTGGGGATGGGTATATTGTTAGACAGTGCAAAATGGCTAGGCACTATATAAGTGACCTTGGTCTAGGCTATTGTACCCTTTTTATGACCATTATGACTTTTGACTATTATGTCATTTCTTGGAGCTTATGCCTAAGCTTTCACACTTGATTCATGGCGGTCTTTCCATGTCTAGGTGCTAATCTCTATGATGAGTGTGACATGTGTAGACTCCATGCTAATGAGTGCAATCCCCTAAGTCCCTTCATTGAAATTTGGATATATTTATAAAAGATTCAATTCAAGATTATCTGAAATACTAAAATAATATAACACTCATAGTTCAAAAAGACATCATATCTTTACTTTCATTTAATAAATCTCCAACCTAAAATTTCATTATTTCAATGGAAGATAGGATTTGTATACTCGAATAATTATTTAAGGCTTGTATATGCCATTAAATCATCATTTTGTGTGTATGCTATTTAGCACTTTGCTAATAACATCATTGCAAATTTGAGTAGGTTTAATATGATAATACAAACTCAGAGAGAATTTCACATTTACTTCCTTGATTAAATTTAAACAATTTATAAACATCATTTTTAAATAAATAAACTAAGAATTTAAATAATTTTCCTATCCTAAATTCATATTAAATACACCTCAATTTTATTGCTAATTTTCTTTAATGAATACATAATTAAAAATTTAACAATCTGTTGGATTTTTAGCTAACAATTATAGAAATACATATATCTTGTTAATGAAATTTATTTAACAAATTGGATGTAAATAAATTATTAGCTTCTATAGAATTCTATACACACACACACACACACACACACACACACACACACACACATATTTCAAGAAAGAGACTTCTATTAAAGTATGAAAAAAGGCATACAATAATCACAACTCTAAGCCAAGATAGGATAGAATCACCCCAATATGTAACGTGATCTCAACTAGTGTGAGGAGCATCGTGGTGCCATGAAAGACCTATGAGACTAGAGGAAAAGAAAATGCCATGGTCCCACTCCTGCATAAATACGACGTGCTTTGCCTATGAAGAATGAGAGGACCCCTAAATATGAGTCCAAGTAGCCATGAGAGTATGGATGATATCACCCCATATACTGCTAATGCACTGAGAATCAATAATCTGGACACCCTCAATAGCTTCCATGAATCTAGCTCTCCAAATTTGTGATGTTGTAATACTAGCAACAATCTCCCAACTGGTGTCAATCCTCTGTCTGGGGGGAGGGTTTATAATGTGAGTGAGGGACACCTTGCAACCATCTCTTAGAGAACCCTCAAGGAAGTTCCAATCCACTCTATCATAAGCCTTCTCAAAATCCAAAAGGAAAATGGCTAAAGGTTGATTACTTGCTTTGGCCCATTGCACGGCCTCCCAAAATGAGAAAATGTTATCAAAGATGCTCCTTCCACATGTAAGAATCCATTCCGAGTATCATGAATGACATCTTGCAAAATTGTCTTCAATCTAATGCTCGCTACCTTAGCAAGTACCTTATATGCAGTCCTAAGTAAGGTGATAGGACTCCACTGTCCAATCAAGGTCTTATCCCCACTCTTAGGGATCCCTCACTGAGAGAAGAAGGCATAGAACCTGTGTTCCACATCTCCTGCAGAGCCAATGTGATCTCTACCCCAATCTCATCCCAAAAAGTAATGAAAAAAATAGGGAGATACCATCCTCCCCTGGGACACTTACCATGAGGTAAGGCATGAAGAGAATAACTAAACTCTTGCATAGAAAAAGGGGCATCCAGAACATCATACATCTCCTTAATAATCAAATGTGACAATGCATTCCAAACCTTCCTCTGTGCCATGTGTGTCAAATCAAAATGAGGCTCAGCGCCACTAAGAAGCTAGCGATAGAAATCAGTGGTGGTAATCAATCTAACCATAAGAGGATCTAAATGAAGAGTGCCAGTGAATCTTGTCTTACACTATCTCTAGCATGTGATGGGCTATGCGTAGCAAAGAAGTTCTTGTTACATCTACCACCCATCTAGGTCTAAAATGATTCCTGGGCATGGTAGCGGTACTCCACACACTCCTCAAGAGAGTGATGAAGCTCTGCCCTAACAGTACATAAAGAGTCTGCAACCCAGTGAACATGAGGATGTTCACTAGGCATGGTAGCGGTACTCCACACGCTCCTCAAGAGAGTGATGAAGCTCTGCCCTAACAATACATAAAGAGTCTGCAACCCAGTGAACATGAGGATGTTTCTCATGCTCTCTCTGTAAGGTAGCCAGTCTACATCTAATAACCCTTTCTAAGTATAAGGCCTCCTGCCTCTTAGAAAGGGTGCACATATGATAAAAGTTACTAATATCATAGAGAGCAGAGGCTAGGCTTTGCGAGGCCCGCAAGAAATTGTGAGATCTCCAAATATCAAGCATCTAATGTGATAGATCTACATTTAAGAACAAATGATCATGGATGCATAGATGAGGTGTTGATCCATGGCGACTCGGATCTGTAATGCATAAAAACACTGGGCAATGACCCAATTTTGAAGTGCCTACAGTAATAAAAAGTATGGCCCCCTCTATCAAGCACCCAATCATCCACATAAAATCGGTCTAACTATGCATAAATACATCTTGAGAATGTCATCCTCATGACAACAATACCTGCCATGAATGGAGAGTATAAAACTCTCCCAAGATGCTTTCTCAAGAGGATGCACCAAGCCCTCACACCCACCTATTTTATCTCAACCATGTTAAAATCCCCACCAATAATCCAATGGTCAGCATGAGGCATCAACGCAATGAGAGATTTCCAAAAGACAATCCTCTCACCTCTATGGTTAGGAGCATAAAGGTTAAGAATACCAATGCGTGTAACACATTGAATAAGAAGGATCCACTGCTCTCTCATAGATAAAATGACACCATAACCAATGATGCAAGGCAAAACCATAGGTGAAACAAAAATATAAACACCACCTTTGGTACCAATGGCTTGCGACCAAAAGGTGTGACTCGAAAGAAGCTTGCTTGATCTCCTAGACTAACTAGCATCTAATTTATTCTCTTACAAGAGAAATATATCCATAGGTCCACCTATAAAACTATATTGTGAAGATGAGTTTTGACAATCTATTTCTACCGACGCGGAAAAAAATCCCCCAAGGCCTTGAATGTTCCATGAGACAATTCTCATAAGGACTCAAAGTAGGAACGATCGGATCTTGTGGTCAAAGAAGGACCTCTTTAGAGACAAAGGTACATCTCACATAGGTAAGGGAGGAGTATCCAAATATATTTGGGTTTGAATTTTTACAAGCAAGATAAAATGAAAAGGTGTCAGTGATGTCCAAGGGAAATACTTTAAGGTTTGCAAGAAGGTGGTCATATTTGAGAGAACCTATATCATTCTTTTGACATTAATATCAATATCAATATCAATTCAACATGTTATCAAATCACATTATCACTTCAATACCACTTCAAATCAAGTCATTAATTTAAAAATCTGGCATCTCATTATTAGAAAGAAGGGTACATCTCAAACTATCACAACCTTGAATTTCCAAAGATAGAAAATACCTAGCCATTATTACAGAAATACAAATGGATTGACAGGCGCGCAGGGTGCATTGAATGCCCCACAACAGGCGCCATGCCAGTTCTCTTTGCTTTCAATGCACCCTGCACCGCCTGTCTATGCTTCTGGCTCCTCTCCTACGTGTCTACATTGGCCATGCCAGTTCTCTTTGCTTTGCTGCGTGCATGGAGGTGCCCACGTTGCAGGGCATTTTTACTGCCACCGCCCTCCATCCCTGTGTCACTGCAAAGGTTTGTAGGAGGGCAGACTGCCGCTGCCCTCCATTCCTCTGCACGCTGCTTAACTGCCGCCGCCGCCCTCATTTCCTCCCTCGGCTAGACGTGGATTCAAATCGTGTCACGTAGACTGTAACGCATGTGTGACCGATGGCAGACCGGATGGCCATGTCCGGGGTTCAGTGGGAGAGGACGCCCATGCGGAGTCATGGGCAGCCAGGCTAGTGTGGATGGCAGGCCACACACTATATAGCCTGGGGAATGAGGGGCAATCCTCATTCTTCCTCTATGGCTGGGTGGTGAGCCAGAGGCCGTCCCCTCTTGTGGTAACGCCCGTAGTGGCGTTACGGATATCTAACACTGGTATCAGAGCGTGGTTCGAGGGGATCGTGAGAGTCCGCGCGTGAACGGGGGACCGGAGCCCACTCGATTGTTTTCAACCATTCATATCTTCACACCCTTATCTCCACAAGGGAGTGTGTGGAGGGAGGCGGCCAAGATTTTGAAGGGAAGAACTCTTTCTCTCTCTCTCTCTCTCTCTCTCTCTCTCTCTCTCTCTCTCTCTCTCTCTCTCTCTCTCTCTCTCTCTCTCTCTCTCTCTCTCTCTCTCTCTCTCTCTCCGTCACACACAGCGTCTCCACGCAGGTAAGCAAAGCAATTTTCGTTTTGTTTTATTTTTTTTCTCTGCGTTGAATGGCTGCGAAAGTCGACGAACCCTGTGTGTAGAGGTGGGGGGCGCAGACCAGCCCCACGAAAGCTTTGGAAACACATTACCGTGTGTGGGGGTGGGGGGCGAAGCAAGCCCAGGGCGAAAACCAGTAGCTAAAATGCTAAACATCGTAGCTGAAAGCTAAACGAATTCGGCGTGGAGGGGCGAAGACAGCCCCATGAAAGAAAGCTGAAACGTGACGAGAGAATCTTTTGCGCCATTTTTATGCGCCGTTTGTGTGGGCGAAAGTCTGCGTGAATTTGCGTGAGCGCCGTCTGAAGGGGGGCCAGGCGGCCAGGCCAGCCAGCCTTAGGCGGCCAGCTAGGCAGCCAGGCCTGCCAGGCCAGCCACCAGCCAAATGGCGACGACCACCAAGACCAGCGGTGGCGGCCAGCAAAACGCCAGCCACCAGCACTGCAGGCCACCAGCGGCCAGAAAAGAAAAAAAACCATTTATTTTTTTAAAAATATATTTTCAATATTCATTTTATGAAATTAAAAATGAGAAAATTTAAACGAATTCTCTCTCTCGGCTAGGGAGGAGGGATAATCCCGACAAGGGATAATCCAAATTTTTCAGGCACAGCTTTCCGAACAAAAATTAATTTTTGTTATGAGTTGCAGGCATTTTTCTCGTGGATCGGAGCATCCCGGAAGCGTCCTTATAGAGGCTCGCAATGCAACACAAATCGACAGGCGACCGTAAATAAAGGGGGGTGACTATTCTCTCTCCACCACTGCTCATTTTATTAGCGTTTTTTTTTTGTAATTGCCGAGTTCTCGCATTATTTTTTGCAAGAATTAAAAATGTCTGCTAGGCGTAGTGTGTCCCCACCGCCTTCTACTTCTCTAGGTTTTTCCAGTCTCTTGTCCTCGGTCACAGGTTTGACCCCGACCGAATTGTCAGGCCGTACACACTCGACCGTTGTCGGTCCGGAGTGCGTTCGTCGATCACGCGTGATCCGCCAGTGCCCTCCTCGTCTATTAACCCCGCCTTAGGACCCAGCGAACCCGCAGCGACCGCATTGGCTGATGACCCCTTTCTGGCCGATGAGCCAGAGGACATGAACACTGACGTCGCCGAGGGGACCGAGGAGGACCTCTTGGATTATGACGACGACGACTATGACCTATTGGACCCTGCTGATGTCCTGACAGAGACAGAGCTCTCTAGTGGACTGTTTAAATATCTTAATGCCAAATTGAACAGTATGGGTAAAGTCCAGGCTGATTTAGTCACGATGCTACAGAGCATCTCCACACGGTTAGATGCACTGACAGCCGCCTCGGCTAGTACTCTGACTCCTCGTGGTAGCCGAGCTCCTGCAGCACGTGTGAGCGTAGCCTCACCAGTAATTGCACGAGTACAAGCCGATGCGCCTGCAGGGCTGTCCATAGCGACAACTTCATCGTTGTTAAAAGACTTAAAGCCGCCTAGTTTTGGTGGCCAGGAAAAGGAGAGAAACAAGGACTCAGTCAATATGTTTCTAGCAAAGTAGTCAAATTTGCACGCGCTGCGACAGCAACCTAGCCGTATACAGCCCGTAGGAGGCTAGCCTCTCATTAACCGGCAAAGCGTACAAGTGGTGGATGAGTTTGATAACTCGCCCTGCCACTTAGACGGAATTTGAAACAATGTTTCGAAAAGAATTTTTTCCTGTTAATGAGGCAGAGAGAAGCTGGGAGTTATGGGACAAGTGCTCGATGGAGAACAAATCCCTAACTCTCAGTACATCTCAAACTACAGGGAGATAGTACTCAAGCTAAAGGGAATCGATGCATTCCAGACATTGCGAGGCTTTAAGAGAGGCCTCAAAGATGATTACCTTGAGTATGTAGAGCCCTTACAGCCTAAAGACTTAGCAGAGGCAATTCAATATGCACAGATATTTGATGACATCAAGCGCCGTAGTGCGCGTGGTGGTTCTAGCAGGGCCGAGGGCAGTGAAAAAAGGAGGTCAGGCCTCAAAAGAAAAGGGTTCCGCAGTGAGAAACAAGGGGATAGGACGGACCAGGAAGGACAGGGTGGTCATTGGTCTAAAAAACCGCGACCATCCAGGAAAAAAAGAGATACCGAAATCCAAAAGAAAGAGCATTATATTAAAGCGCGAAAGGAAAATCGCTGCTTTAATTGCAATGAAGTAGGGCACACGAAGGCTGAGTGTCCCAAAGCCAAAAGCCAGCACGAGTGGCAACGAGCCCAAAAAAGATGGTAAATCTTCTAGGCAGTTGCATATAGTGCAGAGACTCCCTCTCAGTTCCGCAGAGTTCAGAGAGGTGATAGTGTGTCATTGTGATGAGCATCACGCTTGTTCAGTGACACCAGCGATGTGGCTGCCTACTGTAGGTCCGCATGACATGGTGCACATGTATGGCACCATAGGTGGCCATAGAGTCATAGTTTTTATTGATGATGGAGCTAGCCATAACTTCTTAAACTACTCATTAGTCAAGAAGTTGGGGTTGACTGAGACCCGGAGTGATCATGAATATACTATTGGCCTAGCCAACGGATATGACAAAACGGTATGGAATACTGTAGTATTGGAGGTCCCATTATCTATGCAGGACTATGAGGTTCTGCTTGACTTTCAGGTCATGCACTTAGCCAGAGCAGACGTATATCTAGGCAGGGAGTGGCTGTATGGCTTGGGCCCTAGTCTAGCTCGGAATTACTTACATAATACGCTATGTTTTGAGCACGGAGGTAGAGTCATTACCCTGCAGGGCGATCGTACTGTCCCTACCACACCACTTATTTCCTCCATGGAGCTGTGTACAACAGTCTGCAGAGACCAGATAGTAGAGGTATATGCTTGTTACCCTCTTTTGAATTCTGTTTCCGTAGATGAAACGATAAATGATGTTTGCGTAGATAAACAAGAAAAACAAAATAACCTTGGACGAGACCCACTGTTTGAAAACCCTATTTGGCATGCATGTGATTCAAACAAGAAAAAATCCAAGGTGAATGAAACATTAAAGAAAAAGTACGTAGATACTTTAATGAATTTATTAGAGGAATTTCAAAATGTTTTTCCTAATGATTTACCAGATGGTTTACCACCATCTAGAGAAGTAGACCATGGCATCGAAGTTATGCCAGGATCAAAACCTATAAGCAAACCTGCTTATAGATTAAGCCACTCCGAGGCACATGAGGTGGAAAAACAATTGACGGAATATTTGAACAAAGGCTTTATTCGGCCTAGTTCAAGTCCATGGGCATCGCCTATTCTTCTGGTAAAGAAGAAAGACGGATCTATGCGGATGTGCATAGACTATAGGGCTCTTAATCAGATAACGATTAAGAACAAGTATCCGATGCCACGCATGGATGAGTTGTTTGATCAACTCTATGGATCGAGATACTTTACAAAAATAGACCTGAGATCTGGGTATCATCAGATTAGAATTAAACAAGATAACGATTAAGAACAAGTATCCTTAATCAGATAACGATTAAGAACAAGTATCCGATGCCACGCATGGATGAGTTGTTTGATCAACTCTATGGATCGAGATACTTTACAAAAATAGACCTGAGATCTGGGTATCATCGGGTTAGAATTAAACAAGAAGATGTTGCGAAGACAGCATTTAGGACCCGTTTTTCGGGCATTTTGAGTTTTTGGTTATGCCATTTGGGCTAACCAATGCTCCAGCGACGTTTATGATGCTAATGGACAGCATTTTACGTCCATATCTGGGAAAATTCGTAGTAGTTTTCCTAGATGATATTCTTGTGTGTACAGTAAGACATAGAAAGAACACATAGAGCATTTGCGTCTAGTGTTCGAGTTGTTGCGAGAGCACAAACTATTTGCGAAGAAGAGCATTTGCGTCTAGTGTTCGAGTTGTTGCGAGAGCACAAACTATTTGCGAAGAAGAGCAAATGTGAATTTTTTGAAACAGAAATTCACTATCTTGGCCATATTATATCCGCCGATGGTACGCGGATGGAGCCAGAAAAAGTAGAGGCTATTCTTAAATGGCCAGCGTCGAAGAATCTCGAGGAACTGCAGATTTTTCTTGGCATGTCGGGGTTCTACCGACAGTATGTGAAGGACTACGCGAAGATCGTAGTCCCGTTGACTGACCAGTTACGGTCAAAAACAAAAAACATTAGTTGGGGGGAAGCCCAACAGAAAAGCTTTGATAAGCTCAAGGTGACCGTAGTAGCTGCACCTGTTTTGACTATTGTGGATCCAAATGAGCCGTTTGTTTTGGAAACATACGCTAGTAATGAGGCCATTGGGGCCGTACTAATGCAAAGGGGACGCCTAATTGCATTTGAAAGTAAAAAGTTAGATCGTGCACAGCGTAACTACTCGGCTTACGAGCGAGAGTTACTAGCGATAGTTCATGCACTGAAAAAGTGGAGACACTATTTATATGGTGCTACTTTTGAGGTCCGGACGGACCATGAAAGTCTGAAATGGCTTTCAAGTCAAAATGAACTGAAGGGTAGAAAAGCTCGGTGGGCAGAGATTCTACAGGAGTTTGACCTTCAGATACGTTACCAGAAAGGTAAGTATAACGTGGTGGCAGATGCACTTAGTCGCATGCCACAGATTAATGAACTTAGTTTCACAGTCTTCAAGAATGATTTCTTGGAGTCACTACGTGGTTTATGTGAGCATGATCCATCTTTCTGGCGCGCTGTACGCGTACGCACTTCTTCACAGACGCGACCACCTCCCTCGTTGGCACGTATTGCTAGTCCGGAGAGACTGGCCGAAGGTGCAACAAGAAGGGAAGCGAGAGTTAGTCCGGAGAGACTAGCCGTGTCTTCTGGGTATAGTTTGGAGCCGGAGAGTTTTGACGTAGGCCCTTCATCACCTTTGACTGCCATGGCTTCAAAGGGGAGTGATAAACTTCGTCGGGGGGAGAAATATGCTAATTACTCCATTGACGACGGGTACTTACTCTACAAGGGTAGAATATGTGTACCAACTATTGGTGACTTTCGGGCCCAAATTCTTAAAGAAAGTCATGATAGTCCAAGTGCAGGTCATCCTGGGATTCAGAAGACCTATGCACTAGTAAAAAGACAGTTTTATTGGCCTAGTTTGTTTAAGGACGTCCAGACTTATGTGCTGAAATGCAGTAAGTGCCAGGTCAATAAACATGAACGTCTTAAGGTTGGAGGACTACTCCATCCGCTGGAGATTCCTCAAGGGAAATGGGAAAGCATTTCCATGGATTTCATTACCGGTTTACCCAAGACGAGTCGAGGGAATGACTCGGTGTGGGTGGTAGTGGACAGGTTAACTAAAATGGCAAAGTTTATCGCCACGAAGAAAACTGTAAAAACGCCAGAGTTGGCAGAACTCTTTATTGAACATCTCTACAATCTATATGGCGTGCCCGCAGATATAGTGTCGGATAGAGATAGAAAGTTCAACAGTCATTTTTGGAGGGAAGTCTTCAAAAAGTTGGATACTACTCTGAGTATGAGTACGGCAGATCATCCGGAGTCTGATGGTCAAACTGAAAGAGTTAACCAAATTCTAGAGGATATGTTGCGTTCTTATGTTAGTAAGAAGCAATCTAATTGGGAAGAGTACTTGCCCTTATTGGAGTTTGCCTATAACAGCTCCAAACACTCAGCGGTTTACACCATTCATGTTAATGTATGGATTCCGGCCAAGATCTCCAATGGCTGTAGGCCTAGAAAAGGAGAAGATTCAATCTGTCAAGGATTTCCTTGAAGATATGAATGATATGCTCAGAGCCGCACGTGAGAGCATTCGTAGCGCTCAGGATCGCGCTAAAACTTATGCGAATAAAGGATGAAGAAAGGTGACCTTTGCAGAAGGTGACTTTGTATTCCTCAAGGTTCTTGCGCAGTCAGAAACCATGAAAACGGGAAAGTGTGATAAACTTTCTCTGAGATATTGTGGTCCTTTTAAAATCCTTAAGAAGATTGGGGACGTAGCATATAAACTTGAGTTACCGGAGTTCTCAAGTCCATCCTGTCTTCCATGTTAGTAAACTGAAGAAATCAGTTCACGGGTTAGAGAACGCAGTTTCTCCAGAGATTTTGGTGGACTTGATAGAGCCACCAAAGATACCACATGAACCTGAACAGATTCTACAGTATCGTGATAGACAAACCCGACATAAAGTGTACCAAGAGGTACTTGTTAAATGGACAGATAGGGATGAGGAGGTAGCTACTTGGGAACGCCGTAGTGCAATTTCCAAAAGGTTTCCCCAATTTGTTTTCGAGGACGAAAACTCTTCTTAAGGGGCGGGTAATGTCACGTAGGCTGTAACGCCTGTGATGACCGACGGCAGACCGGCGGATGGCCATGTCCGGGGTTCAGTGGGAGAGGATGCCCATGTGGAGTCATAGGCGGCCAGGCTAGTGTGGACGGCAGGCCACACACTATATAGCCTGGGGAATGAGGGGCAATCCTCATTCTTCCTCTATGGCTCGGTGGTGAGCCAGAGGCCGTCCCCTCTTGTGGTAATGCCCGTAGCGGCGTTACGGATATCTAACAAATCGCCTTTCAGGTTGGTGTTGCCTTTCTGTTGTGTTTTCTCACACGCCCTCTGGAAGGTTGTGTTTTCTCACACGCCCTATGGAAGGTTGCTGCGTTTTCTCCCTCGCCCTCTGGAAGGTTCTCTCTCTCTCTCTCTCTCTCTCTCTCTCTCTCTCTCTCTCTCTCACTCACTCTGGTGTTTGGTGTTTTTTGCAGGTCTACCTCTCTCTCTGAGTCTGTTGCTCAGGGTGGTTGATTGCACACCCCTGGAAGGTTCTCTCTCTCTCTCTCTCTCTCTCTCTCTCTCTCTCTCTCTCTCTCTCTCTCTCTTGTTCGTGTGCCATCAACCCTTGGTGGTTTTTGCAGGTGGCCACTCTCTGTGGCGCAACAGCAACCTGCGTGGCTCTCTCGCCGCCCGTCAACCCTCTTCACTGTGGTTGCTCCTCAGGGTGTTCGAGGTTCGCTCTGCTCTTTGTCATTCGATGGATGTGAATGAATGGATGGACGGATGTGATGTGAATAGAGGTGATGAGATGTAAGGTGAATAGATGTGATGTGAATCAGATAGATGTGAATGAATGGATGAGATGTGATGTCATGTAAATCAGGATGTAAATGAATGATATGGGATGTGAGTGGATGTATGTAAAAGAATGGATGTGACTGTATATATGAAGAATGGATGTGAATGAGTATGTGAAAGAATGGATGTGAATGTATATGATGAAAATGGATGTGAATGTGTATGTGAAGAATGGATGTGAATGAGTATGTGAAAGAATGGATGTGGATATATGTAAAAGAATGGATATAGATGTGTATGTGAAAGAATGTGATGTGATGTAAAGAGATGTGATGTGACATGAATATATGTGGATGTGAAGTGATAGATATGAATGTATGGATAGATGTGAGAAGTCGTACATGTGAACGATTGGATGGATGTGGATGAATGAGATGAGATGTGGATGAATGAGATGAGATGTAATGTGGATAGAAGTGATGTGATATAATATGGATAGAATGTATGCGATGGGATGGTTATGAGAATGTATGTGGTGGATATGAAAGAATGAATGTGATGTGACGTAAATGGAGATAGATGTGATGTGTGATGTGAACTATTATGATGTGATGAGATGTGGATATGGGTAGATGCGAGTGGATGAGATGTGATGAGGATAAATTGAGGAAAGATGTGATGAGATGAAAGTGATGTGATTGGATGAGAATAGGAATACATGTGAAATGGATGTGAAATTAAATAATGTGGATTGATGTGGAACAATGTGGAAAGATGAGAATTCGTTATAGAAACTGTATTTATAACCTATTTTTAAATGACTGTTTTATGTCAAGAATGCTGGGAAAGCATTTTGACCATCTTGTGAATGAGGTCATGGAGACCTAACTGATAAAGTTGCAATAGCTGATGGAGAGTCAACGGAGGACGTCTCGCATAGCAAAGTCGGCCGAGGTCTTGACCAGCCTCGATTTGATTTAAATGGTGAGCTTCCGGTATGGTGGATGAGGAACCAAGGAAGCGGCCTATGAGTGAAGCGCTACGTGACCTGCGAAGGATCCTGAAGGGTGCTGACCATATGGTGCTCGGGCTTTGGGTCACCGAATATACCCACATGTGCGTCGTGGAAGATATTGGAACAAGGAGTATGAGTTGTTTTCTGAATTCGGGCATGGATCTAGTTGATTGACCTTGCTGGTCCTCCAATGGATGAGTCCATGGCTCTTTCATATAGATCCGTTGGTTGATCTTGTTGATCTTCAACGGAGATTCCATTTTGATATGTGAATATATTGTCGAGTACTATGAGCTAGGAACCATTGAAAAGGCCCCTGATGAGTGGACAGGTGGTGAGCGTTCTGGTTTGCCAATGATGCCATAGGTACACCGATGAAGGAATGATTGAAAATTAGGATTGAAAATTAGGTACACCGATTGAAAATTAGGATTCAATCGGAGATTTTGAGGATTATGATCAGTGACACTATGATTTTATTAAATGATTGTTTTAAAGACAACTGAATCTGTGAAAAAGGCAATTTCATATAGGGTGTGTAATTGGTGTGACTAGTTTTAAGTTTGTATGAATATCCGGCTAGGGGACCTAGGAACTCTTTTCCTTGGTACCCGGGACAAAACCTAACCAAATTCCTAATTGGATCCCATCACTACAGTGGTTGGGTGGTTGGCAATGGGCGGTTGGCAAACCCACGGGACTAGATGGGATTAGGCTGGACTGATGGATCCCTAAAATGAGACTTAATTCTGTTATGGTATGATAGATGAAGTAAATCCCAGATAAAAATTGTTCTATGGAAAGGAATCAACGGTTGTGCCTCTCAATGAGGAAAAAAACGTTGGTCTCTATGATCCAAGTGCAAGTCTTTTCCTTGATCTGACTATGATACTTACGGGTTCGGTCAGCTCAGTTTAGTTAGTTAAGGCTCTTGACTATGTTAGAGTAAAAATATCCTGGAGGAATCACCCGTGCTTTTCGGGTGAGGGAAATTTTTCCGGGTTCGGTTTTGGAAGAACCGCGAGGGATCAGTCTCTTGTCTGTATATCCGCGGGGGCAAGGCCCTGAGTGAGGGACCCTGCCCCGCACAAGAAGCCCCGCACAAGAAGTGCTACTTTCGCTACTAGCACTCCTGAATTCGTTGTGCGGTGGGGACAGGGATCTTTCAGCAAAAAATAAACTTGGGTCAAAAAACAGCTAGAAGAATAACTGTAGAGTTAGCGAGTGGGAAAGAAGTAGTATCTCGCCACTTTGTAGGAAACCTTGATTTTGAGCTAGGTAATGAGCAAACTCATGGCCACTTTAGAGTCTTGCATTAGGAATTTATGATGGAATCCTAGGGATGGATTGGTTAATTACAAACAAAGCTAGCATTCACTGTAACCAGGGGAGTATCACTTTTGAAAATAAGCATGGCCAAGTAATATCCGTTCAGGGGATAACAGGAAAACCTAAATCTAGGGTAGTCAAGGCAAAACATCTTCTCAAGGGATCACGTAAGGGTCAGCAAGTTTTCTTATTCAAGCTCAACAAAGCCATTGAACCTAGTAAGGAGACAGAACCCTCTTGGCTCCAAGAATTCTCTGCTGACATCTTCCCTGACGAGCTTGCAGGGCTACCGCCTCCTCAAGAAGTCGATCATGAAATCTAGGTGATCCCTGGAGCTCAACCCGTCTCAAAAACGTCCTATAAAATGTCCCTTCTTGAAGCCATTGAACTTAAAGAGCAACTTTCCCAACTCATTGAGCAAGGATTCGTACACCCCAGTAGCTCTCCTTGGGGGACACCTATTCTTTTCCAAAAAAAGAAGGACGGAACTCTCCACCTTTACATATATTATCGAGGCCTAAATCAAGTCATTGTCAAGAATAAGTAATCCCTCGCATCGACAAACTTCTTGATAGGCTTCATGGGGCCAAAGACTTCTTGAAAATAGATTTGAGATCTGGTTACTATCAGATCTGGTTACTATCAGATCAGAGTCAAGGAAGCAGATATACCCAAGATAGCCTTCAATACCCGTTATGGCCACTATAAGTTTACTGTAATGTCATTTGGGTTAACCAATGCTCCTGCAACCTTCAATGGCCTAATGGTGGCCTAATGCTCCTGCAACCTTCAATGGCCTAATGCAAGATATATTCCGTCCTTACTTGGATGAATTTGTGCTTGTTTTTTTTTATGACATCTTAATCTACTCCAAATCAATGGAAGAGCATGAGTAGCATGTGCGTAGAGTTCTGCAATTGCTATGCAGACACAAACTCTATGCCAAGAAGAGCAAATGTACTTTCTTTACTCATCAAATTGAGTATCTTGGGTTCATCGTCTCCAAAGATGGCATCTTAGTAGACCCCGCCAAGGTCAAAGATATTCTGGAGTGGCCACCCCCCCTAAATCAGTTCGAAGTTCGTGGGTTTTTGGGCATCACGAGATGGTATAGGATTTTTATCAAAGATTATGCCTTGGTAGCTGTACCTTTGACGGATCTTCTTAAGAAGGATAGCAAAATAGTGTGGCTGCCAATCCATCAAAACAGTTTTGATTAGCTCAAGGTCATTACTACTTCTGCCCCAGTCCTGAAACTTCCTGATTACCAAGGAATTTGAAGTGGTTACTTATGCCAGTAGTCTAACACTTGGTGGTGTCTTAGGCCAAGAAGGAAGACCAGTCACTTATACTTCCCGCAAGCTGAAGCAATATGAAGCAAATTATGCCACCCATGATTTGGAGCTCTTAGCAGTTGTTCATTGCCTCAAATTATGGAGACATTATCTCTTGGGAGGCAAATTCCAGCTTGTAATTGACCAGAAAAGTCTAAAGTGGATCCTCACCCAGCCTAACCTCAACATGCGGTAAAAGAGATGGATTGAAATTCTACAAGAATATGACTTTGACATCAAATTCCTCCCTGGGAAAGATAATGTGATAGCAGATGCACTTAGCCGCAAATCTTTCTTAAGTGTAATTTCAATGCCAAATAATCCCATACTGGTCAAGGTGGAAGAAGTCTCATCTCATGATCCAGATTATCAGAGGATGATGAAGTTAGTAGAAGAAGGGGAAAATTACGAGAAATAGAAGAATCTAGTCAAGGGGGATACTCAACTCATGAGGGAAGCCTCTACTTCAATCATAGGCTATGTATCCCTAAGGATCCTACTTTAAAGAAACTAATCCTCCATGAAGCTCATGATAGTCCTACTGCACGATACCTAGGCTATGCAAAAATATTAAATGCCATAAGAAGGAGCTTTCATTGGGTAGGCTTGAAAAATGATGTCCTTCGGTACTTGAAGCAATGTCTCTCATGCCAAAGCATCAAAGCTGAAAGGGTCAAGATGCCTCGGAAACTTCAACCCTGAAGTGGGAGTGCATTAGTATGGATTTTGTCATAAGTCTCCCCACTATACAAGGAAGATACGACTCCATTCTGGTAGTAGTGGACTTACTTATCAAAGTAGCTCACCTTATAGCAGCAAAGAAGACCTTCAAATCTTCTAATGTTGCTCGAATATTCATTAAGGAATTCTTCAAACTTTATGGTCTCCCAAAAAGGATAGTAAGTGACCGGTACAGGCAAAAGAAATATATGTATGTGCGCTTTTGCCGCACAGGTCATAGCTAGGGACTTGCCGGACACCATATGCGAGCCACGAATGGCTGCAAGCATACAACCAGGGAAGGAAGCTCAAACAGAATGCAAGGGTGTGTCACTCACCGCTCAACCGCCGCCTTGAAGGATTCCCGAGTCGCAGCCGTGAAGGAGGAGCCGCCGTCGCCGCTCTACCGCCTCTTCGCCGCCGTGCCGCTACACAGTGCTCGATCGCTCTCTCACTCTCTCTCTCTCTCTCTCACACACACACGCAGGAGAAGGAAACCAAAGAGATAAGGCAAGAGCACTCTTGTATTCACAACACATGAGAATGAGGATTTTAGGATTACATTTGACTCTTATAAGTGACTTGGCCGTTCACACTTGGGCGCCCATACATGGCCGGCCAATCCTAACCCTTATCCTACTGATATTCAAGGTGCGCCTCTCATCGGCGATCACCCAATCCCTTCATCCTTAACATATGGTGCCGACAAGCCCGGCCCATGACTCAGAATATTTAAATTAATGACGTAAAACATAATACGCCTCAATGTCCGTCATCATAGGTTAACATGCCCCCCTTCCTGATGTAGATTCCGTCCTCGGAAGCTATGGTATGGTAAGCTCGAGAGGGTTGTTGTGGTAGACCGTCTGCAAAACAGGGAAGTAGAGTGAAAGTATGCTGGAATTCAAAAGATATAAAGTGTATAAATTCAAGCATGTTAGACCACAATGGATGTTGCTATGAGAACTTAGTTTAAGGGTCACATGAATGAGCTAGTGTAGCAAATTAACAGGAGTTTAAAATTATTGAAAGTAATTCAAGAGTTAGCAAGGTGTCAAAGGTTAATCAAGGTTTATAACTGGCCTAAGTCAAGGAAAATAACCAAGCTTAATAAATAAACAGATGACCACACTGTGTCTACTCTAAGAACAAGTTAATACCACAAGCCTAGGGACACAAGAAACATCAGAGTTATAGGAGCCTTTTGCCTTTTTTTTTTTATGCACGTGACAATTTTTACACACAATGGCGACCTTCCTAAGGCAAAACTAACATCGATCCTGGTACCATGTTTAACACAAGGCATTATCCAGGAATCTATTAGCTCACTTTAGGCAAGGCTACCCCCTACCAACCAAGGCATCGGTCTGGAGTAGAATACTCCTCGCCTACCAAGTATCAATAAGGCGATAGGCCAACATTAAAGCACATCATAGACTTGTATTGCCATTTATTGTAGGTATTTTTTTTAAATCTATTTCTTTTGATCTTTGCTCCTGAACTATAATTTGTCTTGCATCCTTTCGACAAAGGGGTAATAGCTATGTCCTAGAGGTCAACACACACATGGCTAGGTGTCAAACATTAAGATGGTTTGACCCTAGACCTAAGACAATCGTATTCCAAGGTTAACTAAAGACGTCATGCTGCCTAGGAATATTTCCAATAAAGTTAAGCTCATTAATGATTTACACTAGCATGCAAGCAACTTCAAAAACTAAGTAGTACATTGACAAGTTCCATGTGGTCATGCATTATAGTTTATGCAATTAATTGAACAGTAAAAACGAAAGAGAGTAGGTATGGAAGAATTACACCTGTAATTGGAGATCTCCTTGACTTGACGAGACAGCTTGCAATTTGATGTAGATATATTTTAATGAACGTTGCGGCAGTCTCAGGACTTGAAAGCGAACCCACCTCAAACTTTTCAACCTGTACAATCAACTAACAAGCACTATACCTCGAGAGGCACATCAGTGTGAAAATTTCAAGACTTGTTTAAGGAATCTAAACTAGAAAAAACTTGAAAACACTAACCTACCTACCAGTCACCACACTACTACTGAGGATACGGTAAGAGGATGTTGTAGAGTCCTGGCTCTAGCCCTAAGACTAAGCCTCTATCCGCATCATCCAAACAAATAAAGTCAACCTCAGTAGTGCCATGAGTTTCATCTGTCCATTCATCATTGTCAGATATTTCCTTTTCATTTTCCCATCCACATAAACTCATCAAAAATGTAACCATGCGAGGATAGTCATCTTGTGGGAAAGGAAAGCATTGGGCTATCGGGGATGGTCAATAGGCGAATTAGCCATTCTAATTCCTCAACATTTTCCTCTCTGGCTAGTACATCTATATGATCCCATTCAGTTTCAATTACAGGATAGCACATGTGGAATATCTGAGAAAGGTACAGATGATACCTCTCACCAAAGGTAGGAGTGGATGAAGTGTATGATGATCGGGCATCTGCCATATCTGCAAACACAGATATAGCATCAGTAGGTTTATGACAGGACAATCTAGTTCTTGATTGTATACGGATATTTCTCTTGTTTTTGTGCTCTTGCTCTTTTTACTATTTTTTGTTTTTCTTTTCTTTGTTTTTTTTTAAAAAAAATGTATGAAGCTATATATATACATCCCCTTGAATTTGGCAATTACATGGTCAGGGGGGAGAAGGTTAAGGAGGAAGCATTAGAATGTCGAGCGTGAGTACATGCTCCCCCTTTCCTTGGGTAGATCATATTATTTGCAATGATGTTGCAGCCTCTTGGAACCAATTTGTCCAGCGGGTCATAGGTTGTGATGTGGGCAGATAACTTTTTATGACCCTTGTGACCACATCCAATTGTAGAGATGGTAGTGTACGCTCCCATTGACGAATGGAGGAAATAGTTTCCGACGATACTATTACAAGGGGAGACGTAGACTCATCGGTTTTTTGTTGGGTGTTGACAAGAGTAGGTGTAGAGCATGTAGAAATTTCTATATGAGTGTGTGCCTGGCATGAGGAGCTAGAAGCTTCATGTGGCTCCCCCCTTCCTGAGCTAGGTGGTAATGATCGATATCGTTTGGGGATTCAAACTAACTCTGGAAGAAGTGGTGCGGAGCACTCTATTACCTTTCCCTTACCACGGTCTTGAAAGTTGATGGCTTAGGAGCGGGATTTTGAGCGATCAGACCTAGTGTTGGTTCTTGCGTCGTGACTCGTCTGGTTGCCCAATCGATATTGCATTTGGTGGCCATCATCCATTTGCGCCCTAAGTTTACAGTCCCTTCCATGGTACCAGCAGGCATAACCAAAAAGCTTTGAATTATGGTTCCCTTGTCATAAGCAACCGGAGTGTGCAGAATTCCTGAGACATGGGTTTTCTTCTTGTTGATTCCTTGAACTTGGATAGAACTCTTGGTTAAAGGTGGTTTTCCCAGTTGACACCACACGCCATATGATAGCAAATTATGTTGAGCTCCTGTATCCAATAATGCATTATACAGCACCTCCCCGTAAGGACTCTGTAACTTAATTGGGTATCTTAGAGGTGGGTCAGATTCCAGTGCATCCTCCTCTGCTTCCTCGAAAAATACTTGCGTAATTCCCAAGTTGGCTTCTCGTTGTCGCCTAGCACGCTGTTGACGTTCTTTGGCTTCGACTCTCGCTTGTATCTTTTTAAGCTCAGCTTGTTCTTTAGCTACCTTCTTTTGATGGATTGCATGTAACTCCTCCTGGCTCAGGGGGTCATAGTATCTTTTGAATTTACTCCCATTAAGGAATCCAATGGTTTCAACTCCGTCGAGAGTCTCCACTCTGATGGTACCTTGCGGGGTAATTTCACATACTCTATATGGTCCCTTACCAGCATATTTGAGCTTCTTCTTTTCGTTTCGCACTCCATACATCAGGACTTTATCCCCAACCTTGATGTCCTTGTCCTTTAGATGGCGATCAAACCATTTTTTCCTTCTATCCTTCTCCACAAGGGCATTGTATACAGCCAATTGTCTTTCTTCGTTTAGCCGCTCAAGGATATATAGACGCTCCACTAAGGGATTACCATCCCAACCCTCTTGAGTAGCAACACGAAGACTAGGAATGACAAATTCCCACGGCATGACTGCTTCTTGGCCATATACCATTTTGAATGGTGTACAATTAATAGCCACTTTGTACGCAGTACGATAGGCCCATAAAGCTGTCGTAAGCTTTAGATCCCAATCCACGTGATGAGCTTCAACTGTCTTTGTCAAAACAGAGATTAAAGTCTTGTTGGTACTCTCGGCTTGGCCATTCGCTTAAGGAGTAGATTTATGATGGGATATCATGAAATTTGTTGTGAGCTCCTTAATCACTTCATTTATAAAATGCGTACCATTGTCGCTCACAAGTTCAAAAGGACAACCGAATCGTGTGATTATATTTTCAAAGAGGAACTTGGCTGTTGTCCTCGCATCTTGCTTACGTGTCGCTTTCGCTTCAGCCCATTTGGTCATATAGTCAGTGGCCACAATAATATAGCGAGATTGTGTGTTTTGGGCCGCTGGGCTAATTGGACCTACAAAGTCTAAACCCCACTTTTCAAATGGTTGGTTTACTTTGATTGGATGTAGGGGCATCTGATCTTTCCGTTGGGGTTTCTTGTATCGTTGGCATTCATCGCAACCCTTCACAAAGAGTGATGCATCTTGGAACATAGTGGGACACCAATACCCTGATTGTAAGATCTTTCGCGCAGTTAAGCCTCCTGAGAAGTGACCACCGGCTACGCCCATATGTGCCTCTTGCAAAATGTATAGATACTCATCCTCTCAGGCACAATGCCTAAGAACGTCATCCTTTCCTCTTTTATAAAGAGTCCCTGCTATCAGGCAATAGGGTTCGCATTCTTTGATCAGCTTTCGAGCTAGATCTTTACGAAGCTCCTTGGGTGGAAAGCCATTAACCAAAAAGTTAACAATCTTCTCACTCCATTCAGGCATTGTCTCCACCATGAACAGGGAAGTGTCAGGTAAGTCATCATCAACCCCCGTAGGAGCCTCACAATTAGGTATGCGAGACAAATGATCAGCCATAACATGTTTCTTGCCAGGTCTCACAACAACAGTGAAATCAAACTCAAGAAGAATCAATAGCCATCGCGTGATTCTTCCTGTGGAGCATGGTTTGTTTACCAGATACAACAATGCTTGATGATCCACATAGAAAACAAACTTGGTGGCAAGGAGGTAATAACGAAATTTCCTTACTGCATATATCATTGCCAACCCTTCTCGCTCCGTAGTGGTGTAGTTCATCTCAGCATCATTTAACTGGCGACTGGCAAAGCTAATGGGGTAGTCTAGCTTGTGTTCTCCAGGTTGAGTTAACACACACTAGCAAAGTTTGATGCATCAATATGCACATGGAAGAGTAAATCCCAGTTAGGCATTCTCAAGATTGGAGCACTCGCCAAGGCCTTCTTTAATAGCTCATAGGCACGGTCACATTCTTCGGTCCAAATAAACTCGATGAGAAGCTTATACAATGGTCAAGCTATCTCGGCGAAGAATAGAATAAACCTTCGATAATAACCAACGTGGCCCATAAAGCGTTGGACTCCCTTATAGTTGGTGGGTGGTGGCAGTTCCAGAATGACCTTGATTTTACTCTCGTCCATGGAAATCCCATTTTTGGACACTATATGCCCTAAGATAACTCCGTGTTTAACCCAGAATTGGCATTTGAAAGGATTCAAGGAGATGCGATATAATCTACACCTTTCAAATATTTTGCGTAAACACATCAAGTGCTCGTCCCAAGAGGAATAAACACAAAGATCATCTAAGAAAGCTTCACAGAAGTCCCTTAGATATTCCTTAAGGGCCGTATTTATCAATCGTTGGAATGTTGCAGGTGCATTGGTCAAGCCAAAAGCCATGATACGAAAGGCAAACACTCCAAACTCCGTGATAAATGCTGTTTTAGCTTGGTCCTCGATTGCAATTGTGATCTGATTGTAGCCCGAGTACCCATCTAAAAAGCTATATGCCTCCTTGCCTGCCACTCTTTCAAGCACATGTTCAAAATATGGCAAGGGGTAATGATCCCTTCTGGTGGCTACATTAACCTTTTTGAGATCAACGCACACTCTGAGTTTCCCATTCTTCTTTGGCACGATGACTATCGGAGAAACCCATTCTGAGTGCTCAATTGGGTATATGAATCCACATTTTACCAGCTTTTCAATTTCCTCTTGTACAATCTTTGCATACTTAGGATTCATTGGGTAGGGACGTTGCTGGACTGGTTTAGCAGTGCTAATCATTGGAATCGTGTGTTGCACCATAGAGTGTGGAACACCCTTCATATCATGATATGTCCAAGCAAATATGTCCTTGAATTCTTTAAGAAGCTTCGTAATATAAGTGCAGCTTCTTCCGCCTTGGTGAGGTCTTGAGCAATAAAAACTAGTTTAGACTCCTCACCCGGATCTGCTAAGTCTATCTCCTTAACTATCGCAGGGCCATCGTAGGCACCGCTACTCCCATTGGTAGGCGTTCGTTGGGCTTTTGTGTAGACTACTTTACGTTCCCCTGTGGTGAATGATTTGAAATGCTCGGGTGCGGGGTGTAAGTCTACTGGTTCTTGTTGTGCCCGGTTTTTTTCTTTTAATTCCGCCTCCTTTTGTTGTTGAGCCAACTCTTGGTTTTGCCGCCTTCTTGCAGTACGACTTAGTTTTGGCTTCTCTTCGATTTCTAATTGGGCGACGTCATGAGGTTGCAGAATACACCACATGACACTTTGGAGGTATTGTCCCCAATTATCTGCTAACTTTCGATTAGCGTCAATGGCTCCTACATAACTAAGCCATTCTGCAGTGGATCTTTCCTTGTTTATTGCAGTTCGTACATTAGCTCGATAGCGTTGGCGCTTATGTCTCATTTTCTTCTTACCAAGTTTTTGATTTTTGTTTCTATCATATTCAAACTCACTTGGTCGATCTTCACTTGTGTCCCCCTCACTCTCGGATGAACTGCAGGAGGTCACTGTCCTAGGCCTTGAGCACCTTGCTTCCACATTTGGGTGAATATTTGATTCATCCCTCCCACAGGCTCAGAGTCAGTTTCTTCTTGATATTCATACTCAGAGTTGCATTGGTCAGAGTCTTCGCTACTTTCAGTGTCGGTGGAGTTTTCCACGTTCTCGCCATCAGGAGTCAAGTGCATAACACCTATCATGTTTATTGGCACTAACGGTGGCATATCTTGCCCCTCAGGTGTTACCCAACTTGTGCCTCTATTTCCCCATGTGTCTATGGTTGCCGCTAGGTGTACCCAATCCATGTTATCCGACTCAGTCATACCCGGTAGGACATCCATATAAGGAGAATCTTTCCCATCATCAGTCTCTTTTTTGCATGTATAGCAATACCTTAATGGGGTGGAATGGACAGTGGTATCCGATCGATTATCGATGATAACCTTGCTTCCTAAAGGATGTGCACGACCATTCTCAAGATCAACTCGAATGACAGAGTCCTGGAATTGTAAGTAGACATGGTTTTTCGACCAGTCATGCACCATTTGTGCTTCCCTCATGAAAGGACGTCCTAAGATCATTTGATATGACATAGGATGCTTGGAGAAATCCATTACAATGAAGGTATGTCTTACCTTGTACCCCAGAACCTTGATCTTAAGGTCCCTTAACATTCCAATAGGTTTAGCTATGGTTCCGTTTGCCATCTTAACCACTATGTTTGTGACTTCGAGGTGAGGTCTTCCCATGGATTCCCAACAGTTTTTAGTCACAATGCTCACTCCAGCACCACCATCAAGGATTCCCTTTAGAGTTAATCCCTTGGTAGTAATATGGGGAGGGTGGCATTAGATTCGTCCCCTTCAAAGTACTGACCCAACTTGTTCACAGGTATTTCCACGACCGAGTTTTCATCTAGGTTGGGTTGTAGATCCCAATGTTCCTCCTCATCTTGAAGCGTGTCGGCTCTATCCATATTTGCAAATTGTGGTAGCCCCGCCTTTAGTTCTCCATTGAGAAATGCGCGAAGAGCTAAGAATAGCTCAGGATCTCCGTATAATTTGGATATGATCGTGGTTCTGATCTCAAAGGACATGAAATCCATTATCTTAGACACATTCAACGGTACTTTTCGAGACATCGCCCCTTGACTAGGGACTGGTGAAGATGGAATCACTTCCTCTTCAATGGGGTCAGGCATTCCCTCACTAAACATTCTTTCCAGCAAGAAGGGTGTTTGCCCACTTCCGGATGTCCTATCCTCACTTTCTTCCCGAATGATACTAGGTATAGCTAAGGGTTTATGGTTCCGGTGAGGCTGAACTTGCGTAGGAAACACTGTGTCTGGAATTTTGATTTTTCTCGGGTTTGGCTCCAGTTCTCTTTGTGTTTCTTCCACCAAACCCCTTAAGTGTTGCACTTGTTCAATCTCCTCAACTGGGTTTGGGTAAGTTCCAATCTTTTTCTTAAGGGTTTTTGGTCCACGTGGCTTGTCTTGGGGAGTCTCAGTCAGTTTGGGTGGTCGAGAGGGCATTAACTGACTTGGTTGTGGGGCCGAGGAAGTTTCCTTCTGTTTCTCCTTATGTCTGTACTCGCTTGATTCTCCTTCGTTGAGCTCCCGAGTGGGTTCCTCCTTCAAGGTAGTGGCTTTGGTCCCCATGGTTTCTATTGAATCGGAATCATCTTCAAGATCATTCATATACACAGGGTCGTCTCCTGTCCCTATGTTAGTCTTTGAACTGGGCTTGGAGCTCGTGGCATTAAGCAATCTCTTCCGCCGTGTTTTCTTTTTCTTTGCCTGAGCGATTGATGCAGTATCCCTCTCTTCAAGAATGTAGTTTTGATTTTGAAGCATTGACCGTGTAACTACATTCGCGGGTACAACGGGTGTGGTTCCTCGTGCTTGGTTGGTGACCTCAACCAAATTCAATGGCGTAATCTTGGGTGCATTAGGATTATGTGGACATTGAGCAATCAAATGATCTATGCCACAACGATTACATGTAAGTACCGGCATTCCCGATGTGCTCCCTTGATTTGGTTGCATTTGGGTAGAGATCTTCTGTAGCCTATTAGGGCACTCCGCTACACGATGCGGTCCACCACAATCGTAGCATTGAAGAGGTGGTCTCCTCGCCAAGGTATTAAGGTTTTGCCCTCTTGTGGTGGCGAGAGCAGCCGCTTGATATACAGGCTTGACTTGCCCGAGATGATCCTCCATGTAGTACTGGGGAATCATTTCAAACGTATCAATCCCATATGGAGTAGTGGGGTCTATCTCCTCTTCATAATCCCCACACGCACTATGTGACTCACAACCCATCTGGTTTATTGGGGTAATCCTTTGGATGTGGAGGTTGTGGTCCTAGCACTGGCAGTGGTAACGGCATAGACTGGACTACATTCGGATTTCTTGGAACTATGTGCTGTGACGGTTGCTCGACAGGTTGTGCAGGCATTAGCGCGGGTACTTGAGGTGTGTTTGACCAGGCTAGTGGTGCCTGATTTGCCAACATTCGCTTAAGTACTAGGCAATCTTTAGATTGATGGCCAGACTTACCACATGCATTGCAATTCCCATTGAATTTGACTCTGAATGTGGGACATTCACTCGTGCTATGTGGTCCTAAGCACACCGAACACCATTGTTGCTCTCTCCTTGGGTACATATGGCTATTCTGAGAAGCTCGATTACCCCTAAAGTATTCTTGGAGAGCCTTAGTAAGGTCGGTCATCACAGACATTTCAGATATCTTGGGCTCCTTGGCAATAGGTTTTACCGTCATTGGCTCGTGCCCAGATACTTGCGAACTAACGGATTTTGTTTCTGAAGACGCCTTTTTACCTGCAATCATCAAGTTGTCTTCTAACTGGATGGCATTGGCAGTGACTACTTCCCACGTTGTAAGACCTCTAATGACTAGGCCATTGTAAATGTCCTCGTGGCGCAATCCTCGGATGAATCTATCGAGGAGTTGATTGTTATTGAAGCGTTCATCAGGAGTGCAGCGAGAATTTAGATGCTTCAATCGACTTATAAAGTCTCTCACTGACTCCCCTTTCTCGCGTTCAGCTTTTTGGAGTTGAGATGCTACTCCCCAAAGCACACCCTCACGTATGTATTCTTTCAAGAACAATCTCTTGAGAGTGGGGTAGTGCGTGCGCTCTTCAACCCTTAAGGTTCGATACCAATCTCCAGCCTTCCCACTCAAGGTTAAGCCTAAGGCTTTACACTTATGCAACTCATTGTGCTCTTCCAAGGAATCACACACGTGTTCAAAGACTTCAATGTGCTTCCTAACATCCTTGTTACCACTGAAGTTTTGAGTGAGCTTAGCCACTTGTACTGCCTTGCTTCTAGGTTCTCTCTCAGGCATACCCCGCATGTTTTCCGCAATAGATCGTCCGATCGTCTGAGCAAACGCTGCGAGATCACCTAGGTGAGCAGGCATAGCTGGTGGAGGCACTTCTGGGATAGCCTTGCTGATAGGAGTTGGCATTGGTCTGAGTATGTTGGCAAATGACGTAGGATATGATATGTGGCTAGGCCTAGCTCCTCTTGGATAATGGTTATGATAGGGTGGTCGTGGAGCATACGCCATTGGCATACTAAGAGGCGTAGGAGCTACATGAGCATAAGTAGCGATGGGTACATAGGGTCGATAGGCACTGGCACACACTGTTGTAGGTACTGTTCCACTAGGTAGTGGTGTCGTACTAACTACAGTGGTAACAGGTGCGCTTTCCGTCATGCTCATCATTGGGGTAGGCATTGTGGATTCCTTAATGGAAAGTTGAGCCAAGGTTGGAAAACTAAAGTTACTGCTCGTGGGCTCAACCTGCATTGAGACTCTAGGCGAAACAACATACGAGGGGTCTATGGGACTCACCGAGGGAGTCTCCAATTGTGATAGGGTTGGTTGTTTGGCCTTGCCTGTATCCAAAAATCTCATAGGGCCAGTGGAACCTAAGTTCACTCCCCTATTTTGCCTCTCAATTTGGATAATTCTATGAATAGCCTCACATATCATTTGCTGCTGCTCTTCTAGATTAGTGGCGCTAGATGTAGATCGTAGGACTTCTAACCAACCTACATGGTATGTGTAACCCGTGTATAGGTCCGTTAGAGTCTCTGTGTGTAGATCATATTCCCAATTTTCATTGAGAAATATCCCATCTAGACTTGGTGTGCCAAACGGTTCTCTTGAAGTGGACGCAATGTCACTTCTTATGGATTGGCTTCTAGGGACCTCTACTTTAGGAAGAGTATCAGAAGGTGGTAGCTCAGTAGGGCCCTCATTAAACGAAGTGGGTAGAATATCCACATGGACACTCTTTGGGAGGGTAGGGTCCACATAAGATGTGAATGGCGAATCTACTACCCCTCCTTCCTCATTTACTTCGCTTGTCGCATGTTCAGAGCGTGTAGCTCTACTAAAGGTCTCTATTAGACGACTAAACATGCTAGATCCGGGTTGTGGGGCCCACACTGGCATGTTTTGGCTTGTCTCCTCAGGGTTCTTGGTAGGGTGCCCTTCCATGGCTTCTGAGTCAGAGGACGAGTCACTATCCACTATTCGTGGATCTTGGGTTGCACTCCCTTGGGTTCCAGCCGAAGGCCAAGATGCTAACGTGGAGGGAGGGTGTGAGCCTGCGTAGACTGAAACGCTTTCTAGTGGTTCAGGCTCTAGCACCCGACCAGAGCGTAGATGCATGTGACGTGGGTACCCTACGTGCATTGGTAACTACCCTTGAAACTCACACAAGTGGTTTCTTAGGTGTTTCGCACCCCGTTTTTACTTGTTTTTAGATTGTTTTTAACCCGTTTTTGACCCCCTTACTTACAGTAGAACTTGAACTAGGGCGTGTGATAATTATTATGCACTGGGAGATGAACATGTAACCTTTATATATCGGGCTTTTCATCGTGTGCAAATCATATTGATATATGCGCCAGCATGCCTCTGAAGCAGAAACGTACCGTGCATCCAGATATTGACTAACCTCATTTCTGTCTTGCAACTCTATAGTAGCTCTATCATGTCCTTTGTAAACATACTTATACAAATATTTTATAGCTGTAATGGTAGAGCATACTTCTGTGTTAATATGGGCTTTGTACCTCAAAGAGAGAAAAAAGTTATATGGAACAACCCATCGACTGTCCACCCTATGATCCTTTACGTAGATGAAACTACCATCATCTCGTCGCATGTAAGCTGGATACCCATTGTCATCAACGCTAGTAGTCTCACAAAAATTCCGAGGATACCGATGTTTGCAACTCCCATTAACCATGCAAGGAGAGTGCATATTCAGTTCACCACATGGTCCATGGACATTGCAATGACTAATTATGATGTGCAACTCTGGAAACATCACCTTGTCAGGAAGTTCAGCACACACCAACATATCATAGTGAGGGATCTCGATCGGTTTACATCCACTTTCCAATGTCAATAATATATGTGCATGTGGCAAGCCTCTTTTTTTAAATTCAATAACAGAAACAAATCCCAATACCGTTCCAAATATTGAATTTTTTTTATCAATAAGTGCATCATGTCCCTATGCTTCTCATAAAAGACCCGTGCAGTCAAGTCGGGTCGATCTTGGGCAACCTAACCCGGCAATAAAGCATTGGTTATTTCATCCCACTTAGGATTGCAAGTAAAGGTGATAAACAGGTCAGGTTTACCCATCTTTCTAACAATAGCCATTGAATCTTGGTACAATTGATGCATATATCTACGTCCCCCAGTATATGTAGATGGCAGTACCACCCTGCGTCTCTAGCAATGCCTGCAGAGACACTATTAATCCCATCGCTTAAATTAACCATATCTGCAAGACCCTGGTATACTTCAGCACACAATTCTTTCTGGTTATTGCGTATCCATACTAATCTACATTCTTCCATGCTACTATATACATCAACAATGTACTGTTGCAATAGACGACCACCACGTAGAAGACATGCATTTGTATATTCCTAATCCGTAGTCTATAAGCATAATATTGTCTTCTTGTAGGAACGAAGTATTACTCCGTGAGGTTAATCATCGAGCTTCAGTGTGATGACTATTCTCAAATCTGCATGTGGACTTGACAGCAACATTTCTGTCATTGAACGAAGTGCACGAGCGTATGGATTATGTACATAAATCATGATTTGTAACATTTCAACAATGTTGTGATTTAAAGAGGGCATTCCATGAAGTCTATTCTCTAATTCATGCTATGTATCATACACATAAAGCTGAGTAAATCGAGGAGCCGCATCTCGGGTTTCATCAGGCATGACAGAACCAACACGATGATAGGTGGTACCATGGATTTGAAAATTGAATACTCCTCCTCCCCTAGTGAACTAACTATCCAAGTGAGCACCTAGTGAAACGAATGCCAAGGCTTTATTATAAGAGCGTATATTCTTTCTGTATTCCTTACTTGCATTATCATTACCACACAACAACTCCACCAATGCAGGAGGTGGATTTTCCAATGGCAGTAAAGAGACCTTCCCACTTCCACAACAGTGTTTGCCCACATATTCTTCAACCTTTCTTGACGCCTCACACTTCCAAATTATTGCACCACAAAAATGACACTTGTAAGAAAGGGCTCCTATAGTAAGTGAGGAGTACAATCTCCAGAATATACCACCATAGTTGCTGGGTGCTTGACATTCCGAGGCAAAGAAAACACCCGCCTTATAGAGTGACATTGAGATTTAATATCTTTCACATCACCAACAACAAACGTTATAGAATGAAAATTATCATCCATAGGTAGCTCATTTAAATCAAATGAGAAAGGGCCTCGCGCCAAATCTCTATGTGTTTGAGCATTGTGATGTTCATTGATACGGTTCTTGAAGAACCGTAGCATTGAGAATTGTTCTGTTTCTTGAATCCAAGTGGATTCTGCCGTGGGGTTCACTATGCTCCTCATTTTCAACCCTTCCAAATGTTTCAATTCTAGCTATGTTAAAGTAATCCGTAAAATTCCAGCTATGTTTCAATTCCAGCTATGTTAAAGTAATCCGTAAAATTAGCACCATTTTGTTTTCGAATGCAAGTCCTTTTCTATGACCTTAGTCATGCATATTGCATCCAAAATTCAAAGTCGACGAACTTGGTTTAAACTCAAGTATGTACAGCTCCTAACCATCTTCAATCTCCTTCAAAACACAAAATTATGAATACTATTTTTCTTAATTTCCAACAATATAATACTTGAGATAGACAAAGAGAGAGACAATGACATAGATAGACAGTGAGATATACATACATACATACATACATATACATATATATATACATATACATACATACATACATACATACATACATATATATATATATATATATATATATAGATAGAGAGAGAGAGAGAGAGAGAGAGATAAAGGAAGGCAGAGTTGAAACATGTTGAGAGATGGAAGAGAGAAGCATTAAATTTGAAAAAATAGAAATCGCTAAAATGAAGAGCCAAATCTAAAAGTTGGAACACAATTTGACCCTTGATCAAAAAACATCATCCCTCTCACAAAATCTCTAAGCAACTACCCTGGCTTCTAAAACATGGCACATCTTTTTCATAACTGCATTGAGTCGATTAACAGATATCTTTAGACTCAATACCTCCACGCCTAATGCACGCACTTGATCTTTTAGAGAATCTACGTGTTCTTTACATTCCCCATTATATCCACGTAGACATTCCCCAATTTGAACATGCATGTTCTCCATGAAAGAAATCATGTCTAGTTGGTTGCCTCCATGCGACCACTACTGTCATGGACGCGATGGAGATGATGAGTCAACTCATCTCTCAACGTATCTCCCCTTTGGCTGCCACTTCCACGAATCTCATCCCAAAGGGCATCTAAGTACTCCTTGTTGGCAAGCAACCGAATTTTTCTCAGTGTGGTCGCATGTATCCGCAATAGTTTGTAGACGTTTAGAGCTTCTTTGTCCAGATGGAGACCTTGACCGAGCAAGGTGCTTTGCAACTCGAACATTCATCAACTCAGGCGACGTAGACAAAGCTACTTCTTCATTGCAAGAATCATCCATAGCCACTACATCTTTGGAGTGGTTGTTATCATTTTGAAGCTCCATTTGCTAAAATCCAAAATTATTATCTTAAAGATATACAATTATCTCTATGTATCTTTGCCAACATATACCCAACCCTAGCAACTTACATGTATACCACAACAAAAAGAAGAACATAGTGATACATATATTTGTCTATGAAAGGTTTTTTTAACTTTTTTTAGAATGTTTATCAATTAATAAAAGATACTAAACACATATATTCTCCAAGGCTACTACAATTTGTATATTATATATTCTGAACAATCTCAAAGGCAAAAGTCCAAAAAATGAGAGGTTTCTAAGATATCAATATTACACTAATATTTGCAATCATATTATCGACAACAAAACACTCATAAGATAAAAAGAGATAAAAAAAGTATCCTGATGTATACAATCCTCTCTCTCTCTCTCTCTCTCTCTCTCTCTCTAGGTAATCCTCACTTTATGCATCTCTTTTTAGCACAAAAATTGAGAGAGACAGTGATAGCATCAAAAGAACTA
>NC_141095.1:21986651-21994151 GCF_041138505.1 Cibotium barometz
CTATGAGAAGGGATGAAGACGCATATAATCATTATATAGTCATGATTTGTACATTTTATCAATATTCATCTATGAGTGGTAGGAGCAGAAGACCAGAGTCAGAGATCACTAGCCCCTTTTTCTATCTGAGTTTCTTGCTGGCGACGCCTAGCATAAAATTTGCAAAAAAAAAACTACGCATAAATTAAAGAGCTCCGAAGGGCAGATACACAGATCACATTCCTGAAAAGCTGAAGGCGGAGGTGGTGATGCAAGTTAACCAACTAGACATTAGAAACGCTATTGCACATTTAATAACAGAGAACTGGGTTGTAATTTGATCAGGAAAACATCAAATGGAGTTCTATTGCTCCACCTAGCAAGCCAACTTTTGAACGTGCAATGGTTGGTTGTCTGAATGTAGAGGGAAGTTCAATTGCTCCATAGATAGCCAAATTTTGACAATACTGTCTGGTCATTTAACGACCATGAATTTCCTATTAGTAGTAAAGCTTGCTCATAATTGAGTTTCCAATGCTCTCAAAGTATTAAATACACATTCTCAGACTGTTTTTGAGAATCTCAGTTCCTTAATCCAATGCCCACCAAAGCTATCCCATTCCGAGCCAAATCTGTGCCATTGGAGCCTTTGATGATTTTATTCAGGGCCTTCACTGCATCACGGCAGATTTCCAATCACATTGTCAACAAAAACCGATAATCCCAATAGTATGTAATCAGTACGCTTTACTGCAACCAATAAGATTCGAATTGCAAATCTGCATGATAAAAGCATACTGCCCTATCGCGAACCTATATGAGCAAGCGCCCAACAAAGATCATATTGTACTCTAGTGATATATTCTAACTGAAACTCAACAGATATTATGTGCTCTTTTGAGCCTTAACTGTAAGCCCAGCGCCGGAGATTATGTACTCTAGTAAACCTTTATTAGTTTAATCCCAACAGATATTATGTATTTGTAAGATCAACAGAGATTCTGTCCTCTGAGCCTTAATTGTGGCACAAAATAATCCTGATTTTCATCTATGAACCAATCTGAACAAGTGAGAAGCTTACCATAATGTAAGTATGGAGGGATGGTGATATAAGAAGAAGAGGAATGGCCTCAGAGTCGAATGCTTGCAATCTTTGGCTCGAGGTAAACCTGCGGCTTGCACAGGACTGTGTCCTCCAACATGAAACCAGAGAAGATGGTGAAGAGGACCTTGCCATGAAAGACATGGAGGGCTCCTGTGTCCAGAGGATCCATGGCGAATGCATCAAAGCTTGTACCAGGGCGGGGATGCAGGATTTTCACTCTGCCTCTGCAGCCGTTTGTTGTAATCAGAGTGTGCACATGGAAGCAGCAAACTGCACAATTCCAGAACATGCTTGTCAGAGAATCAGACCAGTTTTTCATGTCGCTGCCTACAAACGCCTCCATAGCCTGCATGCCGGCATGGCAGAAGGAATCGAAGCTCTCAGTATTGTAATTGCTGAACATGATCGAGCTGCTGCTGCCAAGGTATGTGCCCTTGAAGAAGATGGAGCTCACGCAGTAGTCCAACCCGTATTTGATGTGCCAGGGCTTCTGAAAGACAACGTTTCCTTCCATCTGAGCTCTCATGATCTTTACCAAGATCATCTTTCTGCTTCGAAAATCTCTTGCAGAGGTCATTTTGGCATCCTTTTCCACTGTTAGAAGGCCCGCCAGCACTCTCATCTTCAGGCGTGCATCTTCAACGGCTTCTCGAAATTCTCTGAGAAGGGAGGGTCCAGCAAGAGAACCGACACTGTTCTTGGAAGGGGAAAGCTCGATCTGTACAGCGCCGAGCTCGCTACTGCAGGAGGTAGTTAGCCTTGAATGCACGCTTTCTTCTTCTGCATCATCCGACATTGATATTTCTGTCTGCTGAAGTCTGCCGCTTTGCTTGACCCGCTCAGCAACTATCTCAATCGCTCTCAGCACCTGATCAAACATCAGATCCATCTTTGCATCCAAACTGGCAAGGTCACTCCCCCTGTTGGCTGATCCGCCCGTTCCGGAACTCCCTAGATCGGTGCGGATGGCGATTCTGCTCTTCCCTAAACTGGGCGCAGATTCGACCATGATTTCTGAACTGGCGAGGCCGGTCTCCATGACGATTCCGCTCTTTTCTGAACTGGCAAGGTCTCCCCCTCTTGAACTGGCCGCAAGTTCGCTCTCAATGGCGGACTTGCCCTTGCCGGCTCCGCTTTTTCTTGATCCGGCAGTATCGCTCGTAATGCTGGACACGTCCTTTAATGCCGAACTGTCAAAAAAACTGCTCTCCATGGTGGCTGCGCTCTTCCCAGCTTCTACTGCTTCCTCGCCAATCCTCATACCTCTTAGCTTCCACATGAGGGTTTGCAATTGTTTCCTATCTGGTGTAGCTCCGTTCATCCTTCGAGGCACTGAATCCATCTTCGTGTTCACCTTCCCCTCCTGCTTTTGCAGCCTCTCGACCTTTGAGCTTTCGCCTGCATGATACTCTAATTCTGCTGCAGACTTCTTGCAGCGTTTGTCGCCCTTCCCATGAAGAAGCCAGGTCAGATTTCTACACTTAAGGCATTCAACTACCTTCTCATGTTCTTTCTCCTCGAAGACGTTGTCGACGTCCTGCTGCACAGATTTCTTAGCGGCATTTTCAACTCCTGATTCTTTCTGCAAGTGCTTCGTCGTGTGATGCTGATCTTCAGCTATCGGCCCTCGATGATGAATATCGTTGGTGTCACGGTTCCAGTATCCCCATTTGGTGAGCCTTGATTGTTCGTGTTGAAGCTCAAGTCCGCGAGGCCTGGCTTCTCTGCTAGAAATGAAACCTTGTTTCTGACTTCTTCCTTCGACTGGGACGTAGTCTCCGTCCCCATTAGACTGAATTTCCGGAAGCTTGAGAGCCATCGCGCAAGAAGCGTTGGGAGGATCTTGATCGTCATCGTCATCTCTTCTCGTTGATCGGATGCAATGGAAAGGAACAAAGCATGGTGAAACGCTTTTGCGAAGACCTTTCGATTTACCGCTTTTCCCCTCTGATAAGATCCTCCTTATCTGAACAAATGCTGGTCTTCTTCTTATAACAAGGCCTACCTGTGCGTTCTTTGACAAGCGCCTTCTTCTCTGCAGCCAAGAGACAAGCCTAGTCGAGCTGCTCTTTCGATGTGCCCGTTCATCTGGTTTCTTCGAGTTGCCTTTCTGGCGCTTGTCCTGCACATACGCAGAAATACAAGGTGTTATCAACATATTACAAACAGATGATAGTGATAATTTCGTCATAAACGACCATACGATACGGCAAGATGACAATTATTGGAAGCTTCATGCAGCGGCAGGAAAAGCTTCTGCAGGCAAATTGAAAAGAACATTTCATGACGAAGCTTCAACAACGAATAGGATCAGCAGAAATTAATATTGTAGATACAGATTTCACACGATTTTGCTTGAGACTTCGGCAAGGTTAGAGCTAATCGGAGGCCTTCCGGACCAGTTAATGACGAAGTTAATATTTGCACCAGAAACTGGTGAGAAAGACATTGTGAATACAGAAGATCACATCATGAAATTGGTCGACAATCTGCAGGGGAAAACTAATTGAAGGCGTTTTGCAGCATGATTAGTTCTTGAAATGCAGAACAACGTTAAGGGAAACTTTAATCAACAATCCTTAATCAACAACGAGCTCCACTAGAAACTGGTTCCGCAGAACTACATTGCGGTCGATACAGAATTTACACGAAACACAAGCCGTTGAAGCTCGATTACAGAGATTGCTGAAGCAGGAAAGCACAGCATTTAATAGGATGAATTGAAGGCCATTCAAGAAGCCAGATTTAGCAGAGAATCCGACCAGAAGGTGATAATACCAGCAACACTATGGGTACATAAATCACACCGAACAGAAGCTACTGGCAGCTGCTGATTCTTACGCGCATCACTGTGTCGGGAAGTGGATAAACCTAGGATAGTGTTTAGAATTACCCGCCATCTAGTGAACCAGCTTGGGCCATGGACGGCGCTGTCCGGGAACGCTATTGGTGCTGCAGGGACGACAAAGCTCGGGAGACCGCCGAAAAGCGATGGCGGAGAGAGGCCTTGATTTGATGCTACAGGCGCAGGGCGAGGCTCGTGCGGTGATGAGAAGCCTGAACAGAAGGAAGGGGGGTGGTGCTTCGCCATCGAAGCTCGACACGAAGCTTTCACATGAGCTTTGTGATGGTGAGCTAAGTCCATAAGCCTGCAAGGATGCATTATATAATAGGTTGTACTTCGCATATTAATAAATAGCTTAAATCTTTAAACATACAAAATAAATAATTAAGTCCTTTTTGGAAGGCCTACCCTAACCTTCAATTTGAAGAACATAAACTAGCTTGACCTTCAAAACATGTTTTGGTATAAAATTTTAAAAAAAATTCAAAATAGTAGCCTTCTTGTGTCGCCTTCTTTGAATTTATTGAAAAAAGTTTCATTTGTGTATGGTGAATATATATAGGTGAAGGGTCTTTCCAAATATATCTCAACATAAATGTGTGTGCTAGAATATCAAAGTCGTCTTTCATAAGCAATTTATTTTCCTTCTGTTGACATAACTTGGGTCTTTCTCATCATGAGCTTTTTCGCCACCCATATACAGATGTCTTAGACAGGATTATTTTTACCTTTATTCTCTCCCATCATCAATATCATTGTTGGTATAAGTGTTGATACAAGACCATTGGTATAAGTGTTCATACCCACACAACCATCGGTATAAGCATCGGGAAACAATCGGTGTAAGTGTCTAAATAACCATCTGTATGAGTGTCAAATATACTGTAATAGAGGGGAATGGTCTCATATGAATAATGGGCTCAAGGCCAATTGACCATGCCCATGGAGGACCACCCTTATTTCGTCAGCCATGCCTAGAATGATGCCCCTCATCTATCTTTCCGTCTTCTTTTTTCTTCCTTTCTTGATCTCCTTCATTATGGCTTTTGTTTCCATGAGGATAGCTTGCCCTTCTTGCATCTCTACAGCAGTCAGCGCTGGTTGCTCTAGAAGGAGTGCCAATTGCATCTGCTCTGCTGGTTCTGGTTTTGGAATGGTCCTTTGAGCCACATGGTTTAGGACTTGTGTCATGAGGTATGGGTTGCATATCTTGGATTGATGGGCTTTGAGGTAGTTCTCTATTTCTCGGTGTATATCGTATGCCCAGTCCTGCTCCTTCTCTTCATGGACTTTCATGATTCTATTCAGCAGCACCCTATTGTATCGGTCCACTGGCTTCACCTGCATGATTAAAGACATCGCCCTACTCTGTTGCTTCATCTCTCATGTTCTCATATTAAGCTCCATTAGAATTATAGGAGCTCTTCTTTAGCATAGCATCTAGGGGCATCTTATCAAAGGCATGGGCGTGTATCTTGATTGGTGGTGGGAGCTGCAGAGCTTCACAAATTAGATCTTCAGTGTGATCAAGACCTGCTCTCTATTGTCATCGGCCTTCATTACTGTACCCCGCTTGGTGGCTTTGCCATATGTATTCAGCACAAAGCTCTGTGTCGATATTCCTGGGAAGAATTTGTGTCATTCTGCCGAGGCCCACCTTCTCCAGTTTGTCCTTTACATTTGCCTCTTCCAGCATTTGGAGGCACTCCGGGCTGTGGTACTGTAGCACCACCTTTCCACGTGTCGTATGATGGCACCATGGAAGGCTTGGGTATATGGGCCCAGGTAATTCATCTTTGGTCCCCGTGTTGGCCTCTTCTTATGGCTCACCAAGGAGCCCGTAGCACTAGCCTATGTTACCACGGGGATCTTTGCGGCTTTTGGGTCTGAGGTTATCTGTACATGTAAAAAAGATCAGTCTCTAGACTGGTGGGGCATGTACCACTCGTCGTTGTTTTTTTTTGTATAAATGGCAAGAAGGTTAATTGTGATGAGAAGTGTGTTAGTGATGGGAGTAATAAACAAGGTGTGTTAGTTGCGATATATTGAAGAGGTTAATTATGTAGCGTGAAGGTGCAGGTGCTCAAACCGTGAAAGTGTAGGTCGCTTGTGAGGAGTAATCTCATGAGTCAGGGAAAACCTGTGAGATAGATTTTTGTGAGAGTTAATAGCATGATGGATTTGTGTGAGAGTTAATCGTGTGAAAGTTAATAGCGTGAGACGAATTTCCGTGAGAAGGATTTACATGAGACAGAAATCCGTGAGAGTTAATAGCGTGAGATGGATTTCCATGAGACAAAAATCCATGAGAAGGATTTCTGTGAGATGGAAATCCGTGAGACTCTAATAGCGTGAAAGTTAATAGCATGAGATGGATTTCCATGAGATGGAAATCTGTGAGATGGAAATCTGTGAGAGTTGGAAATCTGTGAGATGGAAATCCGTGAGAGTTAATAGTGTGAGATGGATTTCCGTGAGACGTAATTCATGAGAAGGATTTTCGTGAGACGGAAATCCGTGAGAGTTAATAGCGTGAAAGTCAATAGCGTGAGTGCAAGTTTTTGGGCATTTACGAGAAACTGTAAGTTTTGGTCATGAAGTATTTATGTTTTGTTTTTCTTATCGATTTGATCCGTGCATGTTGGGATGAGACGACCTAACAGAGTTTAGAGTGAACACAGAGCAAATAACAAGAAATCATTTGCTGAAAATGCAAGACGGTTGTGTGACGTGCAAGACTTTGTGTGCCCGGGACATTCAATTGATTATGATTAAAGTTTGAAAAGATGAAAAGAAAAGAAAAACAAAGAAGGGCCCCATGCTCCCACCTCAATGCGTGAATGACTCGTGAATGACTAGAGTTCGAAGAAGCAAGGATGGATGTGATGCAAGAAGACTATGAAGAATGCCATGTATCATCTTGTGATTGGCCCGCAAAAAGTGATTGTTTCAAGACGTGAAGCATTTTGGACCAGTTCACGGCATGAACTGTTTTGGATTGGTTCACGGCGTGAACCTTTTAAGATTGGTTCACGGCATGAACCTTTTTGTACCAGTTCACGACGTGAACTTTTTCGGATCATGAGTGTGCATGATTGATACCTTCTATTTTTCTTCATGCTCAGACATTCACACATGCATATAAAGGAGTGAATGATACCCAGTTTTACCTTGTATCCATTTTGTGATTAATGGATACCTTCATCTTTTATTGCCATGTGAACCAAGGCGACACCTTAGTGCTTCTGGGTAGGTGTTGCTGTAGGCGTTTTAGTTCCGTGTGGGAGTGTTGATTCTTCCCTCCACCCAACTGAACAATTTTACTACTGAGTCCTGTGGATTGGGGCTTTTATTCGTGTCTATTTGCTGAACTACTTTTTTTCTCCCTTCAAGGTCCTTGTCCAATTCCTTGATCAAAGTGGTTACTAGTATTGTTTTGGCAATATTTAACCCATCTTGTTGAGTTGTCTTCTTCCTCCACACCAGTGTTTGTGCAGCTTGAGCATTGGTTTTAGTTGGGAGTTGGTTCCGCATGCTTTTACTACCCTTTCCTTTTTGTATTATGGGGTGT
>NC_141095.1:23801651-23981651 GCF_041138505.1 Cibotium barometz
CTTTCAAAAAGAGAGCTTCCAAACCCTGTTGTAATGCAAAATCATATTCATCTTGCATAGGGAGGCGGTCCACTACTTCAAGCTATAAACATACAAGCAAATAAACATTGATTTTATGTTGTTATTTAAGGTAACCTTCTTTTGTTAAAAGATAAGATATAGTTTGAGGCAATATACTTACAAAGATTATCGGGATATCTACTCCTCCTTCACATGTAACATCGCACTACAAGTCATTTGCCATCTATATTGGAAGCTCCTAGTGCATGCCAGTAGCACTCAACATGCATTAGGAGCTACTGGTATATGTCCATAGCTACCAACATGCCTTGGAAGATACTAACATGCATTGGGAGCTCCCAGTGCATGTCAGTAGCTCCCGACTTGCCATATAGCACCCGGCATGCATTGGAAGCTCCTAGTGTATGCAAATAGCACTCGGCATTGCTACCGGCATGCCTAGGTAGCATTCGGCATTGCTACCAGCATGCCTAGGTAGCATCCGGTATTCCGATAGCACCCGGCATGCATTCGAAGCTACGGCATGCCTAGGTAGCACCCGATAGGCATTAGAAGTACTTAGTGCATGCCGGTAGCCTCAGAATGCATTGGGAGCTACCGCACGACCCGCCGGCATGCATTGGGAGCTCCTAGTGCATGCCAGTAGCACCTGGCACGCATGGGAGCTCATGATGCATGCCAGTAGCTACCAACATGCCTAGAAACTACCAGCATGCATTAGAAGCTCCTAGTGCATGCTGGTAGCACCCGACATGCATTGGAAGCTACCGGCATGCCTAGGTAGCACCCGACATGCATTGAAAGCTCCTAGTACATGCCGCTAGCACCTAGCATGCATTGGGAGCTACCGGCATGCCTAGATAGCACCCGACATGCATTGGAAGGTCCTATTGCATGTCGGTAGCACCCAACATGCATTGGGAGCTATTGGCATGCCTAGGTAGCACCCACATTGGAAGCTCCTAATGCATGATGTCGATAGCACCTGGCATGCATTAGGAGCAACCGACATGCATAAGGAGCAATGAAAATGCATTAAGATGCATAAGGAGCAATGAAAATGCATTAGGAGCTACTGGTGCATGTCTATACACTACCGATGCATGTCAATAACTACTAGCATGCCTAGGTAGCACCCGACATGTATTGGAAGCTCCTAGTGCATGTCGGTAGCACCTGACATGCATTAGGAGCTACCGGTGCATAATATCCGTAGCTACTCGCGTGCCTAGCTAGCTACTAGACATGCCTCAGAAGCTATCGACATGCCTAGGTAGTACCTCGGCATGCATTGGAAGCTCGTAGTGCATGTTGGTAGCACCTAGCATGCTATCAGCATGCATTGAAAGCTACCAGCATGCATTGGGAGCTCCCGGTACATGTTGGTAACTACCGGCATGCCTAGGTAGCACGCGACATACATTGGGAGCTCCCAGTGCATGTCGGTGGCTATAGGCATGCCTAGGTAGCACTCGGCATGCATTGGAAGCTCCTAGTGCATGCCGGTAGCACCCGACATGCCTAGGTAGCACTTGGCATGCATTGGAAGCTACCGATATGCCTAGGTAGCACTCGACATGCACCCAGCATCATGTATTAGAATCTCCTAGTATATCTCGATAGCACCCGGCATGCATTGGGAGCTACCGGCATGCCTAGGTAGTACCCGACATGCATTGGAAGCTCCTAGTGCATGCCGGTAGTACCCGACATGCACTGGAAGCTACCGGCATACATTGGAAGCTACCAACATACCTGGGTAGCACCCCACATGCATTGGGAGCTCCCGGTGTATGTCAGTAGCTACTGGCATGCCTAGCTAGCATCTAGTATACATTGGAAGCCCCTGCTATATGGTGGTAGTGGACAAGTCTCATGCATGTGGCTTATTCATAAGCCTCATGCATAAACCTTATGTAGAAGCTTCATGCATGAGACTTATGCATATGGCTAATGCATGAGACTCCTTTATGAGGCTTATATTACAGAAGCTTTATGCCCTAGTCTTGTGCTCTCAAAATACTATCCCTAATCTTCAAAACCCTAAAACTTACAAACCCTATAACATGTAAAAGCATTAAAGCGGAAACATAAAAGAAAGAGATCTCTTACCTTATGAGGCTTGTATGTGTTAATAACCTACAAATCCAAACCAAATAAAGAAAAAAAGTACTAGTAATCCTAATCCTAGCCCTAATAGAAAGCATATACAAAACCCTAATCTTAATGAAAGCTTTTACATAACATAGAAAAATTATTAAATCTTTTTTTCCCTTCTCATTGAAGCTTAACTCTAATCCTAGGTTCTACATAAAAACCCTAATAAAGAGCTTTGATGGAGAGCTCTCCATCGAAGCTTAACCCTAACCCTAGGTTCTACATAGAAACCCTAATAAATATCTCTCCATCAAAGCTTAACCCTCACCCTAGGTTCTACATAGAAACCCTAATAAATATCTCTCCATCAAAGCTTAATCCTAAACCTAGGTTCTACATAAAAACCCTAATAAAGATCTTTGGTCAAGAGCTCTCCATCAAAGCTCTTTATTAGAGTTTCTATGTAGAACCTAGGGTTAGGGTTAAGCTTCAACAAGAAAGGAAAAAGAAGAAAAGAAAAACTTAAAAGAGAGGAAAGAAAAGGGAAATACTCACAAGAAAACTTTCATGGAAAGCTTGTTTGCATAGGAGATGAAGGAAAAGAGAAGACATACCTTGCTTGAGCTTGAGGTGGATAGGGTAGGAGAGCTTGAGGTGGATAGGGTAGGAGAGCTAGAAGTAATAGATTACACATAAACCTGCAAAAAAACCCAAAGTATCAAGTTTAAGACATTTAAAAGATAAAATCAACCGACGACAAAAGAAGCGGGACTACTTTTTGTAGGCCACCCTACTGAGCAGCGTTAAAAGCCCCAACATTTGCCTTTCGAAAACGCTACACAAACACTAAAAAAAAATGCTGCTATTCCCTTGATGTGTTATAGTGTAAGTAAATATGTGGATATCTTTCTCAAAGAACTAACCAAAGTGCTATGGATCCTAAGATGATTGAGCTAGTATTGAGCTAGTACATGGAGCTCAACCTATGGCACCAAAAGAGCCTATAAGATGGCAATACCTAAAGATATGGAACTAAAGGAACAGTTGAGGTAACTTCTTGACTAAAAGTTTGTTCAGCCAAGTGTTTCACCATGGCGGGTGCCAGTTCTCTTCCAAAAGAAAAGGATGAAATACTTAGGTTATGCAAAGATTACAGAGGGTTAAATAAATTGACAATCAAGAATAAGTAACCCATTTTGGATAATATGTTGAAGAAGAAGATTTTGACCGAATCTCACGACTGTTCTATAGCAAGACATCTTGGAACCATAAAGACTTATTTAACAGTCAAGAAGAGTTTCTTTTGGCTAGGACTTAAGAAGGATATAATGCAACATGTTAACAAGTGCTTAACTTGTTAGAAAATTAAGGCAGAAAGAGTTACCAGGGAAGTTACATCCCCTTGATGTTCTTCAGATTAAGTGGGAGTGCATCAACATGGAATTCATTTTACTAGACTACCCTCGACCGATGCCAGGTATGACTCCATATTGGTAGTAGTAAACAGACTTTACTAAAGCTGCTCATTTTAATTCCAGTAAAGAAAACTTAACACTCTTTAGTTGCCAAGATTTTTCTCAAGGACTTTTTCAAACTTCACAGGTTGCCCAAAAGAGTTGTTAAGTGATCGAGAGGAGATGCAAAGTTTACATCCAGATTTTGGACCCGATATTTTTTAAGGAGATTGGTACATCCTTGGATCTCAGCACTACTTATCGCTTAGATATGGATGGTCAAACCAAATGATTAAACCAAGTAATAGAAAATATTTTAAGGGCATATTATGGCCATAAACCATAGAGACAGATGAGCTACCTACATTTGGTGGAGCTCGGTTACAATGCCACTTATCATCATCACAGCTTTGGAATGTCCCCTTTTAAAGCTCTTTATGCTACCTTGCACCTTCAAACTGGCTAGATACTATGATCAAGGTGGTGGAAGTATCTGAGAAAATTCTGGATAAGATGGATCAGATACAATATATTTGAAAAGATATCAAGGCTACACATGATAGATAAAAGTATGCAGATCCAAAGAGGTCTAATCGAGAGTTTGAAGAGGATGGCATGATCTTCCTTAGAGTTCAACCTAAGAGAAGCTCCATCTCTCTAGTAGGCAGATACAAGAAGTTATTGCCAAGATATTGTGGACCCTATATGATTACCCAGACAATAGGGTATTAAGCTTATGAACTTCTCCTCAAACCCACAATCTATTTTACATTATGTTAATTTAAGAAGTATGTCCCAAATCCTGAGCATGTTCTTGGATAATGGAAGCAAGTTGCCTTTCTCGCCCAAGGATAATTAAAGCTTGAGCCAAAATCAATACTTGGTGTTCAAGAGAAGCCACTCAAGAATTGCATCCTGATGGAGTACTTGATCAAGTGGAAGTTATATCAAGTCAAAGATGCCACTTGGGAAAAAAAGGAAGAAATATTCTATTGAGATGAGGACATTTTGATAGAATATTCTACCGAGATAAGGACATCTCGATTCTACAAGTGGGTAAGGATGTAAGGTACTATTACCTATGATAATTCTAGAGAGATAAAAGTGTCTTGGTGCTAGTGGATCCCTGTGAATGGTAAATCTATAAGTAGAAAGGTTCTCCCAAAATTTTAAGGGAGGTGTATAGGTTCAGTGTTTAATTTTTTACTCTCGAGACCCATAGAAATAATTAATATGCCAAGGATAGCACAATTTAAGAGGGAAAATTAGAGAGAGGAAATCCCTTTAAAAAAATCAATTTTGAGTAAAGTTTTTCAAACCCTAGGTATGTGTAGAAACCCTTGTAGGAATATTAAATAAATAAGACCTTGCACATGTGCACATGTAGTTGTACACTGCATATAAATTAAATTAATGTTGTAGTCTAAGGTATAATGTATATTTTAAGAGCTAAGAAAAGTTATTCCAAGGTCTTGACTCCATGTGCAAGTCCGGAAGAAAAGGAAAAAATTAATGGGTCATTAAAAACTAAAGGTTAGACCTTAGGAAATGTGCATAGATTACACATTCATTAAATTAAAAGCAAGGCAAAGAGCTAATAGATATTAAAAAATAAAGTTTTGGGGCTAAGGATAAATTGGAAAATAAGGCTAAGGTAAAAGAGAGAAAAATATGAAGCCTAATTTCGGTCATAGAGAACTGTGCGCCCATGTTTGGGCTAATTTGATAAAAGATCTAGATACTTCTTGCTAAAAATATTGGAACAAACCTTAAAAATAATGAAATAATGTCAAAAGGAGAAAATCAAGGAAGTATTTAGGGAAAGAGACGTCATGCACCCAAGCTTGTAAAACAAAGAAAAGAAAAATTTAGGGAAAGCATGCAAAAATTATGATACATGCACATGCTAAGGCATGAGAGGGGCCTTAGGGGCTATAAATATGAACTTCCCCTTCTTCTTTCCCATGCCTACTTCTTTGGTGTGTGGGAGTAGATTTTGTCATCATCACATGTCCCTTGCTATCATAAACCAAGTACTAGTTGTGGTACCCTTGCACTTGGACTTGGTAATTGGGCATAGTACACATAGTTTTGGTAGTTGTGATAGCCTTATTTCACAAGAATAAAATTTGTGGATTTCTCCTTGGAGGGTGTGCTCTTCTTCACCAATTTCTTGGTACATTACACACTAAATTGGCCATACATAAGATTAGTGTTATTTGTCTAATTTAAATTTTACATGTCTAACGTACAAATCAAGTAGGACATGTACCTTGTGTCTATTTCAAATTCATATTATATAAGTGTTCTATTTCTCTCAAATCCCTATATTTTTCATTTCTTTGTAATTACAAAAAATAGCTAAAAACAACCTTAGTGTTTTCATAAGTCACATGTACCTTTCAATGTACATTATTTTGAATCCTTAATAAGCCTTAGTGGGCCAAACTATATCAATTTATGATTTAGACTTTAGAACCTTAGTAACAAGAATTTAGTGATTATGCATGCTAAATCCTCACGTCAAATTGATAGTTAATCAATTTTATACATAATTAGATTAAAGGAGGAATAATTAAGCTTAGCAAGAAATTTATGGGTCTGTTCACATGCTAGAGTGATGCATGTTAACCTTGTGTACATGAAATTAAGTCAAAGTATATCTCTATATACATAGTTTATTATTTTAAACCCCATTCACATGCTATCAAGCTAAGACAAAACTCTGTGTGCCTAGTTTAATACTTTTGAAGGCACCTCGCAACCAAGCTGGTTTGGTTATGTGTGGTTGTCGCCCCCCACTAGGGACCATGTGAAGGTGTTCCTGTTATATCTTGATCCCTCTCCGATTGAATTCGGATATGCTTCTTGAAACACGTTTGAAATTTTCAAACACGCCTATTTTGCTCAAGCTGTTTTTTTTAAAAAGTTTTTTTCACACAATTCTTTTCTATGAGTTTTGAATATTTCGTTGGTTTTTTTAATTTCTCTTTTTAGGCTTGCATCTCTAGGTTCACGTGTGTTGACTCACATCTATAACTATGCCTCGAGACTTGTGTCTCTAGGCTCATGTGTGTTGACTCATGCCTGTTGAACTGACGTTGTAAGCTCACGTCTTTTTTATGAACTAGGCTCGCTTCTTTTTTGTATGAACTAGGCTCACTCCTTTTTTATATGAATTTAGGTTCACACCTTTTTTATATGAAGTAGGTTCGGTTATTTGTATGAAATTTGCCCATCTAGGGTATATAATTTTATGCTCTACACCTATGATAGGGTTAGGGTTCACTTATTGGGCAATAATTGTACTTTAATGTCCTAATAAATACAAACGATGAGAATTTTCATTGAAAAATTGTAGCTTGTAAAGATTGTATGATAAAAATTTCCTTAAAGAACATGAGTAAGTATTTTCTTAACAACTCTTTAAGGCGGTCATAATCGGTTGGTACAATATTAGGTATATCTACATCTAGATTCACATCTGGTTAATTCATGTCTCCAAACTCAAGGCTCATATGTTCAAACTCATGGATCATGTCTCTAGACTCATAGCTATCAAGTGTCTAGTTTCACATGTGTTGAATCACGTCTTTTTTCGTGGGATTGTGGTCTCACGTCTCCCAACCGGAGAGATTGTTTGGATTGATTTTTGAAGTTTTTTGAGGTTTTTGGAATGGGAGGTGATTAAGGATCTTAATCCTAGTTAATGGTTGTTATGAAACTAATTAAGTATTTTTACTATTTTTTATTAGATTTGCATGCTTCTAAGCTACAAATTTAAACAATGTATGGAAAAATATGAAATGTATGAACAAAAATTCTCTATTTCACACATAATGGAACTTAATGCTTATGTTTTGCTAAGCTATTCCTTCGCTCAATACAACAAGATCAAAGCCTTATGGATTCTAACATCATGCAAATCACCAATAAACCAAGTTTTTCCTCTTCCAAGGTATAAAAATAGAATGCCCTAATACAAAGAAACTTCAAAACAAAATCAAAAGTAACAAAACTAGCACATCCAAGGCTTCAAAACCGTATTTTTGTTAGAGTGTAACCTCCTAATCAACACCAAGCAATATTGGGTGATTCCAATAGCATGGAAGGGACCAATGAACGGAGCTAAGTCGTAAGTCCCCGTTGTTGGCGATGCCAAATATGTTCAAGTCAATAACTTAACTTAGCCTTGCCGAAGCATGTGTTATTGGGCCTTGCCTTAGAGCTGCCAGTTATAACTTCCTAGTGTAGGTGCACTAGCTCCCTCGTCTTTGTTGTCACAACAAAATGCTCCTTGTTGCTAATGTGGCGAAGGAAGAGCTCTCTTCACCTAGATGGAGGCAAATAGAGATGGTTCTTGGTGATGGTTCTCTCTCACAAAAGACAGAAGAAGAAGAAGAAGTTAATGCAAGAGGAACCCACAAACAATCCTATCTAGCATGCAGCATCCATCAAGCAACCAAGATTCAATAGCATACATACAAGTATAATGGCAAATTTTATGTAGAGAATATTTATCACTTGAAGAGACTGAGTTGCATAAAATAGATATTCTACTATTGAGCTTCTCTTAGATTCATTTCACCATTTCTAAAACTATCATTTCCACTAGCATAGAACACATTTTATCCCTAATGCCTCTTCAACTTCATAGAAAATTTGAAAACCTTCCTCCCAATTGCGTTCAAAATACAAGTTTCAATTGAAAGAAGGCCAAACTTAATAACTTGTGCAAAAAGCTCCAACAAAGTCAGTGACATATCCCAAAGGCTGTGTTTCATTGGTTCTTTGACACCATCGACTGGACCTCACATGATTTTGTGACAGCACTACTTGCATGTGTGCAAGGAACTCTGGATCAAACAAGTTATATTATGTCCTCTTTTGTGTACAGCTGGTCGGTCAGCCTTTTCATCATGTCAAGTTTAAGCTCTACAACATCAAGTTGAGTAGTTATCTCCCAACCCTCCCTCTAGCCTTCTAAAATTGGCTTGAAAGATAACAACCCTCATCTAGGGCTTGGGCCAAATCATGGGCTTGTGTAACTCAATTGATTATAGAACTCACAATCATGCAATAAACTTACAACAACAATGTCTACTAGGAATAGCCAACCTAATTTGTTATGTAAGATTTCTACCAATATGAATATGATTGAAGGTCTTTTGTCCAAGAGTCTCTACTTTCCTCCAAGCAACCCACAATAGGACTCATTAACTGCTACAAAGAACTATATATAGCATTCCCTGCTTTACAAAATAATATTTGAGGCCTAGGAAGGCTCATTAATCATAGATGAGCATGACTACTGGCAAGGTGCAGCATTATTAAGCATTAATCTCTATGGGCAGATATCACCCTATGTGCATTCAAAACAGCAAACAGAACACTTTTAATACTTAATATATAAGTCATTTCCCCATTGTCCAAGCAATTGAGACAAAAAGCAGGTTACATAGACCGGCTTCAGAAGGGAGAGCCCTTCCCGGGGCCTTTTGAGTGCATCGGGTGGCACCCTCATGCTGCCCTCCCTCTGGGCAAGTCATCTCCCCATTGATATGGCAGCTTTTCTCAGAGTAATGGTTGCCCAGCAGGCGGACGATCCTTTGTAATAAAAAGTAGTATTGAAACACACAAAAAAACGTTCTTAAGTTTCATCCTTCAAAATTCAAAAAAAAGGGGTTTCATATGAGCAATGCAAATCCCCCAAAGCGCTGTTTTCAAGCTGAAATGTCACTGACTGCCCCTGACTGGCAGCACTTCGTGTCTGAGACAATGACATTCGCATGAGATCTCGTGTTTGCTTTGCATCTTCCGGGCCTGTCGTGCCATGGCGTTGCATGGTTGCTAACATGGGGTGGCTGCTTTCAAAGCCACCCTGCCTGTTCAAATCATGCATATATGAGCATTCATAAAGATCCTTTTCCAAGGCCACCACAGCACCCGCATGGACACCAGAGTGCATTTGCGAGTTTGAAGCCACGGAATGCATCATCTTTTGAACCGAGAAATCATGACAATGCTGCTGCCCTCCTTGTAACAGCAACTGTTGTGGAACAATAGCTTCCTCATGCATGCGCTGATGATCGACTGTTGTTATGTTTGCCAGACCCAACAGGTCTAGTGATACCATGTCTGGAGGCTGAGAGCCCTGTGTCTGCAGTGACAGAAGAGAGAGAGCACGCCCAGAGTCTGTGACTCTTGTTACTACGCGAGTAACTGGTGTGGTTTCAAGGCCTGAGAACACTCCTGCTCCTGTTGATGATGATGCCAACGTTAGGCTGTTACCGACAGGACCACCTAGAGGGCCCGGTAGGTACTGATGGACTCTTGGATAAGATGCATCAGTCGGCATCACTGTTTTTGGACTTTGAAGGAGCAGAAGTGGAAACTTATCATGGGTAAGTTGTGGTGAGAGACCCTTCATGTACATCTGTCTCTCCATTCCCGGTGCTTGCATTGTGTAGTCATATGTTGGCTGATCTTCAAATTGTACCGTCGTCCGTGGCCATGTCCCGCTTGATCGAAAATCTCCCGGTTCTTGCCATAACGACATTCTAGAAAACCTTGGTTGGTGCAAAAATGACCAGTCTGCAAAAGCCACAAAAGTTTGAAAAAAGCTCTTCCTTGCTTCCTTCATGTATCTCTAAACAGATGAGAAATCCACACAGCTACCGCAACAAATAAGTGCATGCATGTGTGTGCATGGGGGGTGTGGGTGTGCTTATGTGTGAGGATGTTCATGTGCATGTGCATGTGCATGTGCATGTGCCTGTGCCTCAACCGTTTTGCTCATGAATCAGTCAATTGTGCTTGTGCACTGTACCACATGGAGCGTGATTCAAGGATGCATGGAGTTTTACCAGCCTCAAGCTGCCAAATACCTTCAAGAGTAGATCGCAATCTCGCTTGTAATTCTAAGGGGTCTGGTTGTGGCTTTCTACGACGCTTGTTATGCCCGGCAAGTCGCCTCCTGCAGCTTCTCTTTGCCTCATCAAACTCAGCTAAGAGATGAAACCTGCAAAGAGCCACAAGGTAGTTAAATTGATTGGACATGTAGCAAATCCTACATCCTTACACAACATGTGATCAAAACACAGAAGAGAACCCCTCGAATGATAAAGGGAAAGTTCTGTGCCTCACATCAACGCATGGTACACTGTACATACACTAGTACAACATGAGATCAGCATGGTCATTAATCCTATAAAGAACCATAACCTTGCTATGTATACTACATAATTCAGCAATCATCTCCTACGTACAAATATATTTATCCAAGCCACTGCAATGCTAAAAAAAACTCGTCATGTCTTTGAACAGAGAGTGCTGGTCATTCTGAGCCCTATTCTTTGAAGGGAGTGAGGCGATGAGTGTAGGTGAGGTTAAGCATGCACATGGGTAATGTAGGTGAGGTTAAGCATGCACATGGGTAATGTAGGTGCACTCCTCTGAAGGGGTACTAAATGACTTCTAACCTAGCAGATGCCAAAAAAAAGTGTCATCTACTGGTGGGTTTACCAAGGCTGCAGGCTCACTCTGTGTCTAAGGAATAGGGTTGCAATGCCAGCAAAGAATCTTATCTTTGGACAGCAGCCTAGACAGTGAACCCTCCATGTGTCCACGGAACATCTACGATCCTCATCTGCGCTAACTGAGTGCATGGTTGCTGTCTCCTCTGGACTCTTTGAGAACTCATCTAGGTTATAGATGTGGCTCCATGAATCATGGGTTTGCCAAATCTCTGAAATGTCTCAAGACAAGTCCCTTTTGGGTGGGCCTCTATTCAAACTCTGACTGGGCAGTCCTGTGTGGCTGGCGTCATCTGGCTCCCTCAATCTACATTCACCAATCCTTAAAAACAAGGATGTAGGGAGTGTTTGGCTGCTATCTTCCCACGTGCAACTGGGATATTTCAAATGTCACTCCCTATGCCTACAAATCTCATGCACATATAGACTTGGCCTAACTTTCACATGCCATTTACATTGTCACCGAAGCATCAAAATACAAGTTGCTGATAAACAAAACGCAAAGCGTGCCCCCCCCCCCCCAAAAAAAAAAAAAGAAAAAAAAAGTGGCATGGCTGATGACGTGGAAATGGTGATGTGGCACTAACACATGGCAAGAAAGCAATGCAAGGTCACCTTACAAGCTTGGAATGAAGCGACTAGCTTTTGGAAAGTAAAAGATTAAAAGCTTTTTAAAAACTAAAAAGAGAAGAGCTTTTATTATTAAAAAGATGCTTTTTGGACTATAAGTGAGTTTTAAAGCACTTTTCTCAAGTGCTTTTGGGCAAGAACTATAAATTCAGCTGTTCTCTCATTGTTGAGACATGTAAAAAGACAGGAGAGAAGACAGGAGAGCTCTCTAGCTATAAGAACTTGTGCTCAAGACTCCTCCAAGGAGTTTTATCTAATATAACTTTGAAAAGGGGAGGGGGGGGGTCGACCCAAGGCTATTTCAACCCCTAGCGTGGTGTCTTCTCTCTCTACTCTCTCTCTTTTGTTTATTTTCAGATTTTTTCTCAAGGTTTTACGCATGCAATTGTTGTTTTCTTGAAGATAAGCTAAGTACCTGTGCCACAGCCCTTACGAAGGCCAGTTTCACACATACATAACTAGATGTGCAGTTCCTGTGGTGTGTTAAAGGAAGAGAAGAGCGAGGAAAGAAAGAATACACCGAAGACAACACTGGATCCTAATATCCCATTGAAGAGCCCCCACCTTTGGGTTTATTATGAAGTTGAAATATGTACAATCTAGATCTTATTCTTGACCTATAGATTTCTTTCTCCCTATTAAGCTCAGTATAACCCTACATATCCAAATCGAACGACAGGCTGGAACTTGCTGCTCCGAATGGGTCTTGATGCTCTAAGTCCGGGGCGTCTAGCTCATGGAATGGATCAAGCTCTCGGTAAGAGATCCTCTTGGGCATGGAGCCAAGTATGGGTGGTGGGCTCTAAAGTCAGAGCAGATTCACGGTATGGGGGGGTGGGCTCTAAAGTCGGAACACATGCATGGTATGGGTGGTGGACTCATGTGGATGTGTGTACCACAAAAATCTGTGATGGCTCTCTGGAGGTGTCCTATCGGAGCTGGACATGTCTCTCGGCATGTTGTCTCAACACTACAGCTCTGCGTCGTCTAAGCTCCATCAAGTAAATGCCCAAGCATCTCTGATCCTCATATTGTATCACCGTGTGAGTGGCCCGAATCACTCTCGGAAAAGCACTGGAATCTCCCCCGTATCTCATAGTAAGATGGACAGCTAAACATATAATGGGCCTCATCATCTACCACTCATGGTGCATACATTGCATATCCTCTCCTATGGGATATTCTCGGCTCTGCTAGTCTCTACTCTGAGGCGGTGGGAGGATACTTTGAGCTGGTCAATCGCGATACACATAATGACTCACTATGCAATGCTTTTATAGTCTCTTTCTATGCTGATTGGTGAGATACGAGGCATCTGTGTAGTTGCATGTAGAAGAAAGGGGCAGCTCTTTGGGCTACCCAAAAAAGGGGATTTGTATCCCTTGCCTAAGAGAGGGGTAGGCCTTGTGGGCCACCCTTAGGGCCAAGAGGCCCATGGCCAATGCCCCAGCCCAAGAAGGGGGCTAGGCCTTGGGGTCTGGGCATCCTGTTGGCCAGCCATGGAGGCCAGCCCAGCAAACGGGGTCAGCCTCAAAGGCGGCCTGGACAGGCCATGCACACACTGGACAGCAGCCAGGCTCAGAGGCGGCCAGCCAAAGTGTGAATAAGGTGCATATTTAATGCACAATATTCAGGTTGTGGGAGTTATTTAAACAGGACGACCCCTACTTATACCAACTACAAACCAAACAGTTGGAACACTTGTCATCGTTCCAGAGGGTGACTCACAGTAGGATTGGCACTGTTTCATGTGCCGGACTTGCACACTTGACCAAGACCATGTACGGGACTTGTACACCCGACCTTGGATGCTTAGAGTGGAACCCTGGCTGACTCGTGCTCACAAGGGACTAGTTTCCACTCCAAGTCTTGCACTCGTTGTACAGATATGTCCACGTGCGGGATGCACGTGACATCCCCTTTTGCTTAACTTGACGGACGTTGCATAGTCTCCAGATAATCCGTCAATAAAGCCGGATAGTCGTCGAAAAATTCTGTCAAGCCAGACCGCTTCATGTGTCCCTTGGTCTTGAAACTTTGTGAGGAACTGTCTTTGTCTTCAGCTTGAAGCGGTGCAGAAGAATCTGCTCCGGAACCATTACTTCAACTTCGTCAATAATGTCTAGTTCCACTTCATCAATTATCTCTGAAGGGATTGGACCTCATTATCCGAAGATATACCCAATCTCCTTCTGAGAATTTCACATCCCTTCTATCTTTATTGGCCTGTTGAGTGTAGGCCTCCTGCGATTTAGCCAACCTGTCTTTGACTGATTCCAAGATTTCTTGGTAAGACTCTGTCAATCTATTCGCTTCAAGGACTAAAAACGAGATTCTGGTCAATAGCGACTCGAATGGTCTTCCAAACGCTTCTTCATAAGGAGTCCTACCAATAGTTGAAGAAAACGAATCATTCAAACTACTTGAACTAAAGGCAAATAAGATTCCCACTTACCTTGCTGATCGTGGACATAACATTTCACCATGTCAAATGCCAACTGGTTGTAATTTCTGTTTGGTCGTCTGTCTATGGGTGAAATGCACTAGAAAAGTTCAATTCAGTACCAAAGTTGTCGAACAATGCCCTCCAAAAATGGCTTGTAGACTTGGCATCATGGTCTGACACTATGGTGTCCTAGGAATCCCACTAATAAGTACCAACGCTGAATGAACAAGTGGGAAAACGTCCTCAACGATCACTCTAGCCTTGCATGGAATAAGCATAATAAATTTGCTAAAACGATCAACAATCGTCAAACACTAAGTATTGCGCTTACCCAAACTATGAGGCAGATTCGTCACAAAATCCATTGAAATGTCTTGAAAAGGTCCCTATCTTCTTCCTGACAAACCTCACAGTGTTGCATATGAGTGAACACGTCTCGCCTCATCTTTGGCCAATAGTATTGCCTTTCTATCTTCTCCAAAATCGAATTCATGCCCCTGTAACCACCAGTGATGGCATCATGAGCGTCATAGAGAAGAGGTGGCCTGAATGACTTCATGACACAAAGGCAATCTTTGTAGAAAAGCCAACCATCCCGTATCAAAAAAAGACATGGGCTTGTAGCGTCCAATGCTTGTTCCCACTATGTACCGAATTCCTTGGAATCCATATACTTGTGCTACATATCATCTAGTCCCGTACCAAACAAGGTCTAGTCTAGTGGTCTGAATTGTAGTCACTGTTCCATACCTGCTCAAAGCATCAACCATTGGATTGGCCTTTTCTGGAAGATACTTGATCATGCCACCAAATTGCTAGAAATTTTCGCTCCAACGATGCTGACGGTAGCTCCACTGTGCACTTGGCATTGTCTGAATCTAGCACAATGCCTAATGGTCAATGCAAACCTCAAAGTCTTGCCCATAAAGGAAATACTTCCACTGTTTCAAGGCCTAAATCATTGCGAGGAGTTCCCGATCATAGACCGAGTAATTCTTTTCTGTGGGTAGCAACCTACAAGACATGTAAGCTACTAGATGGCCATTCTGTTGTAAAACAACTCCAATCGCGATATTACTTGCATCGGTGATCACTTGGAACAGCTCACCCCACGAGGCTAACGCTAAACAAGAAACCTCTGACAAGGCCACCTTGAGATTCTTGATTGCCTCCAAAGCTCGTGGAGTCATTCGGATCTGTTGCCTTCTAGTCTTGATACCCTTAAGCAAATCTGTAAGATCCGATGAGAGGTCAAAGAACTTTTCGATGTGGGTGGAATATGCCTGGCATATACCCGTAAACGACCGAATATCATAAGCTGTCTGCGATATCTCCCAATCGACTATCTTGGCCACTTTGGTCGGATGCCCTCAACACTGATAATGTATCCAAGGTAGTGAACCTCGAACACATAAGACTCTGACTTTTTCTCATTGATATAGAGTTCGTTGCTTTCTAGCAACTTCAAAACCTTCTGCACATTAATGTTATGTCGCTCTACCGTAGCTGAAAATACAAGTATGTTGTCCAAAAATATGAACACACACTTGCCAATCAAGTCCCTGAATATCTGCATTATCATGCGGTTGAATGTGGTTGGGGTGTTCGTCAAGCCAAGAGGCGTGACCACAAACTCATAGTGGGCCCGTTCCGTATGAAAGGTTATCTTGGGGATGTCCCCCTGAACAATCCGAATTTGGTACTACCCACTTTTCAAATCTAATTTCGAGAACACTTTGGCCCCATTCAATCTCTCTAAAATGTAATCAATCCGAGACATCGAGAACTTACTTTTTATAGTCTACTTATTGAGTGCACGATAATCCACACAATCGGGAAGAACCATCCTTTTTCCTAACAAACACAATGGGGGCAACAAATGGGGACACACTAGAGCGTAAGCCAACCAGCAAACAACTCTTGGAGTTGGCAGTCCAACTCCGTTTCCATTGCCTTGGACAGGAAGTATGGAAACTTGCTCGGGGGATCCGAGCCTAGGAGGAGATCAATCTTGTGGTCCTCTGGTCTAGACGGGGGGAGCTGGGGAGGGAGAGTGTCCCGAAGAAAAAACTTCTGGAACTTGTCATGGAGAGCCTGGTAATGCTCAAAAGCACTCGCCACCATCCAGGCATTCTAGATATAAATCAATGCACATTGTGTGCCTTTCTGTATTTCTCGTTTAGCTTACATGTGGTTTATGAGAGGAAAGTTTAAGATCCCTGGCTCACACTTAATGATTATTGGGACTTTGGACACGTTTCGGGTAATCCAGAGAGTGCGCAATCAATGTCTGGCTAAAACTTATGAAGCCACTAAATTCCCACGGGCAATCATAAAATCTCACACAAATTCTATGCCCTGAATAACTAGTTTAGCACCTTGAGCTTCAAACTTACTGCTCATCGCCATGCCTGTGCTAAAACTCTCTACCTTCTTGTCTACCGAAGTCAACAGGAACCGGGCTGGCCGAGCGGCCTATTTAGTGACCACATCCTCCATGCTGCCACAGTCAAACAAGACGACGTCTCTCTGGCCACCTATGTGGCTAAACCTCTTGAGCAATTCATTGCGCTCGTACTCCTGGTCTTGATCACCCTTCTACTTACCTTCGAGCTCTCGGCTAATGATTCCACCAATCGATGAACCGGGGTCCGAAGTACTACAGATGACCGTTGGGGTCTCTGTGGGAGCGAGGCTCACCAGGAAAGCCGTGGAGGCTAGGGTGGTAGTCTTCTTTGGACAATCCTTAGAAGTGTGTCCTTTTGTATGGCAAAAGGAACACCTATCCTTCTTCTTGTATTGGGATGTCTCGTCTAGAGTGAGCTTACCACCCGTCTTGCCTGCCTGAGCTTCCTGGTCTAGAGTAAGATTGGGCGCATTAGTCAAGTTCTTGGAGCCGGAGGCGCCCGTTGCTCTATCTTGGGAAAGACCCGTCTCATTCTGGCCTTTTCTCCTCAAGGCGGGTGCCTTGGGCATGGAAGGCTAGAAAGTCTTGGACTTTACTCCATTGTAGTTCATCTCAGCACTCTGTGCAAGCGAGAGTGGGTGGCCAAAACATACGCACCTCCCACTAGATTTGCGTGTCAAGGCCATAAAGGAACTGCACTTTCTTTTCCTTATCAGAAATGCCCAATTGCAAACATAAGTTTGAAATTTTGTTGGCATGGACTAGTTGCACATTTTAACATGCCCCCTCTGAACTCGTCTTCGAGTTGCTCGAGATAATGGGGCGGTAGATACCGCTCCTTAAGATCTAAGATGAATTCGTCCCAAACATAAGCTGCCACACTAAATTTGGTGTGGGCATTAGCCCACTAAGTCCACCATGGGATGGAAATACCAACTAGCCAAGATCACTCTGTCAATATCATTCTTCCTAACAGTAGCAAAATAAGCTTCAAATTGATGCAGCCAAGAATAAAGGGTCATGGGATCAAGTTTACTGAAGTTCAAACTTCATCCTCTCAGGAGGATGACTCAAGGAAGAAGTAGGTGTCACTCTTGCGTCTAAAGCCGCATGAAATCTTTCGTGCTCCACACGTCGTCTGGCGTCTTCTTGTGTGGTAGCACGGGATGCTACCTCACGGTCTCACGCTCTTCCATCAATCAAATCTCCAATGCTCACATCAGCAACTCGAGTGGCGAATTCAACTGCGGTAGTAACCCTCCAGGAGGGTTATCGACAGGTTCTATCTTCCAGGGCCATAATCTGCGCCTTTTGCTCTTCCAACTTGGTGTTCTGGTCTACGAGTGCTCGCATCATAGTCTAGAACATCTCGTGCACAGTCATGTCTACCGTCCCGGGAGGACTACATGGTGCTCCTTGTTCCGGAATTCTTTGTTCTCTCTCTTTGTCGAAGTTCGCCATAGTGAGAATAGTCACGTCCTTTCCGGACTGCAACAAAACCATCCACTATGCGTGTGGGAAGATTGCTACAAGCTTCCGGAGGCTAAAAACCAACCATCCTTCAAGGGACAGGAGTCACAACAAAAGGGGTGGTCCTCTGAAGTCTAAAAACCAACCACACAAGCGGAAAAAAAAACTGGTTTTCTGGCTGAATCTGAAGACTTGAAGAAGAAGGCTCTGATACCAATGTAGCATGTGGAAGCTTGATGAATAGAATTGGTTCTTCAATGGACAGAATTCAGCAATCTTTTTTTGTGACGAAGATAACGCACAAGATAGATAGATATATGCAGAAAGAAAGAGAGAGAGAGAGAGAGAGAGGGAGAGAGAGAGAGAGAGTCGGACACAGTATTGGGTCTCGAATACCCTCTCTCAGGCCCCCACCACGGATGGTGTATTTACTTTATTATGATGAGAAAATAACGCAAATCTGTAGATCTTCTGATCTGACTCTTGATCTTCGACCTTCACCTTGGCTTTAGAATCCCCTTTGGCTGTCCTGGCCCTTGGAATGCTTCAGCCCTTTGTGAATTGTAAGATGCTTAAATGACTCAATATGCAATGCTTTTATAGTCTCTTTCTATGCTGGTCCGTGGGTATAAGCAGGGGTCGGCCTGTTTAAATAACTCCCACGACCTGAATATTGTGCATTAAATATGCGCCTTATTCACACTTTGGCTGGCCGCCTCTGCTGGACTGGCCGCCTTGCAACCTGGCTGCTGTCCAGTGTGCGCATGGCCTGTCCAGGCTGCCTTTGAGGCTGGCCACCTGCTGGGCGGGCTGGCTGGCCGGCCGACCAAGGCCTAGCCCCCTTCTCGGGCTGGGGCATTGGCCATGGGCCTCTTGGCCCAAAGGGTGGCCCACAAGGCCTACCCCTTCTCTTAGGCAAGGGATAAAAAGCCCATTTCTGGGGTATCGCAAAGAGCTGCCCCTTTCTCCTACATGCAACTATGTGCAGCTACACAGACAGACCCCTACCAGGTCCATCCCCAGACCTATCGTTGGTGCTCGTGCATCTTAAGAATCCTCTGGCAAACCTGCTGAGCCTTCGGGCAATCCCAAAGGCAATGATGTTTGGAACCCTATGGATGGCCATTGGCCACACCTCAAACAGACTGCTAATCTACGGTCTACCTCCGATTGCCTACCATGTCCACTTTCCAAGGTCCCACTGAAGGCGTGTGAGCAGACGGCCCTCTCATAACCATAACCGCCAAAAGCCCTCTCTGGAGTCTGGCCACCTTGGCCAGTGAAGGGTCAATGTACCAGCCATGCTCGTGGAAACCAATCACCCGTATTCTCTGTAGAGTACATCCGCTATGATCCTTAAAAGGGGCCCTTGCTCTAACAAGTTAGCCATGAGGTCCGATAAAATAAGTGAGGAGGCCTAAACTCTCGTCAGCACCATGCACTGCCAAAGGTATGGCATGACTGGTGACTGTAGGGGAGGGGCGTCCGGGATCGGAGTAATCCTTGCAGGGGAACGGAAGAATCGATGTCAAGACTAAGTCTGTCCATTCCTCGTTCTCAGCAAGGCTCCTCGCTTGGGCCTCCGGGGGGAAGCTGTCTGAAACGAAACCAATCTCCAAGGGACTGCTTTGGGCCCATGCTCAAAGCTCCCCAAGGTATGTGTGGACAGGCACCCAACATGTGACCACTGGGTAACAGAACCAAAGGATTCAATATCAAGGGCTCTCGGAGGCACTCGGAGGCTGAAGCTGGGGAGGGCATGCAAACAAAGGAAAGTGGAGAGAAATTACCTGCAATGGTCGTATGTACCAGGAGAAAGGCAAATAAAATGTACAGCAGCCCTACAAACACATTTGTATGCCGTCAACTCAAACCACTAGGGATTTGCACGTAAAGTGAATTTCAGTAGTCATGCCAGCACACAATCCCACCTGCCCATGCACTCGTTGCCTCTACCTAATAAAATGTTGTGCATAGGTATAAAATAGAACAGAATGACTACACAGGTGTCACTTCAGCATGTTGAATATCCTGTACACAACCTTGTTAAGGATTCCCTTCTCCTTCCTATACACATGGCTCTAGAAAATGCATTCACGCGCTAGTTCTTATTAGGACATTGGTGGAAGAATTGGCTGGACCCATCCATAACTTAGCGAGCATCCTCGAGAATACCCACACCCGAGTAATAGAATCACTTATAACACTAAATGCCCCTTTAGCAAGGCCCGTCCTTTGGTATAAGCATAGCCTCATCAATAATACGCAAGCCCTAGTTATTAGCCATGGGGACTCCAGATAGCATATTCCCTCAATTAAACTAGAACCCAGCAAGAAAATTCATAGCTGGGAAATTTGGTGATTGCATCTTAAGATATTCAACCATCTTCCAAGAGCTACCTTTCTCAAAACATGTTATCCTCTTGATAAGCATCTCTAGTGCATCTTCATGACAATCCAGAACTACTTTGTTTCATAAGGAACCTAGTGTTTAAGGTCCTCCAGCCACACATGTTCGCTGTCAGAAACAAGACTCATTCCAATCGCCATTTTCTCGCAATCAGCTTTTAGGCAAGCTCAGTGACACCAAGATTACATAATAAAACCCACAAAACTTAAGAGAAAGCTTATAAACTCTTCCAGTCTCCTCCACTTGAGAATCCTGTCTGAGGTAAAGCACCAAACCAAAACTCAAGTACTGATCCCGATTCAATTTCAGATAAAGCATTGCTCTATCTTGGGCTCTGCAAAGGTTCTCTCTTACAAAACCCAACATCTCATGTTGCTCATGCAAAAAATCAGATGTTAAAGACATAATTGAACTGCCAAGATTTCCACATGCTAAAGACATAATTGAACTGCAAAGATTTCCACATGCGACTAGACAAGATAGCGTAACTTGACACAAAAAGGTACCTGCTACACTGTTGGCAAAAACGCTGCTCCAGGCTTGCAACCATTACTTTTCCTGCTTTTGAATGTGGCTCACATACTTTGTGCCTGCGATGATAATCTTTGGCTGAAGTGAGGTCTAGTTTGCATCCTTCAACTTGACAGCGAGGTATTTGTGATCCAGTCGGCCCTCCTCGGGCCTTCTTCGGAGCAGAATTAGGTTTTTGAGTTGCTTCGGTTGCTGTGGCTGTTGTAACATCTTGAGAATACGTCCGCTTGCCCAAATGCAGACCGGTAAGGGAATCACCTGAGCCAGCTGAGCCCGTGGCAGTGCTACTGTGTTGCTCTTCTGTGAAATGCGTCTTAGCACCATCTGAGGTATTTCCAACACTCTTTTCGGGATGGCAATTCGTTGCAACAAGATGGTCCTTCTCTTTGGAGTTGACATGCTTGTGCTGCCCCAAGCTTGGCTGCTGATTTCCCAGCTCCAAAAATTCTGTGTTTCCATATTCAGCCCTTCCCCAACTATCATTAACTCCCTTTTGCACTACATTCCCCTGACTCCCAGCACCACAATCATTGCTGCAACCAATAAAAGGTCCATTGCCTATGCAAGTTGTAACAATGGGCAGCCTTCCCTGCCCCATAGAAACAACATTACTATGTCCAATTGCGCCACAAGAAGCCATTGCACCATGTAAGTTTGCCATAACAGGGCCAACAACTCTGTTGATGAGCGGGCCCTCATGCCTGGGTACATCTGGTGTACCATGTATGGTTGAATGACTAGCACCCGTCCTAAGCACAGAGGGTCCTACAGCTGTGCTACTGTGAGGAGGGCCCCCATGCCCAGCTAGACGAGGCTCGGTGTCACTCTGCCGACTGTTTCCAGCCGACTTGCTAAGATCGCTTCCATTCCCATGCCCTGGTATGAAAACTGCTTCAGCATCCCAGTCCCAGGGGGAGGAATTAGAATCCCAGGCCATGCATAATCTCTGTCTGAGGGCACAACCTGTAACAGAGAATCAGCAGCTTTCGGCACACCCGACCGCATAACCGGAGTGTGTCCGCAGAAAGGTGTGAGGACCTCCAATGGTATAGGGAGAGACCTGACGAGAACCGACTCCAAGGTTAGGAAATATGTACATAATACAGTGAAGGAGGGCAGACAGACAAAAGTTGGAGAGCAGATATATGGAACATGGGGCATACAGTAGGAACGGAAGCTGCCCAGCTACTAGAATGCAAAGATAATGCATGCTTACATGCAGGCATCGATGAATGCAGTGAGGGGAAGCAGAACCATGCCTTGAACATCCCAAAAAATGAACAGAGCCCATAATTTCTTCCCTACCCCTCCCCCCCCCCCCACCCACCACAACAAAAGGAAAAAAAAAACAGAACCCAAATTTCCCCCCCAAAAAAAGAACAGAACCCATATTTTTAAATTTGATAGTTTCCAAAAACCACCCACCTTTGAATCCACCTGACTTCACCCAATGAAAGCTTGAAAACAGTTGAAAAGCATCATGTTGCCTGAATATATATATATTTGGCTTGAGGACCTTCTACCACTGAGAGCGCAAAGCACTACACTACCTGTGTGTGGGCATTGGGGGCAGGGAAAAAAGCCAAATGAAATGAAATGAAACGGCCATGGAAATGAAATGAAATGGCGATAGCTGCTGCTGTTCCCACAGTTCAGCTTAAAGCTGCCGGCATCCGAAGCATGGACGGCGATGGACCACTTTACTGCTCGTCCGGACATAAAAATCACTCTTTTGCTCGAAAACCGCCTTGCTCTAAACCGCCGTTTGGAAAACCGCTGTGCGTATGTGGCATCCTTGCTGGCGAGACCATTTACGTTGATGTGTACCTAGGTACTTCAAATTTTTACCACTAAAGACCCCCTAAAGTAACCAGGATTTAGTACTAAGGACCAAGGTGCCTTTTTCCCGTGCCGTGTGTGTTGCTGTCCGTCGTGTAGCCCCTAGGTGGTATCGAACCCGCGTCCTCATCCTGGAACCCCACGGTTCTACCAGTTGAGCTACATGCCCAGTGGACCACACACCTAGTGGAGAAAGGGGCAGATCTCCCCCCTATTTCTCATGGACTTGGGAGTCTCTCTCGTCCATCTCCCTACCCAATCACGAGAAAGGACCTAAAAAAATGAGATTATATAATATTTGTCTCTTGTAACAATAACAAATTTCAACCAAGATTTGACTACAAACTGGTTTTTTGAGCCTTAGATGAAATTTCTTTCAGCTAAGGGTGTTAACGCACAAACTATGCCCCCGTTTATAATCTGGGCGGTGAAATTTTGCCTTGAATTCTGGATGGGCAAATGTCTAAACCTCTATAGATTCTTGTCCACCATTAATTATTTTTCATTGATATTGTAAATTTTGTAAGGATTCGATAACATTAGGCCTCCCTCTTGGTGATTCTAAATTTTTTAAAATTTAGAAAGAGAGACACGAACACACACAGTCTCTCTCTCTCTCTCTCTCTCTCTCTCTCTCTCTCTCACACACACACACACACACAAGTAGGATAGCTAGCACCATGTGGGCAATCTTACCAACAATGATATGTCTAGTAATGCAAATTGGCTTTATTTTTTTCTTCATTTCTCAAGAAGAGTGTTATGCTTCATTTTTTTATGAGTAGCTTGCTTGTCAAAATTCAAAGTCACCCATGATTATTGTATGTTTTTTTATTGAAGTTAAAATTTCACTCGTGAAAAAGGTGTACAATTCTCCATCACAAATCAAGCCTAAGTAGCAACGAATTGAAACCTATCCATATCATGCACATAGAACGTGATGGATCATGCAAACAAAGCATAGCTCCATCTTCTCAACAAGGTTTACACTCTTCAAACATACGTCTCAATTAAGCCACTAAATTTCCCCACATTTGTTCTGGTTTAAATTCTAATAAATAAACCATTTCATAAAAGTTACAATGATATCATCCATTTATGTAGCCTCCCTTAAAAGTGTCCCATGATACTTATTTCATGCAACTAAGAAGTACATACAAAATCTCAAGTCAAAGGCTTGTAGAAATCTAGCAATGCCATCTTACTTTACTTTTTCTTTCATTATGGTTTGCCAACACATTTAAAGCAAAAGCAAAGATAAAATGATTAGTGACATTTTACTTTACCCTTTAGTTGTTAGTGATTTGCTTCAGACATTTTTCTACGGAGGCTATCAATCTTGTCACACCAATAGTGAACACACTATTTACAAGAACTCAAGCTTTGCATGCACCTTTGTAGGTCCTTCAAATATGTCCCTCTCGCCTAGGTCATGATTCATGAGGGAGATGCTGAATTGATCTTTTAATATTATATCCAATGCATGTTTGGGATATGATTGCTTATCTATCATCCCTTGTAATCTTTTGCAAGTATGTTTTTAACCTTTAGGAGATGGGAGATAACATGTTTGAAACTTCAAAGAAGAAGAATGTATACTCATATTTATATGGCCAATTAACAAAGAAAAAGACATGTTCAAGCAAGTAATACGAGAGTTCATGTGCATATTAAGTCTAAAACAATATTGAATTGTCATTTGATGTGTCGATATGAAATTTTATCAAACAACATTTAAAAACATAATTATTTTTTATCACTCCCCCACTACATGTCCCCTCAACTCAAGCCTAGATCACAAACAAAACATTATTTCTTGTTCATCAAAGTCAAGACAAGAGACATGATAAAAGAACAACCCCATAAATAATTGCATTTTAAAATGCATCCACCTTTATAGACTCAGTATAGAGAGTCGTGTCAATAAAAAAGGCATCAAGTCTTTATCTTTTTTGGAACGAAAGGGAAACTTTCCATCTCTTCACAAACATCAAACGGAAAGGAGTACCCCACTTACTTTACTATTCATTACCTTTTATGACTGTGTCCTTGTAATATTCCAACACCTTTATTAGTGCCATTATAAAATAGTGATTTAAATAAGGGATGCATTCCATGAGCATGAAGCATGTAATGAAAGTGTAGCTAGCTTGACTCTCAAGCACAAAAGCAATGTAAATGTACTAAGAACTCCTTATCATTAAAGTCCCATCCTCTGCTTCACAACAAGATGTAAAGAAGTAAGACAACTCCTTATCATTAAAGTCCCATCCTCTGCTTCACAACAAGATGTAAAGAAGTAAGACAACTCAAGAAAGTATAAAGTGAGAGACTAAATAATTAAAAACATGTCCATATTTCAATAGTGATGACTCGTTTCTTCATCTCTATTATGTAATATTTTAACTAAAAACATGTCCATTTTTCAACATCAAAGACTCTATTTTTAACTCTCTTTTATGTAATGTTTTACTTGAAATGCTCTCAAGCTTGTACTTTCACCCCTCACTAGCTATGTACCTTGAGTTTCATGCATATGTACAGACACACCAACTCATGTTTTGTGAATTTCCTTCGGTAGCACCTTGTCTCTCCACAAACTTATATTATCTTATTTATAGAAGGATTAACCATGATCCCATCAAAGCATGCGTAGTGATTGTGTGGTTCATAGCAAGTGAGCAATTCCGTAATGAAAGACTAATATAATCAAATTTGAATTAAGATAAATTTAAGCCATAGCACACTAATCAAGATGAATAAATGACCCAAGGATTACATAAATTTTTAGCTCTTAATAAGGAGCATCTCTAGATCCAATTTCCTATGCTTGATGCGCTCCATCAAATCACTAGAATGTCTCAACACATCTTAAATCTACTCATGCTACCCCTCATTCTCTTCATTAGCCCATGTGGCCATAGTACACATCATTGCTTACATCATATGGAATCTCTCAACTTTTTCACCCTCTTTACATTCACCTAGCAAATAACCTTAGAGCAAATCAACTTTTTAGCTCTTAAGGAGAATCTCTAGATCCATTTTCCTCTGCATGATGCGCTCTACATAAATTTTTAGCTCTTAAGAAGCATCTCTAGATCCATTTTCCTCTGCATGATGCGCTCTACATAAATTTTTAGCTCTTAAGAAGCATCTCTAGATCCAATTTCCTCTGCATGATGCACTCCATCAAATCACTAATGTCTCAACACCTCTTAAATCTACTCATGCTACCCTTGATTCTCTTCATTAGTCCATATGGCCATAGTACACACCATTGCTTACATCATATGGAATCTCTCAACTTTTTCATCATCATTACGTTCACCTAGCAAATAGCCTTAAAGCAAATCAACTTTTTAGCTCTTAAGGAGCATCTCTAAATCCAATTTCCTTTGCATAATGCACTCCACATAAATTTTAAACTCTTAATAAGGAGCATCTCTAGATCCAATTCCTTTGCATGATGCACTCCATAAAATCACAAGAATGTCTCAACACCTCTTAAATATACTCATGCTACCCTTGATTCTCTTCATTAGCCCATGTGGCCATAGTACATCCTTGCTTACATCATATGGAATCTCTCAAATTTTTCACCCTCTTTACATTAACCTAGCACCAAATAACCTTAGAGTAAATCAACCATGCATTAATTTGGAGAGAACCCTTGCCTCCCTTCACAATACTCTAGCCTCCCCTAGCACAAAACACACATAACCATTGCTACCATCAATCAACATGCATAATCAATACGTTAACACCAATCAATCATGCATAATCGATATGTTAACACCTCCCCTTCTAGGATGCATGTTCTCACCACCAACACCTAGCATGCATGTTGTACTCAACTCCACTTGCTTTCTGTCTTCAAATTTTCTTATTCTAGAGAGTTCTTTATTCCAGGGTGCTAAGGCCTATCCTAGCCTTGACTGATAGGATCTTCTGCATTGTTGCCTCCATATACAAACTCAATGTTCTTTCTCGTGTTGTACCTTGGTTCGTAACCCCTTCTTTGTTTGCAAACTGGGGAGTTCCCCCAACTCCTGCCTTCTTGGTTTTGTAGGCCCTTCTTTGTTTGCTAACTAGGGAGTCTTTAACAATATCTAAACAACTTCTACACATATCTCTTAGCCATAATGCCCTCACTCTTTCTTCCACTATTCTACTCTAGATCTGTTTACTTCTTGTTAGCACAAGGCGATTACAAGGAGAACTTTTGCTCATGATGGCCTCGTTGCATGCTGAGTTGGCAAACCATTTGCTCTGGTGAACTTCTAGGACTATTCACTCGCCAACACCTCACATGCCTAGTGTACTCAATTCCACTTGCTTTTTTTGTCTTTAAATTTTCTTGTTTTGGAGAGGTCTTCAGTTCGGGCTACTAAGGCCTATCCTTGCCTTGACTACTAGGATCTTTTGCATTGTTGCCTCCATATATGAACTCAATGTTCTTCCTTGTGTTGTACCTCGGTTTGTAGCCCCTTCTTTGTTTATGGACTGAGGAGTGTTGCCTGCCTTGGTTTGTAGGCCCTTCTTTGTTTGCCAACCGGGGAGTGCCTGATTCCTACCTTGTTTTGTAGGACCTTTTTCGTTTGTTGACCAAGGAGTGCTCGATTCCTTCCTTTTCTTCTAGCCTCCTCATATGATCCACCTCTATCACTTTAGCTTCCAGATGGCTCTTCCTAGCCCTGTTAATAACATCCACTACAATGCGTGCAGCAAAGGTGCAGCACTATATGTACTCTGGGGCAATAGGTGCATCGTCACATAAACATCGATTTTTGACTCTCTTTTCCTTTTCATGTCCCCGTAGCTCTAGGCCCATCCAAATAGAGGGATTCCTATTGGTTTAGCCCTAGTGATACCGATCTATGTGTGAGTTCATGCCTCCTCACCAATTAGGACACCACACATCTACCCCAGATAGATCTAGAACTGGTTGTCTAGGTTTCTATGGGTGAAGTCATTAATGTGGACCCGACTTTGTCCTACTTGGTGCTTAAGGCTTTGGCATTGGTGCTTAAGGCTTTGGCATTGGCACCTGTAGCTTTACCCATCTCCTTCTTCACCTTCCTAGCATAATTTAGGCTCATATGGTATCTGTTTTTCTTGATAGGAATTGCATTCTCCTTCAAGTTGATCTTGTGCTAATAAAAGTTGTTAATCAATGTCTTTCATATCTATATAATTTAGTGCAAAGACATCCTTCTATGCCGTCAGTAACTTTCTCAATTTTTTCTTCATCTCTTGAACAAGCTTTACACTAACTCTATTGTTTTGGCACTTCTTCATGTCCTAAGTTTATCTCTATGAGCTCATCTTCTTGAACTCTGAGCTCATGTCCTAAGTTTATCTCTATGAGCTTATGTCCTAACTTTATCCCTGTGAGCTCATCTTCTTGAGCTCTAACATGGTGTCTTTCTACCCTCTTCCTCTTCTTTCCTCATTGCCAACATGGTTTCCTCTTCCTATGATCATTTGACACTCAGCTTACTATATTGGAGCTCTGGTTTAGTCTTGTTACTCTTTGTTAAATCCATGTTCATTGTGGCTTGTCCTATCTTGCCACTTTCTTTTCTATTTGGCCTACCAACACATTTGACTCATATGTCAAGATAAATTTATCTACATCCACTTCAAACAAGGAGAGCATGTCTTTTCAAATAGTTAGACCAAGTTGGGATTCTCCCTTAGGATTTGCTCCTCCTTGTCATCTTCCACACCTTCTAAACAATTTAACCCTTCTATTGGGTGTAGTGGTTTGCTAGCTAGATTCAGCTTATCCTTAGCTTTCACAAAGACTCAAAATTTTTTCTTTCCTTTCTGGCTCGTGATCCGATCCATCTCCCAATTCTTAGAATTTATGAGAACTTTATTATAAAATCATAAGACTGACCAAAGCTGCAAAAATAGAGATTAAATATAGATAACTATTCTTTCTACATATGGCTGCACTACAAATGAACTACATAGGTGTGTAGACTTGAAGAGAGCTTTATGCCTATATAAAAACTTTTCAAAAAGGAGAACCAATTGAAAAGTTATGAGCATTTTACTATAAGGTTTATAAAATTGTCTAATAATACCTAAAAGCTAGCATTTTGGAGAATTTTTGGCCAATGAGACTTTAATGACATGAATAGAAAGAGAATTAAAAGAGCTTCTTGGCTACATAAACACTTTAAGAAAATAATACACAAGCAAAGAGAAATTACTAGGTTAAAAGTAGGGGGTTGTATTGCCAAAATTGTACTCCTCTCTCTTTACATGAGACTTCAACTTTAACAATGCCTCTTGCCCTTCATCTCATTGATGATTCAAACTAGAGGGTAAGGGTTAACATTGCTCAGTGTGTGGATAACCAAAGGTTTACGTATGGTTCCCAAAGTCTCTCCACATGCTCACTACCGCTAACCATGGGTACCTCCAAGACCCACCGAGATAATGACTCCTTACCCCCTTGCTTTGAATCATCAAGAGTTGGTAAGGCTGTCGGGGTAGCCGTCAAAAGTCATGCAGCATCATTCCATTGTAGGTGCTACAATCTTCTTGAACAAGCTTCTACTTTATTATCATTTCAAAACCACCAGAATATATATATATATATATATATATATATATATATAAAGTAAAATATATTAATTTTTCATATCACATTACCATACTTATTGGCAAGACTCTCCTCTGGTCTACCATTTTGACTTGAAATAGTGCTTACCATTATGCCCGTTCTTTTGGCCAAACTTTCAAATAGTATATTGGCCCCTGATACTCCATTCAGAATCCTCTCATCTTGACCATCACTTATGGCATGGATATATCACAATCTGCAACCTTCTCTACACTGAGAGTAGTCAGTCATTATGGCTTTTAGCGGCTCCATTCTAGGCATCTCCATTGGCTTCTCTTTAAGTACCAATTTTTGGAGTAGTTTTTGCCTGTAATTTGGCACTAGAGACAAAATTAATCCATAGCGATATTGAGCTTCATTTTATTGAGGCTGTCTTAAAGCTCATATGTTGTTGCATGTTTCCCTCTTTTTTGTGAGACCTATTCTCTTTCTCTTGGGGCAAGACTTGCTTGTCTATCTCTTTTCCACTTGTTCTTTCTTTTCTTGAGCAACACCTCTCACTTTCAAGTTTCGATTCCACTGTTGGTCTTCTTCAAGAGTGTCTAGACCAATGGTCTTCTTGTCCATCCTCTTTAGGATTGTTTCTGGCTCCTTTTGGCACTCTAGCACTCTTGCACCCATTCCTTGCCTTATTCACCACCTTCTTGTGGTTTCTTTCTACCGGATACTTCTCTCTTGCTTCTTATTAAGTCAACCTTGTGTCTAAATTATTCCAAGTCGTCTTTAGATGGTGTGGTTATCCTACATTGTCCGAATCATTCCTCGTGCTTCTTTAACAAGCTTGGTGACCTATTATCGGACCCTCTATTGTCCCGCCCATGCTTCTAGCTTCATCTTCTCCGATTCTGGTTTCTTTCTTTACATTTTTGGAATATGTCCTTCTTACATGGTTACAACCATCGCCTGTGGGGGCTTTTCTTATAATATTCTAAGTGTTGCATCCACTCTTACCATGTTTACAACTAGCACTAGTCCTCTTACAACCACGTGACATTGTCTTATATTTTATAATTCTTGTTGATTCCTTTGCTAGACTGGGTAGCATGGCCTTTTATGTCTAGTGTGCAATATTAGTAGGTTAATCTTGCCCCTCTTGGTCCAAATCTTTCACATTCTCCTCATCTAAATTAACAACGGCAAGCATTATGTGGTGCTAATGTTGCTGCTACTTGTTTCACATCGATAACTAAACTTGTCTTTGATGACTTTCTGCCACCCTTGGGTTTCTATTATTGGTGTTATAGTAACACTTATAACTTGCGTGATTAGTCTTGTTACAGATGGCACACTACTGAGCAAGGAGGCAGTTTACATTCCTCTTTTGTATAAGCCTGGTTCATACATTGTGTGCACTAGACATCTAGTCTCAAACCCATTATTACCTGTGTGTCCTCTAGCTATCTTGGTTAGGGCAGCTTTCAGTTCTACTTGAACATCTAGTACCTACTTCCTACCTCTCTTTTTTCAAGGCTTCTACTATTCTTCAGCCTTCAAATTTGTACCGGTATCTTTGTTAGAAGTTTCCTCTCTAGAATCCAAGTTTGAGGATAGTGCTTCCTATTCTCTATCTTATTTTTCTTTTTCTTCTTCTTCTTCTTCTTCTTCTTCTTCTTCTTCGACTCTCTTTGCTCTAACTATAGCGACTATCACTTGCTAAATGCTAGAGTGTCCAGATCAGTTGTTGATACTACAAGGTGGAGTGTTGAATGCAATCCCCTCACAAACCATTGGCTCAAGATGGCTACTAGAGGTCTGTTAGTTGGATCTAATCTTATGAGTAATGCCTTGAATTTTGTTACATATAGTCTTTAGTTGGTTTTTTTTTGGCTCAACCTTTATAGCTTCTCTATCACTTTAGTGATTTTTTTGACTTTCGAAATCTCTTCAAGAATGCATCCTTCAATAATTTAAAATTGTGGAAGTGGTCCAAAGGGTTTACACTTGGTCTCCGCACCCACATATCTCAACGAGCACAACAGTTTTCTTTTCAAGTTCAAAAGGCCTCATTCTAGCGAGATTTCATTGTCTCTCCTCTTTTGGGGTGTGACATGATCTTAGGAATCCAGTGGTTTCGTCAGTATGAACCTATTCCCAATTGGGGGCAAGACACCTTTATGATCTCTAAAGGTTTTATTGATAACCGTTGTCTTATCTTCTTCAGTCCCTCAGTTGGCAGATCTCCTTTCTCATTCAGACATTTGATAATATCCCACCCAGTATCCCACAGTTAGCAAAATCTCCTAGCAAGTTTCCCTCTTGTCTTTCCCCAAGACTTTCAAGGGAAAGCTAGAACAGCAGCAGTAAGCTCTCAAACATTTGAAACCCGTTCCTTATGGATGCATTTTCACAGTTACCACAGACCACCAAGCACTTAAGTGGCTCTCGGTGATGCCAAGTGCCCAATGGAGTGATCAGCACACTAGACATGGTCAGCTCTTCCACCAAGTTGGAGAAATGATCGAGTACATCCCTAGTCAGCATAACACAATAGCAGATGTTCTTAGTAGAAAGACCAGCATCCAGACCAATCAAGAGTCTACCGTTCTCAACATCTCTGGGAAAGACTTAAATAGCATAAAATATCAGTATGTCGATTCTACAGAGTTTGGTACTCAACCCAATTTGGCCCTCAATTTTGAGCCTGGCCACCATTATTCAGTTCACAGACATGCACGTAAGTTTAGACAAGATGTCCACTTTTAAAGGAAGGGTATTGGGTCTATTTGCGTTTCATGAAACAAATATTTAAACAAGTGGGCAAACGTTGTCCCAAGCTTTCATTCCGTAGTTTTGGACCGTTCCTAATAGTTAAGAAGCTAAGTGATGTCTCCATGAAGTTAAAGTTGCCACCAGTTGGACAATGCATTATGTTTTCCATGTTTCTTGGCTAAAACCATATGTTGGACTAGAAGTGTTTGATGTTTCAGATGAACAGTAGCCAGACGTGGTAGACAAAGCAAAAGATATCGAGCCTGAGCAGATCCTTCTTCATCGTTCGAAACATGGTTCTGGTCGACGAATACGTCAGTTCTATACAAAATTCCAAGATCGAGGTACCCATGACGTCGTATGGCTAGACGAGGAATTCTTTCAAGAGTACCCCTAGTTGTTGGCGGACTACTTTGAAGCCATGAACCTGCTGCCAAGCTAAGCAGGAGGGAATGTCACATGCACTCTGCACTGTAGTGCATGGTGACAAACTGGCTCATCGTCATCAGTGCAACATTCACTACAAGAGAATCATTGTTTTTCAATGCTTAGTTTTTCCACACCTGGTCGCGTCATCGATATGTGCGCCGAAATAGGCATCGAAATATGCGTCAAAATAACAGTCGAAATATGCGTGGAAAAAGTCAAAATAACAGTCAAAATTTTTTCTTTTTTAAAAAATTGAATTTATATATAATATTTGCTAGTTCCCATCCTGGGGTGTGTTTTAGCCCTCTTTCTACCTCTTTGCAAGCATATGTGTCTATGAGAGAGAGAGAGAGAGAGAGAGAGAGAGAGAGAGAGAGAGAGATGATTAGAGAGAAAGAGATAGATAAAGAAAGAGAGATGATCAGAGAGAAAGAGATAGATAAAGAAAGAGAGAGAGGGGGGGCCGAGGGAGAGAGGAGGGTATAACTTCCGTCACGCTCTTTGAAGGAGAAAAGATGCTAGCTCCTCCTCCTCATCATCACTAAGGTGCAATTAAGAAAGTGCTCTAAAAGTTCAACATGCTTGTCCTCAGGCGAGATCCATGGCTCCAAATAAATCTATTTCTAGAAATACTCCATCATTGTTGTCAATTGGTGGAACCAGTTGTCTTGTAGTAGTATAAGGTAATTCATCCATGTCTTCATCCTCTTCTAGCTCTAGCATGAGAGCTGTTGATGCATCATGATCATACTCAGCTTGAATCTCTTCTTCTTTTGGATTATCTCTAGAGTCTATTTCTCCTTCAAGATGTATTTGCTCAATGAGTACACCTTCATCCGATCCTAATCTCGTGTGAGCCTCACCTACTTCCTCAACTAGTATGTCTTCTTTTGGTTCTTCTTGTTATTCAATAGGTGCTAGTGGTGTATGCTCAACCATCACATGATCTGGGGGGAGTTCCTCAGCATCTGGCAAACAGTCATCTGCTATTTTCACCTCTTCAAATATTTGTTTTCCACATGGATTTAGTTAGATCACAAACAACCATTTATGATCTGTTAGGTCTTCCACAAAGATGACTTGCTCACAGTGCTCTAGTAGCACAAATGTGTCCCTTTGGTTAGTCCATATCTTTGTGCAATCTACTTGAAAAAATCCACAGTTGTCTTTGTGTATAGTTACTTGCGCCCCTTGAGTGACCAACTTGAACCATTTCACATCAAAAAGGAACATATCAAATTTTCTGAATCCAACCTTGATAATATCTTGGATTGTTCCATAATAATCTAGCATGCCTACTTCAATATTGCCATCACTTGCACTTGAATGACTTTCTTGCATGAAATTAGCCTTCACACCACAATCAAATGTTGTTCTCTTTTTATCTATTACTTCTACTTGAAAGTGATGTCCACGTGACCAAATTGCCCCAAACTTACGATACTGCAAGCACAATAAATAAGTACTTTTATTGTATAAATTCACGAAAGCACAACATAAAAGACAATGCATAGATATCTCTAACTCACATACATGGAAATCACAATCATATGCAAGCTCCTCCTCCTCATCACTTATTGATTCACCATTGCGTTTAGCTTGTAGTATGGTTTGCTCGAGCCATTTATTAGAAGGAAAGTCTGGAAGAAGTGCAAGTTCTATTAGGTACGGTAGTGTGCGAGTTGTTCGACTCCTAAAACTCAACCGAGCTTGGTCCCTTTCAACCTTCACACCAAGTTATATCTCTCGGTCCATTTCTCCATAGCATGTGAGTTTAAGATGCAAAATTTGTTGATCTTCTCACGCAATGCTACATCCATTGTTCTCACAAGGCCTTTCCCTTGTAGCTCTTCCCCAACTACTCGATCATCTTCTTCTTGTGTCCATAATCTGGGCATATCGGGATCAGACATATTGAGAAATTCAATTATATATACAAGTGATTCTTGAACAAGCCATCCTGCTGCCATACTACCTTCAGGACGAGCAATTTGACGAACAAATCTTTTAAGTGTCTTCATAAATCTCTCCAAGGAAAACATCCATCAGCTAGGACAACCCCAGCCACAATAACTTCATCAACCACATGAACTAGCAAGTGTAATTGAATGGTTAAAATACGTGTTGGAAAGTATTTCTCAGCCATTGTAACAGCCTCGATGGAGTTTAACCGTGCTGCTTCCAATGTGTATCTACTAATCTAATGATAGGGCACTAAAGTACAACTCATGTTGGTAGCCAACTGGGGAGAGATGGCATCCTTAGGACTGCCCATGTTAAAAAGGATTATGAACTGGTGGCCCTTGGCAGAGCCATAAGCTCGGATTAGGATTTTATGTGTGGTTGTCCCCTCACCCTCCTGCTTAGCATCAAGTACCATGGATGGCATGGGATGCATAGAAGGTAAGATTTGAACCACATTGGTGGTGGTAGAGCAGGCGGGTATGGAGGAGCGGAGGATACTATGGCAACTGTGTAGGAGAAGGCTCTTTGGAGGCTTTCTCTTCTTCCCTTTTTAGAGAATCCTTCTTACCATGCCCAATGGTATGACAAAAAAAACATCGGTTTTCTGATTGATACTTCTTTTGCTCCTCTGGAGGAAGATAACCTCTAGTAATGCCTTCTTTAGTCTTTTCATCAGGGGTTTTCTTAGGCTTAGATTCTTTATATTTGTTACCCCCTGAATTGGAGCTATTACTGCCATCCTTCTTAGCATCTTTAGAAGATGCATTACCTTTCCCTGGCTGTGCAGCGGATTGCTGCTATTGGGGTTTGGTACTGGACTAAGATGATTGCTTGGGCTTGCCTCCGTTCATCTTCATTTCTTTATTGTGAGAGCAAGAGTCAAAGCCCGGTCATATGTACTGGGTTCAAAGTTCGAACTGTGAACCGAATGTTAGGATCCAATCCACGAATGAATTGCTCCATCTTGGCCTGCACAGATAGCCCTAACTGCTATGCTAAAGTAATAACCTTGTCGAAAAATTGAAGCACTGGGGATCCATTTTGTCTGAGTCCATAGAACTCATCTACTAGACTGCTCATGTACTACGGGAGGAATCTAGTCTTTAGGTCATGGATAAAGTTATCCTAGCTAAAAGCTGTGACACCTGTGGTCTAGTCTAGATTAGACCAATGCTGCCATCAAGTGACTACCTCACCAGTGAGATGGGGAGTCACTACATGGACTCTATCCTGAGGATCTGTGATCCAAGCTAATGGAAAATGAGTAGTAAATTGATGAATAAATTGATTTATTGCTAAATGATCACACTTACCACCATCATACTTGCTGAGATTTGGTTGACTGCAAATGACGGTAGTTGATGCCATGGGACTGCTGGCTGCTGGCACCTGAGACGGGGGATGCTGAAGAGAGGTGCTGGTATCTAAGATGAATGGCCTCCTTTTTCCTTTGGTGCTCAAGTAACATACGTTCTTGATCGAGCTCTCGTTGGTGCTCCTGAGTGGTGAGTTCAGCCTAACGCTGGTCTTCATCAATCCTGGGCTTCCTCATAGTCCCGTCTTTCTTCTTTTTCTTGTTGCTTTCTAGCTTCTACTTTTGCTTTTTCTTGTTGCTTTCTAGCTTTTGCTTCTGCTTTTTCTTCTCTCCTTCGGACCTTGTCTTCTCTCCTTTGTTGTTCCATTTGAAAGAAGAGGGAGATGTAGTCGGGGGCTGCTGGAGGCCGAGGAGGACGTGCTGCTGTTGCCTCCAGGAGTTGGAGATGCTCCATGATTAACTAGTTCTGAGCTCTAAGAAGAGCTATGGTGTCTGCTGTGTCGGAAAAGCAAGGTCTCCTTCGAGGGAGACTTCTTCCGGCTGATGGGTACTCTCCTCTATAGACATGATGCTGAAGTCGGTGGTTATGCCAGAATGCAATTTGACCATCCAAGGATGCCCTCATGCTAGGATACGGTGTGTATGGGCAAGCTGAATCTGATACCAATGTAACATGCACTGGAAGTATTCGTATTGGAGGATCCTGTCACACAAATGCTCACACCGTCTTCTGTATCCTGAGTTTCACGAGTTTAGCAATCTACCTTAACACTTAAAACTTTAGAAAGATATGAGAGAGAGAGACGAGAACTGTACACCATATGGGGTCCTGAATTACCCACTGAAGGGCCCCCTATCCTGTTACCAAGATAATATTTGCTTTATTATCTTTAAAGAGACTAATGGTGTGACTAACGATAAACCAAACGCAAGACCTATGAAGACCAAGTGTTGGGATGAACTGTACACTGCTGTAGAAGCACCAAAGATGTCTAATCTCGAGCCTATGCACTCTTCCCAATGGAATGAGGGAGGGATGAAAAGCTAGGGCTGAGAGAGGGGCTGTTTGGGACTGTTCTAGACTGAGTATGAATGTTGTAAATGAATGTGAATGCTGCATTTTACCTTCACCAAGAGGCTCGAGCAAAACGATGATATGATGAATGCTGAAAACTATATGGATGCAGAAAACACCAGGTTTACTCTACTGATGGTGGCTAAATGTTGAGAACTGTTGTGTTTGCTGATGGAGGGCTGAATGCACAAGCATTGATGCTCCTCTTGCTGGTAGGATGACATGCTTCTCCAAAATGCATGGGATTGAAGTGGATGCAAGGTTGAATATGATGCGTCTGAATCCTCTTTATTGAATATGAATGAATAAATGAATGATTATGCAAGGGCTCTATTTATATGGACCATATGAGCCAGTCGCCTAGCTACTGAGCTAGCTGACTGCTCATGTCCAATCATAAATGCATAAATGTGTATAAAATGCTAAAAATGATAGGAAAAATATCAAAAAATCTTAGTAAATATCCTGATAAATATTGGATGATATGTGGGGTTCTTGCAATGGTCTGGATGCTATGCATAAATGATGTGCAATATGCAGCATGCTTTCTGATGTAAACCCTAAGGTTTCTATTGACTGTATATGCATGAATGCGTCTCTTTAAGTGGGTTAAGGGACTTAGACTGATTGACTGACTTGCTATGGCTGAGAATGACCTACGTAGCTCGTGCCTGACTTATGCTGGACTGTGCGCGCCCCTGACATTTCAAATTAAATATCACCGACTTTCACCCTCCACAAATACTTAAGGGAGGATCCCCCTCCAAAAATAAGCATTCGTTCCCATTGCAAATCAATATGGAAACCATGGACGACGCCACACCCTCAAATTTTGTTGATTTAGAGAAGAAGACACTTTCCCCATGTACTCGCTGCAAATACTAAGTGGCTCGACGTCGACGAATTTGTAATGATCATACAAAAAAATGGAAAATATTTTCGGTGGAGCAATTGGAACATCTAAGTAGTGGCAATGCACGCTTCAACAATGACGAACTAGTGGATATCCGGCATGAACGATAGAGACCAACAAGAGTAGACACAAATGAGGTGATCCAACAACCTGAGGAACTTGAGGCAGATTCGGAGCAAATACTAGAACATGACATGGATGACATGATAAATGCCTTACATGATGGAACAAAAGATCGTGGTTTGGAACACGAAGGGGTAGAAGAAATCACACGACGTGTGGAATACGCTTCCCAAGAAGAGAAAGAGCTACGCATGCTTTCTAAACTTCCACTAAATTGTGGAGCACATGTGTCTATTTTACGTGCTTCTGTATCCATATATTAAACTTGCAATCGATTTTTGGATGGTCTGATACGAGCGTATTAAAACTTTTTGCGTAAGTGATGATATCATATGCAATTAGTGAGTTATGTACCTTTATATGCATTTTCTTAGCCTGTCTATTTTGTGTGACAGCTTATTGAAACATCAAATATTGCTAGAAGATAATGAGATGCCACCGTAGACGAGCAAAAACAATGTTGCACTCGATTAGCATGGACTACAACACACACCATGCTTGTCCAAATGATTGTATTCTTTATAACAACGCAGTACACAACCCCATTTTGTTGAGGGGTATACTTGCATGTGAGCTACCATCTAATACCATGTTCTCTCAAGAACCCATGAAATGCATGTGAAGTATACTCGCCACCACCATATGTTCTCAAAAAGTTAATCCAGTGACCATATTGATTTTCCACAAGTTCTATGAACTCTTTAAACTTGGCGAGAATGCTTCACTTTTCTCTTTCAAGAAGTAAAAGTAAATCCATATCATCCTACTGAAATCATTAATAAATGTAATGTAGCACCTAATCCAATTTATTGATGTGTGAATAGCACCTCAAATATCACTATGCACAATATCAAGTGGTCTTTTACTCATTTGACCATCTCTAGGAAATGGCAACCTTGCTTGTTTCCCAAACTGATATGCATCACATACATATATGCTCCCATTATACATGAAACTTGGAAAACCACCAACAATTCCATTTGTTTGCATAGATTTCAGCTTTTGTATAGTCACATGTACATTCCTCTTATGCCAAATGTCAATGTTTGGCACTATCCCATGACTATGAGAAAACATGGTTGACTTCAACTGTAAGATTCCTCTCTCCAGCTTTTGAGGTGTACAGGTCTAAGAACCTCGCATGGAGAGAGAAAATGTCTAGAGAGAGGTAAAAAATTGAGATATTTTGGGATATAAAAATCCTCCTAGTGTCTAAAATGGTTTCCCCTGAAACAAAAATTCAAAAAGAACTTTCCAATGTGCAATTGGAATTAAATGAAAAAATATATATAAAGGACCTTAGCCTAAGGGTCTGGATTTTCAAAAAAAATTGGATTATGGTCCAATTAAGGTTCTTATAGGCCAATAGGATCAATCCAAGTGTGGGGGAAGAGATAAATCCAATTTAAAAAAGAAAAATACCCAAAAATGAGTAAATGCCTACATAAGATGAAGAGTTGACTGAGTACAAGGTTTATTAGTAAAAAACTATGAATATTCCTAAACAAAATGAGATATTTTGGGTATAATGATACATTTTTGACACCTTGGTAAGGAGAAGGGGGCTCTTTAAGGAGGTTCCTATTGAATCACATGTGTGGAGGAGTTTTAAACTAAAAAATAATAAGATATTTTTATCTCTCCTCTCTCCTAGATCAAACCAAATAAAAAAGGGAGCTAAACTGGTCCAAATCTTATCCAAATTTAGCCAAACTGAACCTGAAAAATTCTAGAAACTAGTTGGACTTGGTTAGAGGCCTCCCTCACCTATAAATAGACCCTTAGCCTTTTGTAAAAAAATATGTGAACTATACCATGCCAGTATTATACTGAAATAATGATATTTTTTATTATCCTCTAAAAATTCTCTACAATTTGGAGAGAATGGAGTTTCTCTCTCTCCTCAACCTTCGTTGGAGTCTTCATCAACATACTAAACCAATTGATTGGTTGGGGGCCTCTCCTTAGACTAAAGAATCAAGCAAAATAAGAGGGTAAAGTGTGATTTATAGTCTTTTTCTTAATCTCTAAATGTTTCTCACTTCTCAACCCCTCTCAAGCTTGATAAGTATTCAATTGAATGGCTCTTTAATGCAATTGAAGCTCTCTAATGAAATTTAGTGATAAATCTTATAAAGTTTCCATTTATCCTTAAATTAAAATATTTTTAAGCATATCTCTCTCCCCCCCAAAGAATGGTCATTCCTATCACCTATTCTATATTCAATTAATGCTTCTCATGGAGAAATTCTCTATTCACAAATCAAACTCTAGGCTTGTGAAGATAGAGGTTTAAGAAAATGGTTTTTATACTTATATACTTGAAAAATATGGTAATATTATGGGATAAATCCATAAATTGGATTTAATGCTAAAAGATAGTTATACTATCATAATTATTTTACTATGTCTTATTCTTTTCATAAAAATTAAAAATTGCCAGAAATAGTAGCGAAGCTATGGCAAAATTTTTAAGAAATTGATGCATAATTCATTCTTATACATAACGTGAAAAGAGGACTTCCTATCATATTCTAAGATTGAATATCCTAGGTTAAAAGAGTGGTTTTTGTCACATTCAATGGAAAACTAATTTTTAAGTTTATGTGTAATTAAATAATTAAGAAATGAGAAAATAATGGTAATTATATTTAATGATAAAAGAGAAATTCCTATGACAATTGGAATTCAATCATTCAGATGGAAAAAGAGAAATTCCTAGCATATTGGAATTATTGGATATTTTATTTAAATTCAAAGATGTATTTTAGATAAATTTATTTTATCTATGAGAAATAAGTAAATGATAAAAGAGGAATTCCTATGACATTCGAAATTCAATCATTTAGATGGGAAAATAGAAATTCCTAGCATATTGAAATTATTGGATATTTTATTTAAATTCAAAGATGAATTTTAGATAAATTTATTTTATCCATGAGAGATAATTAAATGGTAAAAGAGGAATTCCTATGACATTTGGAATTCAATGATTTAGATGAAAAAAGAGAAATTTCTAGCATATTGGAATTATTGGATATTTTATTTAAATTCAAAGATGAATTTTAGATAAATTTATTTTATCTATGAGAAATAATTAAATGGTAAAAGAGAAATTCCTATGACATTTGGAATTCAATCATTTAGATGGGAAAAGAGAAATTCCTAGCATATTGAATTAATGGGTATTTTATTTTAGATGATTTTATTTTATGAGAAATATTTGATGATAAAAGAGGAACTCCCATGACATTGGAATGCAAATAATTAAATGCAAAAAGAGGAATTCCCATGGTATTTGAGATCCATGAAATCAAATGGGAAGAAGAGGAATTTTTAGTATAATTCAATTTATGATTATTCATCAAAAGTGAAAATATGGGTAGAATTGATTTTTGTAAATCCCATGAATTCTTTTATTCAAAAGAGGAATATTGAATATAATTCAATTGAGGAATTGAGAAGGAATATGAAAATAGTCGTCGAGAAAAAGAAACTTTATCTAAGCCAAGCAATTGGCAGAAATTTAGAAAAAAGTCCCATTATCGGTATCAAAGTAGAAAAAGCTACTAATTAGGATGTGGAATGGATGTGATAAGATGTAAACGGGATGCGAATGGATGTGATAAGATGTAAATGAGATGTGATAAGATGTAAATGGGATATGTAAATGGGATGTGATAAGATGTAAATGGGATGTGATAAGATGTAAATGGGATGTGATAGGATGTGGTGTAATGAAAATGAATGTGGATGAGATGTGAAGTAAATGGATGTGGATGTGAATGATGAGATGAGAATGAGAAGAGAGAATATAAGAAAGGGTGAGATGGGAAGTAAATGGATGTGGATGTGTATGTGATGAAAATGGATGTGAATGTGTATGTGAAGAATGGATGTGGATGTGTATGTGAAAGAATGGATGTGGATGTATTTGAAAGCATGGATGTGGATGTGTATGTGAAGAATGGATGTGGATGTATGTGAAAGAATGGATGTGTATGTGTATGTGAAAGAATGGATGTGGATGTATGTAAAAGAATGGATGTGGATGTGTATGTGAAAGAATGTAATGTGATGTGACATGAATATATGTGGATGTGAAGTGATAGATTTGAATGTATGGATAGATGTGGGTAGTCGTACATGTGAACGATTGGATGGATGTGTATGAATGAGACATGATGTGGATGTGATGTAATGTGGATGGGATGAATGAGATATGATGTGGATAGATGTGATGTGATGTGATGTAATGAGGATAGAATGTATGTAATGGGATGGTGATGGAAATACTCCATCATTGTTGTCAATTGGTGGAACCGGTTGTCTTGTAGTAGTAGAAGGTAATTCATCCATGTCCTCATCCTCTTCTAGCTCTAGCATGAGAGCTGTCGATGCATCATGATCATACTCAGCTTGAATCTCTTCTTCTTCTAGATTATCTCTAGTGTCTGTTTCTCGTTCAAGATGTATTTTCTCAATGAGTACACCTTCATCCGATCCTAATCCAGTGTGAGCCTCACCTACTTCCTCAACTATTATGTCTTCTTCTTGTTGTTCAATAGGTGCTAGTGGTGTATGCTCAACCATCACATGATCTGGGGGGAGTTCCTTAGCATCTGGCAAACAGTCATCTGCTATTTTCACCTCTTCAAATATTTGTTTTCCACGTGGATTTATTTGCATCACAAATAACCATTTATGATTTGTCGGGTCTTCCACAAAGATGATCACAGATGTTTTAGTACTCGGCCCCATTTGAGTTGTAAGAAATCTTCTTGAGCATTACATCTAGATGCATTTTGTCGATGGCGTGGGCATGGACCTTGACTGCACAGGCGAGAGCTACAGAGCATCCTGTATGAGCTCTATGATGAGAAGTTGCTCGGTAGTTCCGTCAACCTTGGTGATAGTTCTCCTTTTGGTGCCCTTGTCGTAGGTCTTGAGGTACTCGACGTAGAGTTCTGTGTCGATACTTCTTGGGAGTATCTGTGCCATTTTTCCCAAACCAACCTTGTCCAGCTTTGCTTTGACTTTGGCCTCCTCCATAATTTGGAAGCATTCTGGGCTGTGGTAATGTAGGGCTACCTTTCCATGGGCCATGAGGGCTTCTTTGCTGATAATGGACCCATGGAAGGCTTGGGCATAAGGGCCCAAAAAGTTTTACTTCAGGACCCGCACTGGCCTCTTTCTCTAACTTGCTAGGGATCCAGTGGTGATGGCTTGAGTTGCACCTGGGGTATCGAGAGCTTTTGACTCTGAGGTGGACATCTATACATGAACAGCACATCAGTCCTCCGATTGGCAGGGTTGATACCATCTTTTCTTCTCTTTTTCTCCTTTTTTTTTTGGTTAATGGGTAATTGGTTAGTTGAATTGAGGAGTGTGGTAGTGTAGGAGCAATCATAGGGTGTGTTAATAGACAGGTGAAGGAGCAATCATAGGGTGTGTTAATAGACAGGTGAAGGCTGTGGCATGAAGGTGCAGGGTTAGAGTTGTTTCATGAATCTGCAGGCCATGAAGTTAGGTTCCGTGAAACAGTGAGTTTTCATGAACTAGTTAGCCGTGAACCGTTGAGGTTCCGTGAAAAAGTGAGGTTCCGTGAACCGGTTAGGTGTGAACCATTGAGGTGTGAACCGGTTAGGTGTGAACCATTGAGGTGTGAACCATTGAGGTTTCGTGAAAAAGTGAGGTTCCGTGAAAAAGTTAGTTTTCGTGAAAAAGTTAGGTTCCGTGAAAAAGTGAAGTTCCGTGAACTTTTGAGGTTTTGTGAAACTGGAGGTTCTATGAAAAAGTGAAGTTCCGTGAACTTTTGAGGTTCCGTGAAACTTCAGGCTCCATGAACCGTTGAGGCTCCATGAAAAAGTGAAGTTTCGTGAACCTTTGAGGTTCCGTGAACTCGCTAGCCACCATGAACCGTTCAAGTTCCGTGAACTTTTGAGGTTCCATGAAACTGCAGGTTCCGTGAACCATTGAGGTTTCGTGAAACTACAGGATCACAAACCTGAGGTTTCATGAAATCTCATGGTGATAATTTTAGTTAAGGTTGTTTGTTATGAGGGTTTTCATTTTTGCTTCATTGTTAAGATGCATGTGAGGATACCATGAAGAAATTGTTTAGAATAATTATGATGTATGTACACTAAGCAGTGCCACAACAAGATTTTGATCACTCATGAAGATCATAAAAAATACAAGAAGAAAAAGAAAATGAAAAGAAAAAGGATCAATCTCCCACCTCGAAAGGAGATAGTCGATTAAGTCCAAAATCCAGGATGGCGGGATGGAAGATGCACAATGATCGAGGGTGGAAGCGATGCACAACGATCAAGGGTGGAAGCACCAGGAATGTAAGATCCCTGTCCCCACCGCCCAACAAATTCAGGGGTGCTAGCAGCGAAAGTAGCACTTCTTACGCGGGCCAGGGTCCCACAGTCGGGGCCTCGCCCACCACGGATATCTGGACAAGAGACTAATCCATTGGTTCTTCCAAAACTGACCCGGAAAAAACTTCCCTTGCCCGAAAAGCACGGGCGATTCCTCCAGGATAACTCTTCTCTAACGTAGTCAAAAGCCTTAACTAAGTGAACTGATCTGACCGAACCTGTAAGTCCCATAGTCAGATATCAGGGAAAAGATTGCACTTGGATCATAGAGACCAACACTTTTTTCCTCATTGAGAGGCAGAGCCGTTGATTCTTTTCCATAGAACATTTTTTGTTTGGGATTTACTTCATCTATCGTAACATAATAGAATTGAGTCTCAATTTAGGGATCCATCAGTCCAGCCTAACCCCATCCAATCCCATGGGTTAGAGCCAACCGTCCAACCACTGTAGTGATGGATCCAATTAAGAATTTGGTTAGGTTTTGTCCCGGGTACCAGGGAAAAGAGTTCCTAGGCCCCCTAGCCAGATATTCATACAAACTTAAAACTAGTCACACCACTTACACAGCCAATATGAAATTGCCTTTTTCACAGAATCAGCTATCTTTAAAAAAAATAATCTTTTAATGAAACCATTGTGTCACTGATCATAATCCTCAAAATCTCTGGTTGAATCCCTATTTCCAATCATTCCTTCATCGGTGTACCTATGGCATCATTGGCAACCAGAACGCTCACCACTTGTCCACTTAGGGGCCTTTTTGATAGTTCCTAGCTAGTAACCGGCAATATATTCACATAACAAAATGGAATCTCCGTTGAAGATCAACAAGATTAACCAACCGATCCATATAAAAGAGCCATGGATCCATTGAGGACCTTGGTATGGGGTGGCAATAGCTATTAAAGCAAATGTCCTAGCTTTTTGCATCACATAACTCATACGCTTAGTAAAATAGTGACATGCAACATTACACATTGGGGGATTCACTTATAAAGTATGTAGCCCATCACGCCTAAGTTCAACAGAAGGGCATTTTTTATTTATTTTTTGAGAAAAATTGATTTATAAAAGGGATCCATTGATAGGATTTGGAAAAAAAGTTACAGATTTGTATTGAAAAAGGGTTAATTTTAAATATCTAAAATCTCTAGATGGAGTTATATATATAGGCCTTGAATACATGTGATATACTAGGTTTACATGTTGTGAACTCCCTTAGCATTACATAAGACATGAGAGATAAGTCGTGAGCATGGTGATATCCCAAAATCAATCACATAAAGTGATTTACATGGTTACAAAGCTGTGTTGAAAAAAGGTGTGACTATGCATGTGCAAGAATGTTGTAAAAAGATTGTCACTACTTCTCTCGTGGGAAAGATATACCAGACCTAGATTTTGGTACAGCCAGGCACTTTCTTAACCTCACCATCAGGGCTTGGTCGAGACCGAACGTGGCTAACCACATGGGGAAACTCCCACTTCATCATTTTTTATCTCAATGGAGGCCCCGACATGGATCATATCACCTTCTACTATTATCATTTGCAATACCTACTAGGGCACTATCATGTCACATTTGAAGATATGATCCACACACACTTTTGGAGAACCCCAGTACCCGCATATCATTGCCATACTCCTATCCTTAGTCATAGGCTAAGGCGATAAAGTTTTGTAAATAATCCAAATTGATTCCAACCACAACCGAATTCACCTAGTCCAAAAAGACTTAAGAACTGTGAGTCCCATTATCTCACATACTCTCTTTCCCTTCGAGTCACGTGTGCTGGATAGAGATGCATAAGAGTCTAAGTCAAGTTGCATATGCTAGAGAGACACACATAAGACTCTAAGTCAAGTCGTGTGAGCAGGAGAGACATGCATAAGAGTCTAAGTCAAGTCGTGTGAGCAGGAGAGACATGCATAAGAGTCTAAGTCAAGTTTGTATTAGATTGAAAAGCATAAGAGTCAACTCATTTTTATTTATATTTATATTAAAGAAGAGTGGAGGATATATGTATCATTTTCTCCAAATTTTCCAACACTCATGCACTATGCACTATGCACCTTGACCAAGACTCATGCACTATGCACCTTGACCAAGACTTTGATCCTCAACATCACACTCCCCATCAACTCTTTCTTGCACTGCATATTCTTCTCATGCTCTGTAGGGGGCAGATGAAGCATTTGGGTGCCGAGGAGGATCCGGATTAAGGCACGCACGCTCCGCAGTTTATTTAAGAGTGAGCAACAGGGGTAGGTGTAACGGGCAGGAAGTAACGGGTGTAATATATTATATATATTATATATTATATGTATTATATATATTATATATATAATATAATATATATATAATATAATATATATAATATGTATAATATATTCTATATAATATATAATATATAATATATAATATATATAATATATAATATAGATTATATATAATATATTATATATATTATATATATTATATATTATATATTATATATTATATATTATATATATAATATATAATATAGATGATATATTATATATTTTAGATTATATATTATATATTCTAGATTATAGATTATATATTATATATTATATATATATAATATAGATTATATATTCTATATTCTATATATATATATATTAATATACATATATATACATATGTATATATTATATATACGTATATATACATATATATTATAATATATATGTATGTATATATATAATATATATAATATATATAATATATATATATAATATATAATATATAATATATAATATATAATATATAATATATATATAATATATTATATATATATATAAATAATAAATAATATATATAAATAATATATAAATAATATATACTATATATAATATATAGTATATATATTATATATATTATATATTATAAATAATATATATCATATAAAATATATATATATATATAATATATATAATATATATATTATATATTCTATATATATTATATATTCTATATATATATTATATTATAATATACATATATATACATATGTATATATTATATATACGTATATATACATATATATTATAATATATATGTATATACATATATATATGTATATACATATATATATGTATATATATTATATACATATGTATATAACACATATATGTGTGTGTGTGTATGTGTGTGTATAATATGTGTATATATATATTGATTATGAGATCTTACGAAAGATTATGAGCTCATGTATGGTCTCATGAATATATATAATATATATTCTATATATTATATATATATATATACGTGTATATACATATATATTATAATATATATGTATACGTATATATATGTATATACGTATATTATTATATATACATATATATATACTAACATATGTATATACATATATATAATATATGTATAATATATATATATATATATATGTATATATATGTGTATATATATATATATGTATATATATATTATATATATGTATATACATATATTATACATATGTATAATATATATATATATATATATATATATATATATACATACGTATATATTATATATATGTATACATACATACATACATACATACATACATATACACACACACACACACACACACACACACACACACACACACACACACACATATATGTGTGTGTATATGTATATATATTATATACATATGTGAGCTCTTACGAAAGATCGTGAGCTCATGTATGGTCGTATTTGTTCTTGAGAGCTTCTACCATACACTACGTGGTCATAAAAGGTAATCTTTGAGCTGAAACGATGATCACATTGATCTAGGAAAATTAATGACATCATTTATGGTCTTATGAGATATTAAGAGCTTCTACCATACACTATGTGGTCATGCAAGAAAAATCATGTTTATGACTACCGCCTTAATATGGAAAGGAAGAAGCATAGTGGCGAATGTATATTAAATTTAAATAACTCTTATGAGCATAAAGAAACTCTTGTGTCCACTTTTACTTCGCTTATGAGCATAAAGCAACTATTGTGTCCACTTTTATTTTGAACTATTATAATTATTTATGGGCCTATCTTGGCATCTCCTATGTCAGTGCCAAAGATTCCTAGTTTTGAGAGTGGGTTGGTGATTGGATAGCATGAATGGATATAGAACATGGAGTGAATCAAACCCTTAGCTAGACCACTAGAAAGTGCCAAAGCCATAGAGAAATATTCACAAGTTCTATCCATATTTGGCAACCATGCCCTAAGTTTTGATTTAAATAAGATAAGAGAGATCTCGAGGAATCATAAGAACAAAGCTTTTAGAAAAAACAATGAAGTGTTTCCAATAGATTAGAAATCACAAAAGACTATGATAGCAAGATGTTAAAGAAGAAACCTTGTCATTTCTAGTGACCTTATCTTTTATCATCTCAAGATTCTATAAGTGAAAGGACCAAGATAAGTTCTATGAGCTCTTCTCAACCCTTATGTGATCTTATGTGCTCGTAGGAAGTCTTATGGGTCTTAGGATCTCATTCAATCTCTAACAAGATTTTAAGAAATTATATTAGCTCTTACATGAATTAAATGAGCTCTTACATAAATTATGAGATCTTACATTAGCTATGAGATCTTAAGAAAGATTGTGAGCTCATGTATGGTCTTATGAGATCTTGAGAGCTTCTACCATACACTATGTGGTCATAAAAGCTAATCTTAGACATTAAAGGGTGATCACATTGATCTAGGAAATTTCATGACCTCATATATGGTCTTATGAGATCTTAAGAGCTTCTACCATACACTATGTGGTCATAAAATCTGAGCTTAGACATTATAAGGTGATCACATTAATCTAAATTGTATACATGCAAGCAAAATCATGCTAAAGATTACCACCTCAATATGGAAAGGAAGAAGCATAGTGGCAAATGTATATTAAGTTTAAAGAACTCTTATGAGCATAAAGCAACTCTTGTGTTCACTTTTACTTCTCAAACGATTCCTAGTCATGCAAGAAAAATCATGTTTATGACTACCGCCTTAATATGGAAAGGAAGAAGCACAATGGCAAATGTATGTTAAGTTTAAAGAACTCTTATGAGCATAAAGCAACTCTTGTGTCCACTTTTACTTCTCTTATGATGAGCATAAAGCAACTATTGTGTCCACTTTTATTTTGAACTATTTTAATTATTTGTGGGCCAAGCATTCATGGCATGATATCTTTACTTTAAGACTCAAGTCTTTAAATAAAATTCTGTTTCCTAGCAAGTTCCTTGCTTCTCTAGCTTGTCACTTGCATATGTGTTTTTGTAAGGTTTGACTTGGGTAGCATAATAACATTTTTTTTAATACTAAAAAAAATGTGTCCACTTTTATTGTGAACTATTTTAATTATTTGTGGGCCAAGCACTCATGGCATGATATCTTTACTTTAAGACTCAAGTCTTTAAATAAAATTTTGTTTCCTAGCAATTTTTTTTAAACTATTGTGTCCACTTTTATTTTGAACTATTTTAATTATTTGTGGGCCAAGCACTCATGGCATGATATCTTTACTTTAAGACTCAAGTCTTTAAATAAAATTCTGTTTCCTAGCAAGTTCCTTGCTTCTCTAGCTTGTCACTTGCATATGTGTTTTTGTAAGGTTTGACTTGGGTAGCATAATAACATTTTTTTAATACTAAAAACTTATTCTCATCTAAGTGACATGGAGTCATTGACAATTGGGGGCAAAAAAAAATCACTATTAGAGCTATAGCTGCATTGGTTTTGGCAGATTAATTTATCATGGCTATAGTTATGCTAGTGTAGTGCTAGTGTCTATCTCTTGCTCTCCTATCTTGGCATCTCCTATGTCACCAAAGATTCCTAGTTTTGAGTGGGTTGGTGATTGGTTTAGATGACACAAGAAACATTGTATCTCCACGAAGTAGCAATCTATTAATGAGTGGGAGACTGGGATCACTCTCTCAATGTTGCTCTCACAGCTAGTATACCTAAGACTAGGAGACAATCTGTTGTCTGGGGAAATTTTCATCAACATAACTAGGAAATCTCTCAAAATTTCCTATATATGGTAAAGTTCACTATATAGGGAACCACCAAAAGTTCCTTGTGTACCACCTCACATATATGTTAAAACAGTTTCACTTATGTGAAATATGAGGATTCACATATGCAACGGTGAAAGAAAGCTGACCTAAATTTTCTAAAACTTCTAGTGTATATATATATACCTCAAATCGAAAAGTCGGTGGTTCCGCCCAGGCAAGCAGCGTTTGCTTGGTGGTGACGCTAGGAGTCGGCGAGGTCGCGGTGGCATGCTGGCATCGGCGCGGCTGTGGTGATGGGCGCTGCATCTTCGACCGTGCTCATCAGGCGGAGAACAGCAGCTGCTGCCATCTCCGTCATGGAAATGGCAAGCGCCAATGACAGGATCCCTCTACTTAGCGCCACTTCCGCCTTATAACACCCGCTTATCAACTGCCCTACACAGTAAGCATCTACCAGCTTGCAGGGCGCAGGCGGCAGATTGCGATGGTTTCTTATTGTGTAGCTGCATCAAGGCTCAATTTGCAGGCTCAGCTGTACTCGGGACTCCTGTGTCAAGGCTCCACTACAGTAAGAGACTCTAATTTCAGCAGCTGACAACTATTTTTCCTTAAAAAACATAAGATTTGTTCGTCGGCCCTGGTTTTATGTACAAACGGCACCACTGCTCGAAAAAAAAAAAGGCCTTCTTTACAAAATAAAGGTTACCGATTTTTAAAAAACCCAACCAGAGGTTTGATTTCAGTAACCGATTTTTTTTAAATGAACCGATTTTTTTTTGATTTCAGTGTGAGTGTGTGAGTAGGGTACTTTCAAATTTTCAAGCCCAAAAAATGAGTAAGACTTTTCATTGCCTTTATTTTCAGGATTCATTTGTTATATTTAAAGTTATTGAACCCAGTTATTGAACCCTTATGTAGTATAATATATTTTGGGAACCAAAATCAGGTAAATTAAGGAGGTGTCCTTTTTTCAATTGATTTTAAAAAAAATGTGCATTGGTCGGTGCTTAAAGAGAGGCTTGGCTCCCAATGGGCCTTTTAAAGGCACTTCACTACCACCAACCCACATGAAACCTCTAAAAGAAGGTTACGAAATTGACACTCAAAACATAAAACATTTATGTTCAATTGACCTATTAGCTATGGAAATAAAAATAGAATAAACAAAGACTTAAAAACAAGTTCCATATTGTATCTTTATTACTTCAAACACAAATATTACAATATTATATATGTTCCAGCAATGCACATGCTACCTTACACATGTTTCACATCAAAAGTTTGAACCACTCATAGGCGCATAAATACCAACTATATTAGTAGCACTAAGCTCTGCTTGTTGTTGAGAGAAGTTCTTGCCCCCATTAAAAGTAGAGTTAGGCCACCACCTCGAATTTTCAATAAACTTAACATGATAATAAATAGCCTTAACAATTTAGAGAACTTGCAAATATCGAGTGGAAAGTTGGTATACACTCCAATTAATCACTACATTAAAAAAAGTGCATTCAATAAACAATGTCCCACCCAATCAATAAGAATCATACTCAAAGGTCATTAGAGAAAACCTATACATGTAAACATATGTATAAAAGCTAAAAAGATGCTTTCAAACCAAATTCTATAGATTTTACGAGACACGACCTGCATATATGTATAAACAAAAAGTTGCTTTCAAAGAGTATTAATTCACCTTTCGGCTCTAAATGAGAGGTGTGAAAGACTATGGTCCAAAGACTAACATAACATAGGTGAGCTTATCATTCAAATAATGTCACATGAGTAGAAAGGAGATAACTAAATAAATAAGGACATAAGTACACACCCGCTAGGATTAAGCTGAGAGGTAATATAATTTTCCATAGAATATCCCAAAATCTTTCTTCTAGTATAAGTACGTAGATAGCTACATGTAAGAATTTAGATAGAAAAGAACTTCAAACAATCATATAAAATCAAGGTTAAATTTTAAGGAATATTAAAAAATAGGCAAAATTGTGGATGCGTTCTAGGCATCTCAATTTATACTAGGAAAGTAGATTATCTTTTCTAATGTAAAGAAGAAACAATACCTGTCATCCTCTTAAAAATGGCATAGCAGGCTTAAAAGACATGTGACCTCTATATCACCAACTTGCTAAAGCCTTAATGCTATAACTATATAAAAGAGACCAACTAGCTTATAAGTTCTCATGGGATCATTCAAAGAAACCCCAAGCTTATGGCCCAAAAATAGGTAAGCTATTTGGGAAATATATTCATGAGCATGTAAAAAGATGTGTCATATGCCAGATTTGAGGCTAAAGATCAAATAATTAAAGGGGCACACAAAGGGTGTAAGATAGGTGGGTTGAAAGAACAAGAGGAATGTTTGGCTACTTCGATGTTAACGGTGGGAAAATACAAAACGTGAGGGTGGGATGGAATGTTTGGCTGCTTTGATATTAATGGAAAAAGACAAAACATGAGGGCGGGATGGGCTGTTAGTGGAATTCATCATTGAGTTTTTGGTGCAGTTCAAAGAACATGTTACTAGGATTGTGGCCAAGGCTCTTAGACAAGGAGAAATGGAGAAGGGAATGGAAGATGGCATCATCAAACTGACTCCTAAGGAATTGGTATATAACTATTTTGATCATTAGAGACCCATTACCTTGTCGCATATTATATTAAAATATTGACCAAGGTTATTTCCATCCAAATCTCTCCTCCTTCTATAAGACTGTGTGAGTAAGAGACAATTTGGTTTCATAAAGGGTAGATCTATTTATGAAAATATTACGAATATTTTGGTTGGCAAGGAATTAGCTACAATATAAGAGAAAAATCCAAAGAATAATTTTGTGTAATGGAGTGATCATAAGCTGAGATTTGGGATAATCATTATGGTGATTAATCATGCAATTAGTAAGAAATTGTGCATAATGCCTAAGTGATTTAGCCTTTCACCAAAGGATGGAAACAACCTTCCATAAGTCCAGGTTGAAAGCCATGAGGCTCCAAGAGTCATGATGACTAATGTCCAAAGATGTCAAAAGGTCAAAAAGGGTAAAATGATAGTTTATGAGCCCCCTTTTATGCTTGGGCCCATGACCAAGGTCCTAAACCTAATCTGAAGGTGTTGCATCATTATAAACCATCCCCTTCTATAATGATTTCGTCCTTGAAATCAAAGGGTGGTCGTGCACCAAGAAAATACATATACAAGTGGCTATGTACAAAAGTCAAAAATCACATCCATGGCTGAATGTCGATGTTGTGGAAGACCCATACATGAATCATATAACCCCAGGGTCAAATGGAAACTTGGATGAAGGACTCTCGTTGATGATAAGGCTTTCTATGCAACTGCCTGGATCGAAAGGAATTCTGAGTCATACAAAATCCAAGGAAATGGTCCCACGATAATCTGGTTCAAGTGGAGAGAATAAGGAACCACTAACGATGACGAAGCTAGTCGAGTATCCTCCAGGATCAAAAGGATATGTATGGTATACACCTTGAACCGTCAAAGGTAAAATGGTAGTAGCTCTTAAGTCAAAAGAAAAGCTCAACTGTGAAGTGGAAGTAATGGTAGCTCGTGGATCAAAAGGAAAGCTTGACTCCAAAGAAATAGTATCTCTAGGGTCGAATGTAAAACTCATAAGCCCATCCTCATGACCATAGTGTGAAGCTGGCACGAAAGGTATCCACCAAAGAAGCTCAAAATTCCTAGACAAAATGTCAATTGTTCTTGGCACACAAGAATCGTCGTGTAGGCCAAGATTGAGATATGTCGTAGTAGGCGCATATGAATTACGAGCCACATATCCAAATACTATGCTCCTGAAGTGGCAAAGAACTCATCCAAAGGAAAATGTCCTGGCTCCAAAGAACATAGGATCGTGTCGACCCCCATGGGAGCCAAAAGAACATAGCTCGAGGTCGACCTCTTGTAGAGTCAAATGTGAACCCATGCCATCATCCCATGTAGCACCACTCGAAAAGTCGAAGGCATGATCCACCATATCATTATAGGTATGAGTATGATCTGACCCATGCACAATATCTCCAGGTGCAAGACACTCTATAACATGTCTGTGTCCCTCTAAGAGACAAAAGCTGGATCACCATCACTAAGCACTGACAAAGTGTCTACACAAGAGAGATAAGTGGTACCGACCATCTTACTATCAATGGATCTCCAAGGCCACTAAGGTCATCTGCAAAGGTATAGATAATCTCACTATCAATGGAATCTCCAAGGCCACTAAGGTCATCCCCAAAGGTATAGACAATCTCCATAATGGTGTCCCTATATGACCTAAATCCCATGATAAATCAATCTCCAACAACACTCAATCTAAGAAAATATCTAGATCAAATGTAAATCTCTCGAGGTCGATACCATAGGATATGCTAAAAATATAATCGATATGCATACTCCTACAATATCTCACCTCCACGAACTCATCACTACTCTCATACAATATCCCTGATTGCTCAATCACAACCACTCGATCCACACGAATGCTGCCGAGAATGCTATGAAAACTAGGAATAGTGGTCATATCCAAAATCTCTCCGCGTGTGACAAATATAGAGGAGTAGTGGTCATATCCAAAATCTCTCCGCGTGTGACAAATTAATTATATAGAAGAGGAGTAGCGTGGCAACACATCTAATACTAGAACCTAGGGTCTATGCTCCTCATGGTCTATGATGTGCTCATCAACATCATGTTAAGTGTCATCCCCATGTGTAACTAGGGATATATGACTAGCCGAATGATCATGACTAGTCAAATGCCCATCAAGATCATCAGATGCATCACTATGGTCATCTAACGTATCCCCATGATCACTAGGAATTGAGATAGGTTGCTCTATGATGCTCGTAATGCTCGATGTGATCGCTGCCATGCCTACTCCCAAGATCATGTCCACATGAACTAGATCACACACATTACTGCTACATATGTCATCATCATCATGTATGTGTATGTCATCATGTGCACATGTATCAATATCCTCATGTGTGTATGTGTCATGATGTGCACGTGTATCAGTATAATCATGTACGGATGTGTGTGATACAACATCATGTATAGGTGTCTATAAAACATCATCATCATGATCTGAATTTGTGTCAGTGTTGTCAACTTCATGATCCTCAGGAACATAATCATGGCGGTCAAGAGTGTGGGAAACTCATATAATTGGCCAAAGAAAGAATTATCCCATGCAAACAATGTCGAACCCTCCGTGTCGAAGTAGCCAAGCAATGTGGTAAAGAAGTCACCATGTACGGATGATCTGAACCATCTAGCATGAGTCTCCTCCTCATCAAACAAATGCCTCTGACGGCTAGGCACCAAACTCTCAAGCTCGAACAACCAGCCACCATGACATGAATATGCCACCTCGTAATAACGAGAAGTCGATGAGTCGGGATCTAGAGGTCTAAGCCTCGATGTGCCGAAGGTATGTGTGATTGCCACAAATGAGATGTGCTCCCCGACACAAAGTGGCAACTCGTGATAACAAGCACAGAGCCATGAAGACAATACATGCGTGACTCTCTTAAAATTAGGATCTGAGATACTAGCATAGTGATATCGATGACAAAGATGACATTCTATGGTGTGTCGATCATAAGAAGGATAAAAATAGTAAGAAACACCGGTGTGTCGATCATAAGAAGGATAAAAATAGTAAGAAACACCCATAGCTGCATGTGAACAACACTCAACACAACTTCAAGTGTGTGAACAAAGTCTGCAAAACCCAAAGTGTATGAATAAGCTCAAATGATGCGCTAATGCATGTGACACACGTGTCACATGTGAACAATCACTAATGAAGCCCAATGCGTGTGAACAAAACCCACAATGCTCGAATGCACGTGAACAACCCCTAAAGTTCTCAAATCAACACTAAGTTACCCAATGTGTGAAGCACGTGTGAACAACCTCTAAAGAATCCCCCAAGGATGTGTGGAAGAAGCCCAAAACATGCTACGCATATGAACAAGGGATAGTAAAACACAAATAATCAAGAAATAATTAAAGCATGTGAACACACCTCAAAAAATGCTAAGTGTATGAATCACACCTCACACGTGTGAAAAATCATCAACGAAGTCCAAGGCATGTGAGTGAGACTCACAATGCCCTAATGTGCACGAACATGCCTCAACAATTCCCACAAGTGAAACTCACATGTAAAACAACCCCATCAATCTCTAAACATGCCCATATCTCTCAAGGAGTGTATGTATGTACCATGAGTGTAAATGAAAAATGAGACAAGGGCATAAAGAGATCAAGGGAAGTGTGAAGGGCTTGAAAACACGAATGTGGGCGGGCGGCCACTTTGAGGTGCTATAGATTTAGGTTTTAGGATAAACAACCCTAAGGAACAAAACATTTTTGTTTTGAGCGTGTAAGCTCCGCTACATTGGTAGCAATGAACACCAGCTATGCTTCTACACAAGCTATGAGCTAGGAACCATCGAAAAGACCCCTGAGTGGACAAGTGGTGAGCGTCTGGTTGCCAATGATGCCATAGGTACACTGAGGAGGAAGGAATGATTGAAAATTAGAATTCAACCAAAAAGTTTTGGAGGATTATGATCACTGACTATGATTTCATTAAATGATTGTCTTAAAGACAGTTGAATCTGTGAAAAAGGCAATTTCATATTGGGTGTGTAAGTGGTGTGACTAGTTTTAAGTTTGCATGAATATTCAACTAGGGGGCTTGGAAACTCTTTTCCCTGGTATACCCGGGGATAAAACCTAACCAAATTCTTATTTGGATCCTATCACTACAGTGGTTGGGCGGTTGGCTAACCCACGGGACTAGATGGAGTTAGGCTGGACTAATGGATCCCTAAATTGAGACTCAATTCTATTATGGTACGATAGATGAAGTAAATCCCATATAAAATTATTCTATGGAAAAGAATCAACGGCTGTGCCTCTCAATGAGGAAAAAAGCGTTGGTCTCTATGATCCAAGTGCAATCGTTCCTTGATCAAACTACAGGACTTACCGGTTTGGTCAGATCAGTTCAGTTAGTTAAGACTTTTTGACTACGTTAGAGAAAAATTATCCTGGAGGAATCGCCCATGCTTTCTGGGCAAGGAAAGTTTTTCCGGGTTCTGTTTTGGAAGAACCGATGGATTAGTCTCTTGTACGGATATCCGTGGACGAGGCCCCGAGTGAGAGACCCTAGCTCGTGCAAGAAGTGCTACTTTCGCCTACTAGCGGCCATGAATTCGTTGCGTGGTGGGGACAAGGATCTTACAGCTGGTATCAGAGTAAATTTGGCTAAAGTGGATCAACTGAGAAGCCCAAAAATGTCAAAATTTGATGAAGTAGCAGTAAAAGGTTGAAATTGTGTGATAAATTCATACAAATTATTATTCAGACTGAAATTCATAAATTGGTAATTGGGTGTTCAGATAAAAGTACCGCGATTATATAGAATCCCTGACTTGCTTGAGGCTTAGACATGATGGTATTTACCTTATAATTCCAAGGACCGTGGCTACCCGTATATATCGAGGGTATGATTGCAGCTCTTTACTGGCAATATATACGAGTAAATCTAAGATCTTGAAATTATAAGCAAAATTGCTATCCAGATGATGAATTCGAATGTGGTTGATATGATTTTAAAATTCTGGTTGAGAACTGATAAGTTGATTTGGATTCTGATTGAAAAAAAGATGATTCCTGAATTTTGGTTGAAATGTAATAAGTTGAACAAAACCACAATGAGGATGATTGGGACGAGTCCCTGTGATGATGTTCATAACTGGAATGACGATAATGACTTCAATAAATCACTATGAGATTAGTGGATTGTGCTGACAAATTGCTTCTACTGTTAACACTTGACCCAGTGGATCAAGTTAAGGGATGACAAATTAAAAATCTATATAATTGAAATCACCATGGAGGACTGGAAATTTTGGTCTAATGGACCATTATTGTGTTAAAGATATGAATGAGATGTTTTGAATGAATTGTTATCCGATAATGAGTTCTATATGAATATCTTTATCCCTTGATTCTGTGAGGAACTGACCAATCTAAAGAACCCCATAATCAGTTGAATCTACAATCGGATTTAAATCATAAATAAAGGGACTTAAAAAGAATTTTCATATTGATAGGAGCATGGATCAAGGTTGTCGTGGTAGAAATGATAACCCCCAACTCGACGAGGAAGAGCTCGACTTGGATGTTCATAAAACTCTTCATAGATTGTAGCCTAGACCTTTCAAGGGTGAAGGATTAAAATTGGGTGAGGCTATGGAAAAGTGGATTGAAGCAATGGAAGAGTACTTCGATGTCACCGGGTACAATGAGAAGAGAAAAATGGCTCTTGCAAGACTGAAGATAGTAGAAACAGCCAGAGTGGCATGGAGAAACCACTGCGAGACAAACCGTCTGGATCAGAATACCCAGACATGGAATGACCTCAAAAATTACCTAAGGACGAGGTTCTGTCCTCCCGGCTTTTTGGAAACAAAGATGAACGAATTCTTAGAGTTAACCCAGGGGAGCAGAACTATTGAATTATATCACCAAGTGTTCGCTTTCCTCCTCCTCAAATTCTTGCCAACCACCGCTGGATGAAGATCAGCTCTGATGGCCAGGTTCATTCGGGGACTGAACGAACCTTTACACCAGTTTCCATGGCTGAAGCAGTGCGGATGGCGAAGGATTTCACCAAGGCCTTTGATGTCAAAGTCCCGCCGAAGCCAGCACCATCACCTTTCAAAAGGTTTTTAATTCCAAAAGGTGATTCCAACCTTCCACCGCCTAAAAGATATCAAGGTTAAGCCCGGGATATGGGAAGTTCGAGAATGGAAGAAATGTCCTTTTCCCAAAACTCAATCCCCTAGAATTCAACTTCAGAAGTTGGGAGTGAAATGCTATAACTGTCAAAGATTTGGACATCACAGTATGGATTGCCCAACACCTTTTGGATCAAGGTTTTTGGGTAGGGAAATCAGGGATCAAGATTCCAGATTCCAGCTCCTTCCTTCCAGAGTAATCAAGTTTCTTTACGCCAAAAACACCCAGAGGTAGACCCTCTAACCAACCCGCAGTCTCAATCCAAAGTAATGCAAGACCTCCGCCTCAGATTCCAAATCGGCCGTCCACTTCCAAGGCAGTAACGCTGGAAGTAATTGAAGAAGAAAAAGAAGAAGATGAAAGAGATTATACTCCACCTGCGAGATGAGGACATCTCGCGTTTTTCAAGTGGGAGAGAATGTAAGATTCCTCCCCAGCCCCTCAAGATGTCCAATTTCTTCCCTTGTAATCAATCCCCTTTTCAGAATAATAAAAGATCTTGTTTCTACCTGTTTTGGCTTAGAGAGAGAAAATATTTTAGAGAGAGATAACTCAGTTTTTATATATCTTTGGATGGAAAAATATCCTTTCTTATTAAACTAAATTCCCCCGAAACAGAAGTTTAAAAAGAATTTCATAAGGTGTATTAGAAATAAATTATAATCTGCTCAAAAGGCCTTAGCCTAAGGATCCATATTTTTCGAAAATTTTGGATTAAGGTTCTGAGGGACCAATTAGATTAATCCAAATGTAGGGAGGAGATAAATTGAAGAAATAAAGAAAAACCCCAAAAATGAGTAAATACTCACATAAGATGAAGAGTGGACTAAGGACCAAGGAAAATAGTTAAAAAACTGATTTTTGACACCTCAAAATGGGGATTTCCCCTCATGAAGGAGGCGCCTTTTTTCTCATCATTTCTTAATCAATAAAATGAGATATTTCATCTCTTCTCTCTCCTAATTCAAGTCTAGTTCCAAAAAGTAAGCTGAACTGACCCAAAAATAGTTAAAAATTGACCAAAGTGATCTGAAAAATTCTAGAATCAGTTTGCTTGGTTTGAGGCTCACTTTTCCCTATAAATAGAAGCCTCTCCCTTTGTAAAATCTTAATAGTGTTTATGCACTATTACTTTACTCCTCCCTAGAGCCAAAAACATTGAATTCACTTGATAATTCACTCGTTTTTGACTAATTCCTCTACAAAGAATTGGTGGCCACTCTTGATCCAAACAAGAGTAGAACCCTCAATCCCTCAAGCTAAAGGAAAGCTCACAAAACTCCATGTAAGTTATTAGTTCTACTTTTTTTAATTCTAATCTATGGTTTTCTGAATTCTTTACTTTTTAATGTGATTATGGATTATAAGCCTTGATGAAAAGGCTTCCCCCTTCTCTTCATTAAGAATTTCAGCCTTTCTTTATCCTAAAATGAGTAACAAATAAATTGAGTTAAACCTTTCCTATTGATTACTCTTTAGAAGTGAAAAATTGATTAGATTAGAGTGCTTTATTTCATCTTGGGATAAATTTTAAAGTAAATTTAGAATGTAAAAATTGAGAAATGGTCAGCTATACAAAGGAGGTTATGGCAAAATTTTCTTAAATTTTGTGGAAATAAGTTTTATCTTTATGTTATTCAAAAAGAATAATCCCCACCGTTTGTGCAAGCTAAAAGAAATTCTTTTTATCTTAAAAGTGTTATTCCTATTTTATGCATAAATAGATGTATAAAAGGATATTTTTTAATTATAAAAGTGGTATTTTTATTAGATTCAATTTCTATGCGTAGAAAGATGCATATTGGATATTTTTTTATTATAAAAGTGTTATTTTCATTAGATTCAATTTCTATGCATAGAAAGATGCATATTGGATATTTTTTTTATTATAAAAGTGTTATTTTCATTAGATTCAATTTCTATGCATAGAAAGATGCATATTAGAAATTTTTATTATAAAAGTTTCATTTTCATCATATTCAAATTCTATGCATGAAAAGATGTATAATAGATATTTCTATTATAAAAGTGTCATTTTCTATGCATGGAAAGATGCATAATAGAAATATTTTTATTATAAAAGTGTCATTTTCATCATATTCAATTTCTATGCATAGAAAGATACATATTGGAAATCTTTTTATTTTAAAAGTGTTATTCCTATTGAATTGATTTTATGCATAAATAGATGCATAAAGAATTTTTATATCAAAATTAGATTCTCTTTAATTCTATGTTTAATTTCCATGAATATTTGATAAATGAATAAGTAAATACTCTGAGAGGGAAAATTCTATCATTTCATATTCACTCGGTTTGTAAAGAGAAAATTCAGGAAATCTATTGAAGTTAAAATATTCACATAGATGTGAATGAAGGGATGAATAGATGTGATGTGAATAGAGGTGATGAGATGTGAGGTGAATAGATGTGAAGAGATGTGTGTTGAGAATCCGATATGGATTGCCCAACACCTTTTAAATCAAGGTTTTCGGGGCAGGGAAATCAAGGATCAAGATTTCAGATTCCAGATCCTTCCTTCCAGAGTAATCAGGTTTCTTTCCACCAAAATCAGGTTTCTTTCCGCCAAAATCAAGAAAATCCCAGAGGTAGACCCTCTAACCAATCCGTAGTCTTAATCCAAAGTAATTCAAGACCTTTGCCTCAGATTAAGGAAAGGCAAAGAGAGAGATATTTCCAAATCGGCCGTTCACTTCCAAGGCAGTAACGCTGGAAGTAATTGAAGAAGAAGAAGATGAAAGAGATCATACTCCACCTGCGAGATGAGGACATCTCGTGTTTTGCAAGTGGGAGAGAATGTAAGATTCCTCCCCAGCCCCTCAAGATGTCCAGTTTCTTCCCCTGTAATCAATCCCCTTTTCAGAATAATAAAAGATCTTGTTTCTACCTGTTTTGGCTTAGAGAGAGAAAATATTCTAGAGAGAGATAACTCAGTTTTTAGATATCTTTGGATGGAAAAATATCCTTTCTTATTAAACTAAATTTTCTCGAAACAGAAGTTTAAAAAGAATTTCTTAAGGTGCATTAGAAATAAATTATAATCTGCTCAAAAGGCCTTAGCTTAAGGGTCCAGATTTTCTGAAAATTTCGGATTAAGGTTCTGAGGAACCAATTAGATTAATCCAAATGTAGGGAGGAGATAAATTGAAGAAATAAAGAAAAACCCCCCAAAAATGAGTAAATACTCACATAAGATGAAGAGTGGACTGACCAAGGAAAATAGTTAAAAAAACAGATTTTTGACACCTCAAAATGGGGATTTTCCCTCATGAAGGAGGTGCCTTTTTTCTCATCATTGCTTAATCAATAAAATGAGATATTTCATCTCTCCTCTCTCCTAGTTCAAGTCTAGTTCCAAAAAGTAAGCTGAACTGACCCAAAAATAGTCAAAAATTGACCAAACTGATCTGGAAAATTCTAGAATCAGTTTGCTTGGTTTGAGGCTCACTTTTTCCTATAAATAGAAGCCTCCCCCTTTGTAAAAGCTTAATAGTGTTTTTGCACTGTGATTCTACTCCTCCCCAGAGCCAAAAACATTGAATTCACTTGATAATTCACTTGTTTGTGACTAATTCGTCTACAAAGAATTGGTGGCCACTCTTGATCCAAACAAGAGTAGAACTCTCAATCCCTCAAGCCAAAGAAAAGCTCACAAAACTCCATGTAAGTTATTAATTCTACTTTTTTTAATTCTAATCTATGGTTTTTTGAATTCTTTGCTTTTTAATGTGATTATGGATTATAAGCCTTGATGAAAAGGCTTCCCCCTTCTCTTCATTAAGAATTTCAGCCTTTCTTTTTCCTCAAATGAGTAACAAATAAATTGAGTTAAACTTTTCCTATTTATTACTCTTTAGAAGTGAAAAATTGATTAGATTAGAGTGCTTTATTTCATCTTGGGATAAAATTTAAAGTAAATTTAGAATGTAAAAATTGAGAAATGGTCAGCCATACAAAGGAGGTTATGGCAGAATTTTCTTAAATTTTATGGAAATAAGTTTTATCTTTATGTTATTCAAAAAAAATCCCCACCGTTTGTGCATTCTAAAAGAAATTTCTTTTATTTTAAAAGTGTTATTCCTATTTTATGCATAAATAGATGTATAAAAGGATATTTTTTTAATTATAATATTGTTTTTCATTAGATACAATTTCTATGCATAGAAAGATGCATATTGGATATTTTTTTATTATAAAAGTGTTATTTTCATTAGATTCAATTTCTATGCATAGAAAGATGCATATTGGATATTTTTTTATTATAAAAGTGTTATTTTCATTAGATTCAATTTCTATGCATAGAAAGATGTATATTGAAAATTTTTATTATAAAAGTGTCATTTTCATCAGATTCAAATTCTATGCATGGAAAGATGCATAATATAAATTTTTATTATAAAAGTGTCATTTTCATCATATTCGAAAGATGCATAATAGAAATATTTTTATTATAAAAGTGTCATTTTCATCAGATTCAATTTCTATGCATAGAAAGATGCATATTGGAAATCTTTTTATTTTAAAAGTGTTATTCCTATTAAATTGATTTTATGCATAAATAGATGCATAAAGAATTTTTAGATCAAAATTAGATTCTCTTTAATTCTATGTTTAATTTCCATGAATATTTGATAAATGAATAAGTAAATATTTTGAGAGGGAGAATTCTATCGTTTCATATTCACTCGGTTTGTAAAGAGAAAATTCAGAAAATCTATCAAAGTCAAAATATTCAGATAGATGTGAATGAAGGGATGAATAGATGTGATGTGAATAGAGGTGATGAGATGTGAGGTGAATAGATGTGAAGAGATGTGAAGAGATGCGTGATGATGAGAATCAGATAGATGTCAATGAAGGGATGAATAGATGTGATGTGAATAGAGGTGATGAGATGTGAGGTAAATAGATGTGAAGAGACAAGTGATGTGAATCAGATAGATGTGAATGAAGGGATGCATAGATGTGATGTGAATAGAGGTGATGAGATGTGAGGTAAATAGATGTGATGAGATGTGTGATGTGAATCAAATAGATGTGAATGAAGGGATGGATAGATGTGATGAGAATAGAGGTGATGAGATGTGAGGTGAATAGATGTGATGAGATGTGCGATGTGAATCAGATAGATGTGCATGAATGGATGGATGGATGTGATGTGAATAGGGGTGAAGAGATGCGATGTGAATAGGGGTGAAGAGATGCGATGAGATGTGATGTCATGTGAATCAGGATGTAAATGAATGATATGGGATGTGAGTGGATGAATGTGAAAGAATGGATGTGAATGTATGTAAAAGAATGTGATGTGGATGTGTATGCGAAGGAATGTGATGTGATGAAAAATGATGTGATGTGACATGAATATATGTGGATGTGAAGTGATAGATATGAATGTATGAATAGATGTGGGTAGTCGTACAGGTGAACGATTGGATGGATGTGTATGAATGAGATACAGTGTAGACAGAAGTGTTGTAGACAGAAGTGATGTGATGCAATGTGGATAGAATGTATGTGATGGGATGGTTATGAGAATGTATGTGGTGGTATGAATGAATGAATGTGATGGATATGAATGAATGAGATGTGATGGGTGTAAATAGATTTGATGTAATTGAATGTGATGTGGACGAGAATTGATGTGGTGTCATGTGAATTGTGATGTGAACGATTATGATGTGATGAGAAATGGAAAACAGATGAAATAAATGAGGAATGATGTGGAAAGACGAGAGTTTGCCATAGAAACTGTATTTATAACCTGTTTTTTAAAATGACCATTTCATGTCAAGAATACTGGGGAAGCATTTTGACCGTCTTGTGAATGAGATCGTGGAGACCTAATTTGATAAAGTTGCAATAGCTGACGGAGAGTCAATGGAGGATGTCTCGCGTAGCAAGGTCGGCCGAGGTCTTCACCAGCCTCGGTTCGATTAAAATGGTGAGCTTCTTCCGGTATGGTGGATGAGGGACCAAGGAAGCGGCCTATGAGTGAAGCGCTAGGTGACCTGCGAAGGATCCTAGAGGGTGCTGACCATACGGTGCTCGGGTTCTGGGTCGCCAAAGATACCCACATGTGCGTCGTGGAAGATATTGGAACAAGGAGTAAGAGTTGTTTTCTGAATTCGGGCATAGATCTGGTTGATTGACCTTGCTGGTCCTCAATGGATGAGTCCATGGTTCTTTTATATGGATCTGTTGGTTGATCTTGTTGATCTTCAACGAAGATTCCATTTTGATATGTGAATATTACTGAGTACTATGTGCTAGGAACCATCGAAAAGACCCCTGAGTGGATAGGTGGTGAGGGTTCTGGTTGTTGCCAATGATGCCATAGGTACACTGAGGAAGGAATGATTGGAAATTTGAATTCAACCATTTGGAGGATTATGATCAGTGACTATGATTTCATTAAATGATTGTTTTCACAGCAGCTGAATTTGTGAAAAAGGCAATTTTATATTGGGTGTGTAAGTGGTGTGACTAGTTTTAAGTTTGCATGAATATCCGGCTAGGGGGCTTGGGAACTCTTTTCCCTGGTATCAGGGACAAAACCTAACCAAATTCTTATTTGGATCCCATCACTACAGTGGTTGGGCGGTTGGCTAACCCACGGGACTGGATGGTTAGGCTGGACTGATGGATCCCTAAATTGAGACTCAATTCTGTTATGGTACGATAGATAAAGTAAATCTCGGACAAAAATTGTTCTATGGAAAAGAATCAATGGTTGTGCCTCTCAATAAGGAAAAAAGCGTTGGTCTCTATGATCCAAGTGCAATCTTTCCCTGATATGACTATGGGACTTATGGGTTTGGTCAGATCAGTTCAGTTAGTTAAGAATTTTTGACTACGTTAGAGAAAAATTATCCTGGAGGAATCGCCTGTGCAGCGTGCTTTCTGGGCAAAGAAAGTTTTTCCGGGTTCGGAAGAACCAATGGATTAGTCTCTTGTCCGGATATCCGTGGGCGAGGCCCCAAGTGAGGGACCCTGGCCCGCGCAAGAAGTGCTACCAATGAGAGAATAGAGGACACTATAGAGGGCTGTTCTTCTTTATTGCTTTCAATATGTAATACTGAACTAAAACACATTTTGTACGTCACTAAAAGAAAGGCCAGTTTATTTAATGTTTAAGGAAAAAGGCTAGAACATTGAACTTACACACTGCACACATCTAAATTCTTGTACATCACTGAAGGAATGATTTGAGAGGATGCACGTCCCACACCTTTGTATGGTTTGTAATAACTCAAGTTCATACACAGAATTACGGGCGAACACATACATCAAACACCATATGACTCGAAACAACATAGTTTGTCTTGCAAGTAGGTTTTATTTATCGATACTCAATCTTCATGCCTTGGATGGTCACACTGCCTGAACCGGAGGTCTCAGAGTCCACTAAGATGGTGATCACCACCCACTCGTCATCCTCGATCCCCAGCCGCTTGAGGTTGTCTCCAATTTCAAGCACGCTGTTGGTAAACAGGTGCTTGGAGGTGCCAGGGGATGGCACGAAGTTGGAGGATCCCACGTATTCAGCAGTATAGATGGGAGTGGTAGGACTTGCTTTGGGCTTGTTGACGAACACCTTGAGGTGCACATAGGCTTCCCGGGTGACCTCCAACCCTTGGATGACGAGAACTTCTTCAAGTTCCTTGGGCTTCTTCTCTGACGGCCGATTGACAAGGGCGATGAAGGTGGAGCCTAGGTTTATGGGCTCATAGCTATTCTGCTCAGATGCGGGGTTCATCTCTTGCACACCATGGGCTCTTGCATAGGGTACTTGGCTACCGGTGTTAGAAGGGAGCGCTGAGGTGAGAAGTTAACCCACATGTCGTCGCCTTCCCTCATGTGCTCGTAGGTGATACCCAGATTCTCGTTGTCGAGGGCGTCCTTGGCTTTCACCTTGACGAGGTTCTGGTTCTCGTCGTAGAAGAAGAACTCGGCATCTAAAAAGTCCGCGTCCATAGGCTCCACCCGACGCCCGCCCGGGATAGACCTCCACACCTCCCAGAGCCTGTCCACGTTACTGTGGTGAGCATAGAAGATGGGATCCCTGGACGCCGTTGTGAACACGCCCATGTCCGCGCGAAGCTTTCTGCCGGGGTCGCCTGTCCAGAAGTGGATGCCGCTGTGGGCGTTCATCTCCAGCGCTCCGCCAAGAGGGGCGTTTGCGACGGAAGAGCTCGACAGGTCGCTCCCTTTCCTGCACATCAGTAATATCGATGAGCTTGGCTACACCGAATCCTGATGCAAAAGTAGTGAATGGGTAGAGCAAGGTTTACCTGTATGGGCCTCCCATGAACATATCTGCCGTGGATGCTGTGACCACGGACTGATACATGACGTTGAGGTTCTCACTGAGGATGTCGCGGGGGCTTGCAGTCGTGGTCTCATTGGAACCCACATTGAGCCGGACAAACTGAGTGGCGGGCAGGTGCTTGCGGTTGCGTTTGGCATCAAACACAGCGGTGCCTTTCTTGGTGAAGAAACGAGGCATAGTGTTGCCAATGCCATCCGCTTGGTTGTCCCAGTTCCAGTACAGGAGGGCAAAGCCAGGGTCGCCTATAAGGCTGCCCAGGATCCGCTCATGGAAGTAGAGGTACCAGCGGTGCCACGGCAAGAACAACCAAGAGAAGTGCACCTGCAGCGTTATGTTGGTGTCCCGCTGCTTGTATGCCCCATTGCAGAAGGCGCAGTGTATGTTGGCTTGTACTGCAAAGCTCCGCGGATCGTCTTTAGGCAGATTCTTCATGAGCTCGTAGACCTTGTTGTACTTCCTAATGTAGTCGGCACTCGCCCTGTGTGCTGGCCTCCTTACTCGCTTCTTCAGCACCGGGTACCGCTCGAACGAAAAGTCCACCACCTGGAGGTTACGCCAAGGCAAGCAGCAGTTGAGCGTTTGCTTGGTCGTGACGTTAGGATTCTTGGTCGTGACGTTAGGATTCGGCGAGGTTGCGGTGGCATGCTCGCACCGGCGAAGGTCAGGTGTGGCGATGGGCGCTGCATCTGCGCCGCCAATCGTTCCGTGCTCATCAGGTGCGATGAGGAGGAGAAGTACAGCAGAGCTGCTGCCAAAACCATGACCGAGAAGCTTATCTCCATCATGGGAATGGCGGGCGCCAATGACAGGATTCGAGCGAGATTTCATTGTCTCTCCTCTTTTGGGGTGTGACATGATCTTAGGAATCCAATGGTTTCGTCAGTATGAACCTATTCCCAATTGGGAGCAAGACACCTTTATTATCTCTAAAGGTTTTATTGATAACCGTTGTCTCATCTTCTTCAGTCCCTCAGTTGGCAGATCTCCTTTCTCATTCAGACATTTGATGATATCCCACCCAGTATCTCATAGTTAGCAAAATCTCGTAGCACGTTTCCCTCTTGTCTTTCCAAGACTTTCAAGGGAAAGCTAGAACAGCAGTAAGCTCTCAAATATTTGAAACCCGTTCCTTATGGATGCTTTTTCACAGTTACCACAGACCACCAAGCACTTAAGTGGCTCTCGGTGATGCCAAGTGCCCAATGGAGTGATCAACACACCAGACAGGGTCAGCTCTTCCACCAGGTTGGAGGAATGATCAAGTACATCCCTAGTCAGCATAACATAATAGCAGATGTTCTTAGTAGAAAGACCAGCATCCAGACCATTCAGGAGTCTACCGTTCTCAACATCTCTGGGAAAGACTTAAATAGCATAAAAGATCAGTATATCGATTCTGCAGAGTTTGGTATTTAACCCAGTCTGGCCCTCAATTTTGAGCCTGGCCACCATTATTCAGTTCACAGACATGCACGTAAGTTTAGACAAGATGTCCACTTCAAGGAAGGGGATTGGGTCTATTTGCGTTTCATGAAACAAATATTTAAACAAGTGGGCAAACGTTGTCCCAAGCTTTCATTCCGTAGTTTTGGACCGTTCCTAATAGTTAAGAAGCTAAGTGATGTCTCCATGAAGTTAAATTGCCTAGTTGGACAATGCATGATGTTTTCCATGTTTCTTGGCTAAAACCATATGTTAGACTAGAAGTGTTTGATGTTTCAGATGAACAGCAGCCAGACGTGGTAGACAAAGCAAAAGATATCGAGCCTGAGCAAATCCTTCTTCATCCTTCGAAGCATGGTTCTGGTTGTTGTTGGCGGACTACTTTGAAGCCATGAACCTGCCGCCAGGCTAAGCAGGAGGGAATGTCACATGCACTCTGCACTGTAGTGCATGGTGACAAACTGGCTCATCATCTCATCCGTTAAAAGTGCATCCACTAGTTCTCAAGAAGTCTATAAACAAAACATGAGGGATCAAGCTTTTACATCCCAAGAAGTGCATGAGGAGCATCAACCTCAACCTGGGTCTAGTGCTAAACAAGATGAGGCTAGTACGACCGAGGATAGTTCTGGGGGTTCTGTTTTTGTGGATAAGGTGAACGAGACTCTAGATGCCATCATTGATGCTCATAGAAGTCGCATTGCAGCTTTATCTGAGCTACCCAAGAAGCTTCAAGAATACCCAAACCCTCGTGAGGAGAAGATCAATCTAGCTGTACAAACCCTCGTGAGGAGAAGATCAATCTAGCTGTACAAACCCTCGTGAGAGGAGAAGATCAATCTAGCTGTACATCAGCAACTCATTAGGGAAGCTCAATCAATACTTGAGGGACCACCTCCACCTATTCCTCAGGGCCCAACCTCTCTTAAGCCAACATTAGAAACCATACAAGAAGTGTCATCAAGTCGGGAAATGAAAAGTGAGCTCATCTCACAAGCTCATAGCGAGAGGTCTGCACCAATTGACACCCCATTGAAAGAAGGTATTGTGCCACCACCTAGCCTTGCCTTCCCATGCAATGATGAAGTTATTGATGCTAACGAGGACATGGCAAATGAGATGTGGGCAGCAGTTCATGAGAAAGTTAATGAGAATATGTCCTCTATTATTTCACCTCCATTCTCTGAGGTGGATTTTACCAGGGGCACAGAAAACAACTTTAGACTCCCAAGCATCCAGGAGGAAGTTCAAACAATTGTTTCTCCTAGAAGTAAGCATACAATGAAAACCTTACCATCATATTTGGGAGAATATGAGAACTGTTCTCAAACCTTGAGGATACCCTCCATGCATGGAAGGTTGACAAAGGAGATGGATATGGGTATCATGCAAGCTATTTTGTCAGCACCAGTGGCTTGTACCTTACCTTTGCTTGATTTGATAAAGCTTCGACCTGAGTTGTGGAATGATATTGCCACATGTTTGTCAGAGCAGGTATTGCTACAAAAGGGTCACCATCATTGTACTATACACCCTGAGACAAAGCATGTTATGCCAGTTCCTATCAACAAAGTAGGAAAATTTTGTGAGGACGATGAGGGAAATGCTACCCTCCCATTAGAAGTGCAAAAAGTAGCTTCAATTGCAATACTTGATAGTGGTGCAGGAGTGGGCATTGTGACAAGGTCCATTTGAGAAAAGTGGGGCAAACCAGCTATTAGGAGTACCAGGATGCACTTGCAGCTAGCAGATGGAAGCTTAGAACATCCCCTTGGGCTGCTTGAGAACATATTGGTCACCACATGTGGGATTGAATATGAGCACACTTTTGGAGTAGTGGATTTTAGAAAACATCCAAACTATGAAGTGATATTGGGTAGACCATTCATGCAACAATTTCAAATGATTCAAGATTGGGGATACAATTATTTGTACCTCTGATATGATTCTGTCATCACAAGGGTCAACCTAAAGAATCACTCATATCGTGATGTAACAAGGTCTCCAATAGATGAGTTTGATTCTACTTCATCTGAGGGCTCAAGAGTTACATTGTCAGATGGGCGAGAAGATCTGTGGATGTGTGGAGCCTCATGTAGGGATTTCAACACTGAGAGACTTAAGGGTAATCGAAGTGTATCAGATGAGGCATACATTCCACAACCCTTTCCTGAGCACTTATTGATCCACTAGAATGGAGTCATGTCCTTGCAACATTATCGACATGTGCTTTACCTAAGCCAATTCAATTTTGTGACTCAGATGGATATGACATTATTCCTATACGAATGCTACAACCACGTGACCTTCTGGATGTTTTGTACTATGGGGATGCATCCATAACAGCACTGCATGTAGAGGAAGTCTCAGTGGAGGATTTAACACTCGAATCTGCTAATGATGTTGATAAGGAAGATGGATGGGACTCTGATTTTGATAATGATGTGATAATCCCTGAGGAAGAGTTAGGAAAGGCACGCCTACTCTTGAGAGGAAGGGAGGTTCAAGTAGAGATCCCTCGAAGCCGACCTAAACGTAAATGCTGTAAGAGCCACAAGAGAATCCGTAAACAAGATGAGAGGGAACGACGGGAGAGACTACAAAAAGAAAAGGAGGAGTTTAAGAATGAACACTCGCGACCACTACCTCACTTCTCAGGAAAGAATGGATATCTATACTATGTCCAAGCACAAGATAGTATCAAAGACCAAGTAAAACGATCAGATGGATTCCAACCAGGAGAAAAGCTAAAAACTGTTAGCAACAATCACAAAAAAACGAAGAAGCAAAAACCAAAACTCAAGTCTAAAACCGATTCAAAAGAGAATGTCGGGAGTGCAAAGATAACAGTTGAACAAAAAAATCCGATGCAAGATGGCAAAGGAGAGCTCAAAACCACATGGTCTTCAATGAGTGAAGACTCAAGTGGACAAGAACAAGGTCTCAATGTTCCCCCCAACTTCACACAGTACACTCTTCAAGATCAAAAGATTGTTCTTCAATAGCCCATGCGACAAAAGCCAAGCATGCCAGGGGTTTCATATGATGGTCCAGAAGATGCAAAAAAAATTGATATCGCTAAGCCAGGAGAAGAGCCTCGCTATGTGTGGATTGCCACAGACTTGTCCTTAGATGAGGAGAAGTTATTAATTCAAACAATAAAGGAGTATCACGATGTTTTTGCTTGGAGTTATAAAGACCTCAAAGGAGTTGATCCAAGCATATGTCAGCATACAATTCCATTGCGAGAGGATGCAAAGCCTTCCAAGCAACGTCCTTATACTTACAATGAGAATTTTGCACGAAAGATAAAAGAAGAAATAGACAAGCTCTTAGAGGTAGAATTTATCTATGAGATTGAACACACTGAATGGGTCTCCCCTATTGTAGTGGTGCCCAAGAAAAATGGAAAACTTCGAGTATGCGTAAACCTCAAGAAGGTAAATGCAGCTACTGTACGTGATCATTACCCACTTCCAATCAAAGATCATGTTCTAGAACAAGTTGTAGGGAAAAAGGCATATAGTTTCTTGGATGGATTCTCCGGTTACAATCAAGTGTCAATTGATCCAAAGCATCAACACAAGACAGCCTTTGCTACTGAAGATGGAATCTTTGCGTATCAGGGCACTTTTCTCCCACTGGGTTTTTTCCCTCGGCTATATTCGGTGATTGGCACCAATAACAAATTTTATTCATTTCTTTTCTTTTCTTGTTTGTTAATAAGACATTTTGCAGAGATCTCAGCTAAACAAGAGCATACAAACACGTCCCAATAGTCCACCTACGGTGCACACAAATTAGGAAGGGGGGAGACATGCAATGCATACAAAGAGCAAAGAGAAGCAATCTGCACAACATCAGCAATGCATCAATGCAAACGCACAACATCAACGAGCACTACAATAGGTGTATTCAAATCATAATCTTTTATTCTTTATGTGCTTTTCACTTTTGCATATATTGTTTGCATGTTCACACACAGTTGGCTGGTTTAAGTTTTAAATTAGTTGTTAAAATGTGGTGAGTGATTTCTAGATTCTTAGAGGACTTAGTAGAAGGTATTTCTATTTGAAGACGGTGTAAGATATAAGCCAACGGAGTATGCCAAGTTCTTATGCTCTCGAAGTATATTAGTTATCCCGAGTGGTAGCTACCTCTTAGGTATGGGCTAGGTGCTACGATTAATAAAAAATTTACGAAAATCATGCCCTAAAAAATATATACAAGTGAATCGAGACATGACGTGTCTACAGCCATGTGGAATGCTTGGTAGGACCTTAGGTTGTCTTAGCACCTTGGGGCCGATGCCTTGGTTTCCATGGGGTGGACACTGACGTCTAAAAGCTTCAGAAAAAGACCTTGAAGGACTCTATTGCCTTGATAGATGTTCGTAGGACTTTGGGGTACATTATGGGCCCTCGAGACCGATGCCCTCATCTTCATGGGGTACTCCTTATGTCACAAAAGAAAGAAAAGGGTCTGTCGCCCTTGAGATACTTAGCGGCCTTTAGATTCTCTTGGCGGAGGTCTCTTGGCTATTGCTTGGGTCTCATTGGGATGGAACCTTTCTCTTTATCATCTTTTACACACGCGCCAAAAAAAAAAAGAGAAAAGAAGAAGAGGTCCAATCACCATTGCTCATATTTAGGAGTAGGTTTGCCACTTCGGAATAACTTAAGTACTTGTAGGACATTGAGACTACGGTCATAACCGGTGGTGTGCAAGCACACTTGCCTTTGCATAGCACTATCTACCACTTAGTCTCACTTTGACTAGTCTTTACTCACCTCTTTTAGCACTCTTTAAAACTCTAATCAGCCTTTCACTTGTATGCTCACGTGTGAGATTGTCATTGCTGGTTTTTTTTTTCAATAAAAGGCTTTACTTGTATCCATTGTTTTTTGCAGCTTTTGCTTCTACCGCGCTCGAGGACGTGCGCAAAATAGGAAGGGGGGAGTGTTGCGTGACGAGTGGACGAGTGGTGATCAATGCAAGGATGCAACTCAAAGATGCAAGCAGGAAAACAAGTGACATTCTTCTTTAGGGCTCTTGTAAAGAGTTCCAAGTTGTAGATGAGTGTGGGAGTGGGCTTAAGAATAATCCCACATGGGAAGTTTTGGGAGTTTTAGAGTTTTTATATAAAAAGTGGCTCATTTGAGAGCTTATGGACACATTGGGCTAAACTCATGTTTGAGCTCTCTTGAGATATGATGTGATGAGATGTGATATGATGTGAATGGATGTGATGAGATGTGATATGATGTGATGAGATGTGATGAGATGTGATATGATGTGAACGGATGTGATGAGATGTGATATGAATCAGGGTAGATGTGAATGGATGAGATATGATGAGAATGGATGTGATGTGGATATGGGTAGATGTGAATGGCTGAGATGTGATGAGGATAGATGTGATGAGGATAGATGTGATGAGATGTAATATGATGTGATTGGATGAGATGTAATATGATGTGATTGGATGAGAATGGATGAAGACGATGGGAATACATATGATTGGATGTGGAATAAGCAATGTGAATTGATGTAGAAGAATGTGGATAACGAGAAATGATGTGGAACAATGTGGAAAGATGAGAGTTTGTTAGAAACTGTATTTATGACTTGTTTTTAAATGACTGTTTTATGTCAAGAATGTTGGGAAAGCATTTTGACCATCTTGTGAATGAGGTCATAGAGACCTAAGTGATAAAGTTGTAACAGCTGACAGAGAGTCAATGGAGGATGTCTCACGTAGCAAGGTCGGCCGAGGTCTTGACCAGCCACCCACGGCTCGATTTAAATGGTGAGCTTTCGGTATTGTAGAGCGGTTCTCTCTACCGTGCCATATAGTGCTCATAGAGTACTGCCAATCAACAAATGTGTTAAGAAACACAATGTCAATCCGAGGACTCGACCCGATTAGTGCATGAAGGCTTATCCCATGAGGGAGAGCTCACATACACAAACCACCACTTGACGATTCAACCATTCAACACCTCAATCAATCTCTCAATCCCTTAAATCCACTACACTAATCAAGAGAACAAGCAATGCATAGCAATCTCTTAATCCCATTCAAACATTGATTAAATCTCAGCTTTCCGTAATGCCTGCAAACCCATAAGCGTGCATCTACTAACCCACAAGCTTAAGCAAGCATAGAATGTAACATTCACAAACCCACAAGCTCATAGAGAGAGTCTATCCATGAATAACTCATTCCCAATGAAGTGGGCAAGAGCTTGCATCAATGGAGACTACACACACACACACACTACAAGCATGCAGCATACACAAGAGAAAGAAAGAAGCATTCAACTAATCATAGATTAATCTACTTCAATGATGCTAAAACAGATTAAGAGAATGAAGTGGAGCTATACTCATTGGAGCTTGATGCTCATTAGAGTACAATAGAGAGAGAGTTAGAGAGTTGCCATAGCTTGAGAGCTCAAGAGCTTCACTCAATAGCTTATGAGAATGGCCAAAAATGTCCACTTTCTTTAGCTAACATCTCTTTTGTAGAGATGTCACTAACCCTAACCCTAGGTCTCTTTCACACATGGGCGGACAACCCCATAAGTGAGCCTTGCTTAATACACTTAGAACTCTTATTTAGAACCCACATTGGCCTAAAACGATTTACATTGCACTTCGGCACAAAAATATGGAAAAATTATGTGCGTCTTTATGTTCCCATGGCTACAATCCCGCTCTCTCGCATTAATTGCTTCCGGCCTCCTTCCATAATCCGTGTTCCCGTGAGTGTTCCCGTGGAACATTCCCCCCTTCCTAAATCACGCACGTCCTCGGGCGTGGTAGAAGCAAAAACTGCAAAAAACAATGGAAGACAAGTAAAGCCTTTTATTAAAAAAAAACCAGCAATGACAATCTCACACGTGAGCATGCAAGTGAAAGGCCGATTAGAGTTTTAAAGAGTGCTAAAAGAAGTGAGTAAAGACTAGTCAAAGTGAGACTAAGTGGTGTAGATAGTGCTATGCAAAGGCAAGTGTGCTTGTACACCGCAGGTTATGACCGCAGTCTCAATGTCGTACAAGTGTTTAAGTTATTCCTAAGTGGCAACCCTACTCCTAAATATGAGCAATGGTGATGGGACCTTTCTTTCTTTCTTTCTTTTTCTTCTCTTTTGTTTTTCTTTTTGTTTTTTTGTTTTTTTGTTTTTTTGTTTTTTTGTGTGTGTGTGTGTAAAAGATGATAAAGAGGAAGGTTCCATCCCAATGAGACCCAAGCAATGGCCAAGAGACCTCCGCCAAGAGAATCTAAAGACCGCTAAGTATCTCAAGGGCGACAGACCCTTTTCTTTCTTTTTGACATAAGGAGTACCCCATGAAGATGAGGACATCGGTCTCGAGGGCCCATAATGTACCCCAGAGTCCTACCAGCATCTATCAAGGCGATAGAGTCCTTGAAGGTCTTCTTCTTAATCTTTTAGACGTCAGTGTTCACCCCATGGAAACCAAGGCATCGGCCCCAAGGTGCTGAGGCAACCTAAGGTCCTGTCAAGCATTCCACATGGCTGTAGACACGTCATGTCTCGATTCACTTGTATATATTTTTTAGGGCATGATTTTTGTAAATTTTTTATTAATCGTAGCACCTAGCCCATACCTAAGAGGTAGCTACCACTAGGGATAACTAATATACTTCAAGAGCATAAGAACTTGGCATACTCCGTTGGCTTATATCTTACACCGTCTTCAAATAGAAATACCTTCTACTAAGTCCTCTAAGAATCTAGAAATCACTCACCACATGGTAACAACTAATTTAAAACTTAAACCAGCCAACTGTGTGTGAACATGCAAACAATATATGCAAAAGTGAAAAGCACATAAAGAACAAAAGATTATGATTTGAATACACCTGTTGTAGTGCTCGTTGATGTTGTGCGTTTGCATTGATGCATTGCTGATGTTGTGCAGATTGCTTCTCTTTGCTCTTTGTACGCATTGCATGTCTCCCCCCTTCCTAATTTGTGTGCACCGTAGGTGGACTATTGGGACGTGTTTGTATGCTCTTGTTTAGCTGAGATCTCTGCAAAATGTCTTATTAACAAACAAGAAAAGAAAAGAAAAGAATAAAATTTGTTATTGGTGCCAATCACCGAATATAACCGAGGGGAAAAACCCAGTGGGAGAAAAGTGCCCTGGCTTGTTGATCTTATTGTGGAGTTGATGAGCTTACCCTTGCACTGGTGGTGGATCTGTGTCCACTTTTGCTGGAAAGATGGTATCAATCACTTCAGGATGCAAGGACAACCCTATACAAAAGCCGGCCTCTAGAGAAGGTGGTAGAGGAAGGAGTGCTTCCTCGTCGCTAAAATATGGCATTGGTTCTATGGGAAGGTCAAGCAAACAATTCCAATTTTGGAATTGCTCAATATAGGTACTCATAGTGATCCCAAATTGACATGTTGAGGCTGGGGGAAGGAGGGCTTGCAAGATAGGTGGTTGCAAGTCATTTATGCATGTATCCCTCCATTGTTGTGCTTGAACCTCCTTAGGTAATCTACATTGATTTGGTCCTCGGTCTGGTACTCTCACATCAAGAAGGTTATGGCGTTGGGGTGTAATTCCTACAACTTGTTTCATTAAGCCCGTGCCATATCGTCGAAAGTAAAAGCGGCATAGCCAACAAATGTGTGAAGCTTCTCCTAATACGAGTCGTGCACACTCTTGATGACAATGTGGAAATGGGTGATGCTGTTGATAGAATAAAGTGACAAAGTGATGCCCATAGTAAATTTCACCTAAGGGAGCATAAAAGTACCTAGAATGAGTTTGAAAAGGAGGAGCACTATAACCCCCGTGATGTTCAGGTTGAGTACTATCAGGGTCAATGCATGGTGGACATGTATCTTGCCAAGTATCCATCAAGAGGTATCTGGGCGTAGAATAATGAAATTTAGAAACTTCAAACTTTATACACTCATATCCATCATAACAATCCCTATAAAAAACAATGTAGATAAGATCATCTCAAAAAGAACACTAAAGAGCTTCAATTATAGTGTTAATGCCTTACCTTTGGTTTTGGGTATGTCCTTCTTAAGAGGTGGGAAGGTTAGCAATTGTCGAGGAATTTGAGCAAGATAAGAGGATTTAGGCAGTGAAGTGCTAGAATCTATTCTTAAAGGAGACTAATGTAAAGTTGGATTTGTCTTAGGTACACAAGTTGATGGTGGAATTGTGTAACAAGGAGAAATTGGGACAACTGGTGATTCAATACATGTTTGGAGAAGGTCAACACAAGTAGATTTGTAGGTGCTATTACAACCACCTATCCTATCTTGAAGAGGTTGTGTTGATTTCCTTTGCACCCACTGATATGAAAAACCAAGAGTGGCTTTTGGAATCTTATTGATACACTCTTATGGCTCTAGCAAACCATGGCATTTGGGAAGCCAAAGTGCTGTTGCACCCTCATAATAGCCTTGTGCTTTAAGAACACGCTTTGGGACCCAATGAGTAACAATCTGAGGTTTAGGCTTGGAAAATATATGCTTTTTAGGAGGTTTAGCAACTAGGCTAGATGGTACAAGTTTGTACGCATCTTTGGGTAGCCAAATTGACAATTCCTTCTTGCATGGCCTTCTTTGAGCAGTGACTAGAGTAGTTGGAACATGCCAGCCATGGCCCTCATTTGAGGACTCATCGATTATCCACATCATTTGTCTTGGAGCTTGAAGAGTAGATGTTGAAAGTGGGTTGTGTAAGGTAGAACTACCACCCTTTTGACATGATAAAACTCGTGAAGCAGCAGATCCCAAGATGCAATCAGAATCAATTTGCAATTTGTATTGTCTATTCTTCCAATCTAATGAACAATTGGTAGCACTTAACCACCACGATCGACCAAGAACAGCCTCTACCATTGCCTTGGACTTACTAGCCACATAAAAGGAAACTGACATCTGGTGATCCTGAATGGACATCATAATGACACATTTTCCCTCTATAGGGTTATCTTCACCTGAGAAGCTTTGTAAGTTAATAGGAATGTGCACAAGTGTTAGTTGTCCCAAGGCTCATGTGTCAAATGAGAGAACATTATAATCTGCACACCAGAGTCAATTAAGGCAGAGACAAAGTAGGTAGTCTCATGAAGATGAAGACACATGTGAATATTGAAAGGATCGACATATTGTTCATCAGTAGCCAACTGTAAGATCAACACAGAAGCCTTGCGACGCTCCTTGGTTTTTGCAACTCTCGCTTTAGCTTCTTCTTGAGTCTAACGTTTAAGTAGGTCATGTGCTTCTTTCCATGTGTGGGCAGCATGCATTTGTTGAAACATGACTTCAGTTAATGGTTCATTGTATTTCTTGAGACGACTTCCATTAATGAAGTTAGGCATTTGCTCTCACCTTCTAGTGTCTCTAAACGCACTGCACCACTTGGAGTAAGCTCATTAATCACAAACGGTCCTAGGCCATGTTTCTTGAGCTTTCTCTTATGCTTCTTAAGTGTATACAAGAGCACAAGGTCCCCTTTTTTGAGTCGGCCAGTTGTTACATTTCTATCATACCATTGCTTTTGTCTCCTCTTCTCGGCATACATCCCCATTACCGCTAATAAGCAGGTCTCATCAAGCTTTTCCAATTCATCAATGCATTGAGAAAGCTCATGACCAGTCCAGTCCAATTGTTTAGCAACTCGTAGAGTAGGTACAAGAAATTCAATGGGAAGAATTGCATCTAGCCCAAAAGCAAGCTCAAATGGGGTTGTGCCCACAGATGTTTTATAGGCTGTTCTATATGCCCAAAGAACTGAGTGCAACTTTTGCTCCCAATCAGTCCTATGTCCCTCAACAATCTTTGTGAGTGCTGTGTAGAGAATCTTGTTAGTACTCTCAGCTTGACCATTGGTCTATGGATGATAGGGTGCAGAACGCTTGTGAATTACCATAAATTCTTGAAGTAAAAACTCTATGACCTCATTCACAAAGTGCACACCCTGATCACTAACGATTTTAATAGGTAAGCCATAGCGTGTAAACACGTACTCATACAAGAACTTGGCTGTGGTTCTGGCATCATTTTTGACTGTAGCCTTTGCTTCTACCCATTTGGTCAAATAGTCAATTGCGACTATAATATATTCGGCATGTGTGTGACGAGCTGGAGGTTTAATGGGACCGACAAAATCAATACCCCATTTGACAAACGCACGTGTGCTTAACATAGGCCGCAATGGCATATTGTCCTTTGTGATGGGAGGTTTGGTCCTTTGACAATCGTCACAACGTTTCACATATTCTTCGGCATCCATTTGTAAAGTTGGCCACCAAAGCCCAGACCACCTAATCAACTTAGCTGTGGTATTGCCCGAAAAGTGTCCACCCCCAACACCTGCATGTGCATGAGTCAAGATTTTCAAGTAGTCAGCTTCACATACACACATGCGCAAGTTCCCATCCTTGTCCCTCTTGTAGAGTTGGCCCTCTATCAGCATATAGTTGGCCGCTTCAATTTCAATAGCACGCTTTTGATATTTAGGAATTGTTCGATCAGTATGACCATGCTGAAGATAGTCCACAATATACTTACTCCAACTTGGTGTAGTTGAAATTTGGAATAATGTGACATCATGAATTGGTTGTTGAATATGACATGAAGCACAGTTATGAACAAATTTTTCAGCATCCGCATGCATGGTAGGCCACCATTGCCCATCCTGAGTTATACGTCGCACACAAGTAGTAGCTGATGCATGGATTCCACCAATACCCTCATGTGCCCATTCCAAGATCTCCTCATATTGGTCAGGGTTAGGTATAAGCTGCAACACTCCATCATTACCCTGACGATATAATCTCCCTAAGATTAACTTGAATGGTCGCCATAGGTCCACATTAGAGCCTGCTAGTTGTATCTGCCCACTTGTCAAAAATTTCTAAGATGGGCTCAGACCATTTAGGAGCTGTCTCTACAAGGAAAAGTGTTGAATCTAACATATCATCATCCACACCCACAGGAGCTTCTCCAGAGGTGATTCGAGACAAATGATCTGCCCTTAGATGAGTTGTTCCTTTTCGGACTGCCACTTCAAAATCAAACTCAAGAAGGATGACAAACCACCTCACAATCCTTCCAGTTGCACAAGGCTTATTCACCAAATATAGCAGTGCTTGATGGTCCACAAAAAATATAAATTTGTTTGCCAAAAGGTAATGGCAAAACTTTTTCACTGCATATATCATGGACAAACCTTCTCTTTCTGTTGTGGTATAATACTTCTCAGCATTGTTCAACTGTCGACTAGCATATGAGATTGGGAAATCCTTATTATGTTCTCCCGATTGAGCCAAAATACATCCAATTACAAAGTTTGAAGCATCAATATGGACATGAAAGATTTGGTTCCAATTTGGTGCCCGTACGATGGGTGCAGACACTAATGCTTGCTTCAACTTTTCAAAGGATTCCTCACACTCGTTAGTCCAATTAAACTTTACAAGAAGAGCATATAATGGTCTGGCTAGGACAGCGTACATGTAGATGAATCGACGATAATAGCCACAATGTCCCATGAATATTTGTACCCCTTTAGGGTTGATAGGCCGAGGTAATGAGACAATGACATCAATTTTATCCATATCTGTTGAAATCCCATTGCCAGAAACAATATGGCCCAAAATTTTCCCTTGTCTTACCATGAATTTGCACTTGTCAGGATTCAAGCATATACGATAAACTTGACACTTTTGAAACACAAGTTTGAGGTGTTCTATATAATCATCACGCTCTTGTGAGTGAACACATAAATCATCCATGAAGATCTCAAGAAATAGCCTGAGGTACTCCTTGAATACATGACTCATTAACCACTGAAAGGTTGTAGGTGCATTTGTTAGACCAAATGGCATAACACGATAGGCAAAGATGCCATCTTCAGTAGCAAAGGCTGTCTTGTGTTGATCCTTTCGATCAATTGACACTTGATTGTAACCGGAGAATCCATCCAAGAAACTATACGCCGTTTTCCCTGCAACTCATTCCAAAACATGATCCGTGATTGGAAGTGGGTAATGATCACGTACAGTAGCTGCATTTACCTTCTTGAGGTCTACACATACTTGAAGTTTTCCATTTTTCTTGGGCACCACTACAATAGGGGAGACCCATTCAGTGTGTTCAATCTCATAGATAAATTTGGCCTCTAAGAGCTTGTCTATTTCTTCTTTTATCTTTCATGCAAAATTCTCATTGTAAGTATAAGGACGTTGCTTGGAAGGCTTTGCATCCTCTCGCAATGGAATTGTATGCTGACATATGCTTGGATCAACTCCTTTGAGGTCTTTATAACTCCAAGCAAAAACATTGCGATACTCCTTTATTGTTTGAATTAATAACTTCTCCTCATCTAAGGACAAGTCTGTGGCAATCTACACATAGCGAGGCTCTTCTCCTGGCTTAGTGATATCAATTTATTTTGCATCTTCTGGACCATCATATGTTCAACCTTTGGCATGCTTGGCTTTTGTCGCATGGGCTGTTGAAGAACAATCTTCCGATCTTGAAGAGTGTACTGTGTGAAGTTGGGGGGAACATTGAGACCTTGTTCTTGTCCACTTGAGTCATCACTAATTGAAGACCATGCGGTTTTGAGCTCTCTTTTGCAATGTTGCATCATAGTTTTTTGTTCAACTGTTATCTTTGGACTTCCGACAGTCTCTTTTGAATCGGTTTGAGACTTGAGTTTTGGTTTTGGTTTCTTTGTTTTTTTACGATTTTTGCTAACAGTTTTTGGCTTTTCTCCTGGTTGGAATCCATCTGATCGTTTTGCTTGGTCTTTGATACTATCTTGTGCTTGGACATAGTATAGATATCCATTCTTTTCTGAGAAGTGAGGTGGTGGTCGAGAGTGTTCATTCTTAAACTCCTCGTCTTCTTTTTGTATTCTCTCACATCGTTCCCTCTCATCTTGTTTACGGATTCTCTTATGGCTCTTACAGCATTTACGTTTAGGTCGGCTTCGAGGGATCTCTACTTGAACCTCCCTTCCTCTCAAGAGTAGGCATGCCTTTCCTAATTCTTCCTCGGGGATTATCACATCATCATCCAAATTAGAGTCTCATCCATCTTCCTTATCAGCATCATTAGCAGATTCGAGTGTTAAATCCTCCACTGAGACTTCCTCTACATGCAGTGCTGTTGTAGATGCATCCCCATAGTACAAATCATCTAGAAGGTCACGTGGTTGTACCATTCATATAGGAATAATGTCATATCCATCTGAGTCACAAAATTGAATTGGCTTAGGTAAAGCATATGTTGATAATGTTGCAAGGACATGACTCCATTCTAGGGGATCACTTAAGTGCTTAGGGAAGGGTTGTGGAATGTATGCCTCATCTGATACACTTGGATTACCCTTAAGTCTCTCAGTGTTGAAATCCTTACATGAGGCTCCACACATCCACAGATCTTCTCGCCCATCTGACAATGTAACTCTTGAGCCCTCAAATGAAGCAGAATCAAACTCATCTATTGGAGACCTTGTTACATCACGATATGAGCGATTCTTTAGGTTGACCCTTGTGATGACAGAATCATGTCGGAGGTACAAATAATTGTATCCCCAATCTTGAATCATTTGAAATTATCGCATGAATGGTCTACCCAATATCACTTCATAGTTTGGATGCTTTCCAAAATCCACTACTGCAAATGTGTGCTCATATTCAATCCCACATGTGGTGACCAATATGTTCTCTAGCAGCCCAATGGGATATTCTAAGCTTCCATCTGCTAGCTGCAAGCGCATCCTGGTACTCCTAATAGCTGGTTTGCCCCACTTTTCCCAAATGGACCTTGTCACAATGCCCACTCCTGCACCACTGTCAAGTATTGCAGTTGAAGCTACTTTTTGCACTTCTAATGGGAGGGTAGCATTTCCCTGATTGTCCTCACAAAATTTTCCTGCTTTGTTGATAGGAACTGGCATAACATGCTTTGTCTCAGGGTGTATAGTACAATGATGGTGACCCTTTTGTAGCAATACCTGCTTTGACAAACATGTGGCAATATTATTCCACAACTCAGGTCGAAGCTTTATCAAATCAAGCAAAGGTAAGGTACAAGCCATTGGTATTGACAAAATATCTTGCACGATACCCATATCCATCTCCTTTGTCAACCTTAATCTATGCATGGAGGGTATCCTCAAGGTTTGAGAATAGTTCTCATATTCTTTCAAATAAGATGGTAAGGTTTTCATTGTATGCTTACTTCTAGGAGAAACAATTGTTTGAACTTCCTCCTGGATGCTTGGGCGTCTAAAGTTGTTTTCTGTGCCCCTGGTAAAATCCACTTCAGAGAATGGAGGTGAAATAATAGAGGACATATTCTCATTAACTTTCTCATGAACTGCTGCCCACATCTCATTTGCCATGTCCTTGTTAGCATCAATAACTTCATCATTGCATGGGAAGTGTTGAGATATCGAGCTCTAGTGAGGCGGTGGACACTGATGACCCGCCTGGGGGATAGGCCCCGCACTTACACCTCTGGCATGGTTGGTGAGATCTTGGGTGATATGCGGCCAGTGGGATGACAGGCTGTGTGACAGCCACTCTAGAGACTGGCATAGTTATAGCGCCAGCTCATTTAGTCGGGTTCACACTATAGAGAACTCGTGTATGTATTTGGTTGAGTACCTTTCATATAGTGTGTACTCTTATCTTGTATATGGTGTGTTGAGTGTTGAGTAGAGAAGAAGAAGATTTTCAGCCTCTCACCTTGTGTGTTCTCTATTAGGGTTTTGTGAGTGTGTATGTGTGCTTGCAAGAGCTCAAGCTCTCTCCCCCCCTGCATCTTTTCATGGTATCAGAGCCTGGTTCGTGCTAAGGGCTGAGCTGCAAGCAAGAGAACCACAAGAAGCGGTACGAGGGTAAGAGCTTCAACTATTCTTCCCTATTGTGTTGGTGACTACACCCTTGTCGGGAGCTCTACGGGAGGCACCGGCAAACGATCTCTGATTGAGGAGCTTTCTTCGCGGGAGTAAAGCTCTAGGGCAACTATACAGTCCTTTGGACAGTCCTTTGGATAGTCCTTTGGACTGATATTTTGGGGCCGAAAACGCGTTTCGGGCGCGTCTGGACCTCCGTTTTTCAGAAAGCAGGCGATTTCGAGCACTGCGGGTAAGTCATCGATTCTCTGCAGAACTCTGTTTTAAGTACTGCAGGAAGACAGATTGACTGTGCAGACACTGTGGGTGCTGCAAAGAGGTCTACAGTTGCCATTGGGTGTATGTATGTGCATTGAGGTTACTGGTTGTGACATTTGAGTGGATTGCAGTACCGCTGTGCAGAAAATACAGCAGTTGTGCAGGAAAAACCAGAGTGCAGTTTCTGGTAAAATTGTGTGTTTTGCAAGATGTCTAATGATGGCATAACACAGATTGTGGCTGAGAAGCTGGATAAGAATAACTTCCATGCTTGGAGGTTCAGGTTGACTAATTTCCTGATGGGAAAAGGCTATTGGGACTACATAGAAGGTGAACATGAAGAGGCACCGGAGATACCGGACATAAATCCTACTGCTGCAGATGTGAAAGAGTTTAAAGAATGGAACCAAGGAGCCAGGAAGGTTATGTATTGGCTATCCATTAGTATACAGGACACCATGATTGGGCACATTCAGGATGCCAAGTCCCCCAAGGAGGCGTGGGACACCTTGGTAAAGCTTTATGAAACAAATACCAAGGCACGTAAGATACAGTTGAAGAATGAACTTCATACTGTGGAGAAAAAGAGCATGTCTGTGAATGACTATGCGCTGAAGATAAAGGGTATTGTGGAATCCCTTGCATCTATTGGTGCATCAGTAGATGATGATGACAAGGTGGAAGTCTGTCTACGTGGTCTCGGGCCACAATACAAGGCATTCAAGACGTCCATTCAGACTCGGGAAAACATTCCCAACTTTACAGATTTGGTGTCTATGCTGATTATCGAAGAGAAGAGCTTGGGTGAAGACCAACAGTCTTCACAAAGCAAAAACAGTTCAGAGCAACAGGCCTTCTACACGAGTTCAGGAAGAGGACGAGGTAGAGGAGGCCGTGGACGCGGTCAAGGAGGTGGCCGAACAGGTAATCAGAATTATGGCCAGCAGCAGCAGCAACAACAACAGTCCCAGAATCAACAACAACAACAACACGCAGGTGGAAGAGGCAAATTCAGAGGCAGGGGGAGTCAAAGAGGCCATGGAAATTGGCAAAGGCAATACAATGATGCACGTGAATGCTATTATTGTGGTAAGCCTGGACATGTGCAGGCAGAATGTTATAAAAAGTAAGCTGACATGCAAAATGGGAAAGTGCAGCAAAACAACTATGCATCCTCAAGCAGAAATAATGAGGATAATGAGAGGTTGCTTGTTATGCAGCATGTCGTGAATGCCATGTCTCAAAATGTTGATGCAGCACAAAAAGATAATGTATGGTATGTGGATTCAGGCGCTTCGAACCACATGACGAGTCATGGGGAGTGGTTCAAGGAGATGAAAAACCCAGAAAGAACAGGTTTTGTGGAAACAGGGGATGACACTACTCATCCAATTGCCCACGTTGGAGATGTGCCATTGTCTATGCAGGATGGCAAAGTGAAGTACCTTGCAGATGTACTTCATGTACCGAACATAACAAAGAATCTGGTTTCAGTTGGCCAGATGATTGAGCAGGGTTTGCAGGTTCGGTTTAACCCTGATGGATGTTATGTCGAAGACTTCAAAGACAAGTGCAGGTTGGTTGCAAAAGGCAACAGAGTGGGCAGAATGTTTACGTTGGATGTAGACATGCCTGAAATGAGTGCTGCGATGTTTGCAAATGGTTCAGGAGTTGTTGCAGACATAGACATATGGCATAAAAGAATTGGACATGTAAATGTGCAGAGATTGAAGTCTATGCAGACAAAAGGAATTGTGACAGGGCTGCCAAAATTTAAAGTGGAAGGTATGCATAAAATCTGTGAAGCATGCCAATTTGGGAAGCAAACAAAGCATGTGTTTCCACGTAACAGATATGTGAGCAGAAATGCACTAGATGTTGTGCATTCAGATGTATGGGGTCCTACAAAGACCGTGTCTATGGGAGGCTGCAGGTACTATGTCACTTTCATTGATGACCACACAAGGAAAGTGTGGGTATATTTCATGAAGGAGAAGAGTGAGGTGTTCACTCACTTTCAGAATTTCAGAGTTTTGGTTGAAAAGCAAACAAGAAAATATGTCAAGTGCCTAAGGTCAGATGGAGGGGGAGAATACTTCTCCAATGAGTTCTCTGAATTTTTGAAGAAGAATGGTATTCGGAGACAGTTCACATGCAGATACACTCCGCAGCAAAATGGAGTTGCTGAGCGGAAAAACAGGCACATTGCTGAGATTGCGTGAGCATTGATGGAAGAGAAGAATATGCCGCATTGCTATTGGGCTAAGGCTGTTTCTACAGCAGTATACATCATGAACAGGACTCCAACCTGCAGCCATACATGATGTAACCCCAGAGGAGAGGTTTACTGGCAGAAAACCAGATTTGTCTCATCTGAAAGTCTTTGGATGCATTGCATATGTGCATGTGCCAGATGAGCTGAGAACTAAGCTGGACCCGAAAGCTGAAAAATGTGTGTTTATTGGATATTCCCTTGAGCAAAAGGGATACAGGTGTTATAACCCTGCTACACGTGAGCTGAGGGTAAGCAGGGATGTTGTGTTTGATGAGATGAGCAGCTGGTATGCTGCTGAAAAAGAAACTGTTGGGGCTGATGTGAGTGGAAGTGTGGTTGCACAGAATGCAGGTCAGCAATCACAGTCTTTGAGTGGACCAGGAGAGTCCTCATCTAGTGGGTCTGTTGATAGACCATGGAGTGGCAGGCTGCGTCATAATACCAGCCCTGCAAATGTGATTACTACATCACGTAAAGGAAAAGAGAAAGTGGTTGAGCCCCTTGGTATGCCTGACATTTCTGCAGGGCATTCTCATGTTGATGGAGAGTCTAGTGGCTCAGATATGAGCCTTGATGAGGAGCTTGGGATCCCAGCTATGAGAACACCTGGTGTAAAGAAGGCTATGGAAGCCATGAATGAAAAGCTGCGAAGATCAGGGAGAGTGAAGAACCCTGTGCAGAGATTTACATATGATGGTTATGTGGCACATCACTATGCATATATGGCAAAGGTTGTGCAGGTTGTTGAGCCCACATGCATTGATGAGGCTGTTGGAAATGTGTGTTGGGAGAAAGCTATGGATGAGGAGATGGATGCACTATATGGAAATGAAACTTGGGACTTAGTGCAATTGCCTGAAGGCAAGAAAGCCATTGGATGCAAGTGGGTGTACAAAGTTAAACATAACAGTGATGGAAGCATAAACAGGTACAAGGCTAGATTGGTAGCCAAAGGATATGCGCAGACATATGGGATTGATTATGAGAAAACTTTCAGCCCAGTTGCCAAGATGGCAACGGTGAGAGTTGTGATAGCAGTGGCTGCGTCAAAGCAATGGTCTTTACATCAGATGGATGTAAAGAATGCATTCTTGCACGGGGATTTGCAAGAAGAGGTGTATATGTTGCAGCCACCTGGTTATGAGGATGAGGGTCACCCCGAGCATTTTTGCAGGTTGAAGAAAGCCTTGTATGGCTTAAAGCAAGCACCAAGAGCATGGTCTGACAAGATTTCTGAATATCTTGTCACTATTGGCTTTCATGTAGCCAATGCGGATTTCTCATTGTATGTGAGACATGGTGATAGAGGAGTTGTGCTTGTTGTCATCTATGTAGATGACTTGATCATTACGGGGGACCATGATGCAGAGATCTTTGATGTAAAGATCTTGCTTAGACAGAAGTTTGAGATGAAGGATCTGGGGGAGCTCAGATATTTCTTGGGCATTGAGGTGATTAGGTCACCACATGGTATTGGATTACTGCAGAGACAGTATGGCTTGGATATGTTGTCCAAGTATGGTATGACAGGCTGTAAGCCTATTTCTGTGCCATTGGATCAGAATGGCAAGTTGAGTGCAGATTCAGGAGAGATCTTGGAGGATCCTACTATGTACAGACGCATAGTAGGGAGTTTGATCTACATGACGATCACCAGACCAGATTTGAGCTATGCTGTTGGGTTGGTGAGTCAGTTTATGCAGGTTCCACGGAAACCGCATTTGGATGCAGTGAGACGCATACTGAGGTATGTGAAGTCTACTTTGCATTGTGGACTATTCTATGAGACTGGGATAGAGATATGTGTACATGGGTACACAGATGCTGATTGGGCTGGTAGTATCTCAGACAGAAGATCTACCAGTGGCTTCATGTTTTCTTTGGGGAGTGCTGCTGTGACTTGGAGCAGCAAGAAGCAGCCTACGGTTGCTCTATCGAGTACAGAGGCCGAGTACAGAGGAGCTGCTATGGCAGCATGTGAGGTAGCTTGGTTGAGAAAGCTACTTGCAGATTTGGGTCTATCAGTGGATAGACAGGTTGTCATTTTCTGTGACAACATTAGCAGTATACAGTTGGCCAGGAACCCAGTCTTTCATGCTCGTACGAAGCACATAGAGGTCCACTACCACTTCGTCAGAGAGAGGGTCTTGGCAGGAGACCTTGACCTTGTTTATGTCAGCACAGAGGATCAGGTAGCTGACATCTTCACCAAAGCATTGGGTGCAGAGAAGCTCCGCAGATTCAGGGCTTCGCTTGGTGTGCATGAGATGGAGTTGAGCTCGAGGGGGAGTGTTGAGATATCGAGCTCTAGTGAGGCGGTGGACACTGATGACCCGCCTGGGGGATAGGCCCCGCACTTACACCTCTGGCATGGTTGGTGAGATCTTGGGTGATATGCGGCCAGTGGGATGACAGGCTGTGTGACAGCCACTCTAGAGACTGGCATAGTTATAGCGCCAGCTCATTTAGTCGGGTTCACACTATAGAGAACTCGTGTATGTATTTGGTTGAGTACCTTTCATATAGTGTGTACTCTTATCTTGTATATGGTGTGTTGAGTGTTGAGTAGAGAAGAAGAAGATTTTCATCCTCTCACCTTGTGTGTTCTCTATTAGGGTTTTGTGAGTGTGTATGTGTGCTTGCAAGAGCTCAAGCTCTCTCCCCCCCTGCATCTTTTCAGAAGGCAAGACTAGGTGGTGGCAGAATGCCTTCTTTCAATGGGGTGTCAATTGATGCAGACTTCTTGCTATGAGCTTGTGAGATCAGCTCACTTTTCATTTCCCAACTTGATGACACTTCTGGTATGGTTTCTAATGTTGGCTTAAGAGAGGTTCGGCCCCGAGGGATAGGTGGAGGTGGGCCCTCAAGTATTGATTGAGCTTCCTTAATGAGTTGCTGATGTATAGCTAGATTGATCTTCTCCTCTCACAAGGGTTTGGGTATTCTTGAAGCTTCTTGGGTAGCTCAGATAAAGCTACAATGCGACTTCTATGAGCATCAATGATGGCATCTAGAGTCTCGTTCACCTTATCCACAAAAATAGAACCCCAGAACTATCCTCGGTTATACTAGCCTCATCTTGTTTAGCACTAGGCCTAGGTTGAGGTTGATGCTCCTCATGCACTTCTTGGGATGTAAAAGCTTGATCCTTCATGTTTTGTTTAGAGACTTCTTGAGAAATACTGGATGCACTCTTAGTTTGCTTTTTGCGGTTCCTTTTCCTCCTAGTGGTTCTTTTTCTATTGGAATGTAGGGTCTTATCCACTAGATTTGCCTTTGCATCCCTAGTTCGAGGTGTCTCATCAGTCTGCATTTCGACATTTCGTGTCTGTGATCTAGTCATGACTCTAAGTGGCACGACATCCTCATTCTTTAATGAAGGTGGTGATGGAACTGCCTCTACAAAGTTGACTTGTGAGACTTTTGGTTGCAAGGTGCCTTCCTCATGTGGTTTCAGTAAACAATCCTTTGGAAAGTGTTCTACACAACACCCTAGACAATATCTTTCAATTGGTGAAAACTGTGGTATTGTTGTATTGGATCGAGCTGCTTGCCTTGGGCGATGTGGACAATCACGAGCCCAATGGGGTTCTCCGCACTCATAACAGGGGCCCATTAGTTTGGCTTCTACTTTCCTTTGCTGCCATTGACTTGAGGGGCCTGTCCTAGGTTGGTAGCCGCCTAGCAACATCAAAGAATTTTGTTCCCCCGTTTGAGGCTCCAGTGCTTGGCTTGGATATGCGGGACTTTCAAAGAGATTTTCCTTGGATAAATATGATGCATATTCCTCCTCCACATAGCTTGGGTTTACCAAGTCTCTACATATATTTGAATTGTCATAGTCCACAAACCTCACAGGAGCAGTCCCAGGAGAGCAGGAGGTTGAGCTCCAAGTACAGGTCATGCTTGCTCTTGTGCCATCGGTGGCTTACATTCAAAATTAGTATACTGTTGATGCATTTGTGGAGCCACTGCACCCCTTTGCTGCTCACGCTCCTATCTCATTCTTGCAATGCGAGTACATTCCTGTGTGGTGTGGGTATAATTCGAAGCACAGGCCTGGCACCACTTCTTTGTGGGTTTGTGACTAGAGGAGAAAAGGTATTACATTCTTCGGTTTTATGGTTACCGCCACATGCTCCACAAAGATGAGGACCTGTAGGTAGTACACTCTTCATTCGCTGCTGCTGCTGTTGTTGTTGTGGCTGCATGGGTGGGTGATAGGTTTGTCCCAATCTCCTTAGTACTAGGTTAGCTATCTGGTCTGGATTTACTAGTGCGCTAGACCCTGAACTTTGGTCATCACCCCACTGATCTCTAGGTTGCACCTCAGGGCCAGTACCATCTTGGAATTTGAAGTTATCTGTGAAATCCATAGCATCATGGGGGCAACACTCATTGAAATTTGTATGCTTCTTTGCATAGAGATGTGTGTGCAGTGTTGAGTTTTTAAGTCCTTTTAAGAAGAGAGAAATTAATCAACTCTGGGTGGGCTTCTCATCTTCTGGGCAACGATTAATGTACTGCTTCATCCTATTTACACAGTCTCTAACACTCTCAGTCTCGCCTTGCTTGAAAGAGTAGATGTTTGCTACTGTGTCATGCTGAATCCCCATCAAGGAAAAAGTAGCAATGAATCTCTCTTCCAAAACTCGTAAAAGAAGATTTGTCTGAAGCCTCTAGTGCCTGAAACCAAGCAAGGGCCTTTCCCTCAAGAGAGCCCAAATCCTTCAATTTGCGTATGCTTGTCAGTCACTTGCTCAGCTCGAACTGCTTGCCTAAATGCTGCTACATGGTCATATGGATCTCCCGACCCTTCGTACTTCTTTACCAGTTTCTGAAGAGTTGATGGCTTTACTCGTCTTGAATACTCATCATCGGGCCTACGGCCTCTCACTCTCAGTGGAAACTGTTCCTCTCTTTGGTAAGATGGTCTACATGCATCCCAAATTGGTGTGGGTCCCCTATTACTTGCCTCACCAACCCCCTCCAAAGATCTTGTTACCCGCATTTCAGGAGGTGCATTTATGGGAGGCCGAGTTGGCTCCCCTACCCTCCGATTGTCATAGTGAGAGAAATGTTGTTGTGGTGTGATCTGTGGTCGTACTTTTGGTGTAGGATAATATCTTGGTGCTAGAGTTGGGCTACTTGCAGTGGTCCACTTTGATGTTGAGGGTCCCTCTCTAGTGAACTCTTGTAGGGGAGGAGCAACAGTTTCTCCAAGAAAGGCTGTCTCTCCGGGTTTAGCTGTATTAGTTGAGAACACTTCCATGAATAATGGTTGTCCTCTCCACGTGAGCTCACGAATTTCCTTCCAATCTAAGGTTTGGTATTCATTGGCCCATTTATCAACGATTCGGTTCATGTATCCTGCAAGCTTCTCGACTACCACCACAAGCGCTAGAGGAAGATCTAGCTCTGGCAATCTAGTTGTGGCATAATATCCTTCTAAAGAGTCCTTATAGACCTCTTGAAGTGGGTCATCCTGAAAGACCTTTGTCACTGGAATTTGTCGTACAAACTCCCATTGGTTCTCAGCCCCTTGATCCATTTTTCTCTTGCCATTCCTGTCCCTTTCCAAATTTAGATCTACAAAAAGTAAATCATCTATGGATGGCTTTAAGGACTGGGCATTGGATGGTCCAGGCATGTCCGGCTCAATGAGCCAATCATCTCTAGACTCCCTTGCTCTAGAAGGCTTTGAGAAGTCTAAGAACTCACTTTTAGAGAGCTCCCCTGATTTGTCCACATTCTCTGGATGATAGGTGACTTCGTAATCTCCACCCATGTACATGTTACCCTGGTCATTGACTAGAGGTGCTCTATCAAGCTCTGAGAAAAAGTTCGCAATCTTAACGAGATACCGTTGTTGTGGATCCCTAAAGATCTGAGCTCCTTGAGCATTCGTGTAGACATATTGAAGTCTCACATTGAGTGGTAACCCCATGATGTCGGCTTCAAATGGATTAAAAGATCTTGTGGGTGTTCTATTTGGGGCTAAGGGATGACTATTTGACGACCCTAGATTGTCCATAGACAATGAGCTAGTTGTCCTGGAAAGGGTATCAGATTGGGATTCGGAAAAGGTTTCAGCAATATCTGCCAAATTTCCTATCGACTGGGTCCTACTTTCCTGCATAGGTACTCTAGAAGGTGCCCTAGACCCTATGGCAGTGTCTATATGACGTCCCGATCGCAAGTGGTCAAATTTTAAGGGTTTTTTTTAATTTTTTAATTTTTTAATTTTATTTTTTTTTTCAAAAAAATCCAAAAATTTTCAAGTTGGCTCAAACTTTGCCAGAACCCATTTTGAACCCCCTCGAACACATTAGGCCAAAAAAATATCGTATTTTTCTAGATCGAGAATCGCCTAAAATTTACCAGTTTCCCATACTGACTCACTATGGGAAAATGGTTCTGGGATTGAAATTTTGACGATGGGTGTTTTCTAACTCCTCTCGAAAAGTTAGATAACCTCCCAATTTTTTGCGGGAGAAAATGAAAAATTTTCTAAACTTTTTTTTTTGGCACCCCCTTATCCGATGCGGTGGCGATCTTTATGGTGCGGTGTGTGGGTCTCTCCACGCGGTGCGCTGTTCACGCACAACCGCCTTCTTTTATTATTATTATTATTTTCTTTTTTTAAGTGCGTGTGCAGTGAACTCAATGCGTGTGCTGCTGTGAGATTTTACAGCTAATTCAATACATGTGCAGGGAACTCAATGCATGTGCAGCTGTGAGATTTGCAACAAATTCGAAATGTTCAATCTTGATGTGTGTATATAGATTTCAGTTTCTGTACAGGTGCAAGTTTAACAGAGAACTAAAATGCACAAAATTAAAGATGCAAAAAACTAAACTAAGCTAAGAACAGAAAATAAAACGAACATGCAATAAATTGAAATTGTAAAAATAACCTCAAACAGCAAAAATTATCCTCAAAAGAATGACAGAAATGCAAAAATAGGCCTCTCTCTTTCGCACACAAATTGAAATTTGCAGGTTTAGCGCCTACCTCCAATCCTTTCCATGTGTTGAATCCTTGTCCTGACCTCAAGGGAGAAGCGTAGCTAGCCAATCGCACTCAAATTGCAAGACAAATAAAGAGAATTTTTTAACAGATTAGTCTTAAATAAATACCAAAATTAGTCTCAAAGCCTGCTCTCCTATCCAACAGTTTTGCAACCGATTGGAGCTTAACAAGGAGTGGTAGTGTGTGTATGGTGCTCAACTAATGTAGGCACTCGCTCCCCGACAGCGGTGCCATTGTAGAGCGGTTCTCTCTACCGTGCAATATAGTGCTCATAGAGTACTACCGATCAATAAATGTGTTAAGAAACACAATGTCAATCCGAGGACTCGACCCGATTAGTGCATGAAGGCTTTATCCCATGAGGGAGAGCTCACATACACAAACCACCACTTGATGATTCAACCATTCAACACCTCAATCAATCTCTCAATCTCTTAAATCCACTACACTAATCAAGAGAACAAGCAATGCATAACAATCTCTTAATCCCATTCAAACATTGATTAAATCTTAGCTTTCCCTAATGCCTGCAAACCCATAAGCGTGCATCTACTAACCCACAAGCTTAAGCAAGCATAGAATGTAACATTCACAAACCCACAAGCTCATAGAGAGAGTCTATCCATGAATAACTCATTGCCAATGAAGTGGGCAAGAGCTTGCATCAATGGAGACTACACACACACACACACACACTACAAGCATGCAGCATACACAAGAGAACGAAAGAAGCATTCAACTAATCATAGAATAATCTACTTCAATGATGCTAAAATAGATTAAGAGAATGAAGTGGAGCTATACTCATTGGAGCTTGATGCTCATTAGAGTACAATAGAGAGAGAGTTAGAGAGTTGCCATAGCTTGAGAGCTCAAGAGCTTCACTCAATAGCTTATGAGAATGGCCAAAAATGTCCACTTTCTTTAGCTAACATCTCTTTTGTAAAGATGTCACTAACCCTAACCCTAGGCCTCTTTCACACATGGGTGGACAACCCCATAAGTGAGCCTTGCTTAATACACTTAGAACTCTCATTTAGAACCCACATTGGCCTAAAACGATTTACATTGCACTTCGGCACAAAAATATGGAAAAATTATGTGCGTCTTTATGTTCCCATGGCTACAATCCCGCTCTCTCACATTAATTGCTTCCAGCCTCCTTCTATAATCCGTGTTCCCGTGAGTGTTCCTGTGGAACAGGTATGGTATGAGGGACCAAGGAAGCAGCCTATGAGTGAAGCGCTAAGTGACCTGCGAAGGAGCCTAGAGGGTGCTGACCATACGGTGCTCGGGCTCTCGGTCGCCCCGTCAAAGATACCCACGCGTGCATCGAGGAAGAAAATGAAACAAGGTGTTAGAGTTGTTTTCTAAACTCAGGGATGGATCTGGTTGATTGGCCTTGCTGGTCCTCAATGGATGAGTCCATGGCTCTTTTATATGGATCTATTGGTTGATCTTGCTGATCTTCAATGGAGAGTCCATATGGATTTTTATAAGTGAATATATTTCCGGGTACTATGAGCTAGAAACTATTGAAAAGGCCTCTGAGTGGAGAGGTGGTGAGCGTTCAGGTTGCCAATGATGCCATAGGTACACCGATGAAGGAATGATTGGAAATAAGAATTCAACCTAGATATTTTGGAAGATTATGATCAATGATACTATGGTTTCATTAAAAGATTGTTTTAAAGACAGCTGAGTCTGTGAAACATGCAATTTCATATTGGGGTGTGTAAGTGGTGTGACTATCTTGAAGTTTACTTGAAGTGCCGGCTAGGGGACGTGGGAACTTTTTTTCCCTGGTATCCGGGGCAAAACATAACCAAATTCCTAAATGGATCCTATCACTACAGTGGTTGGGCGGTTGGCTAACCCATGGGACTGGATGGGGTTAGGCGGGACTGATGAATCCCTAAAATGAGACTCAATTCTGTTATGTTACAATAGAATGAAGTAAATCCCGGATAGTTTTTGTTTTATGGAAAAGAATCAACGTCTGTGCCTCTTGATGAGGAAAAAAGTGTTGGTCTCTATAATCCAAGTGCAAGTCTCTTCCTTGATGTGACCATATGACTTACGGGTTTGGTCGAATCAATTTGGTTAGTTAAGGCTCTTGACTACGTTAGAATAAAAATATCCTGGAGGAATCGCCCGTGCTTTCTGGGCGAGGGAAATTTTTTCGGGTTGGAAGAACCGAGGGATTAGTCTCTTTTCCGGATATCCGTGGGCGAGGCCCCGAGAGTGAGAGGCTTTGCCCTGCGTAAGAAGTGTTACTTCTGCTCTACTAGCACCCCCGAATTCGTTGCACGGAGGGGGTAGGGATCTTTCATGGGGCCTCTGTTTCTTGTACTTGAGCTGCGGCCACCTCAACACCTTGCCTTTTTGCAACCTGTATTGGTGTTTCTTTTTCGGGCGTTGTCTCTGTTGGCATCGTGTTTGCCAGAGCTGATTCTTTGGGGGTAGATCTTTAAATATCAATTGATCTGGGCTTGTCGGAGGAGTAACTTGTTGTCGGGGCTCCTATTTGGCTTGGCTGATAGTCCATCAAGATAGCCTGTCCCTCTTGCATATCTTCAGTTGTTAATGTGGGTTGTTCTATAGCAACAGTGCCAACTGTAAGTCATTAGGGAAAATTTGGACTCACTTTTGGGCCGCCTTTTAAGCTCTTTGAGATTCTAGGGAATATTCCATAAGGACCAATGAGGGTGAGGCTTCCATTACGAAACTTTTGAGCAGTGGAAGTAGCACTTCTTGCGTGAGCCAAGGTCCCACACTCGGGGCCTCGCCCACCACCGATATCCGGACAAGAGACTAATCCATTGGTTCTTCCAAAACTGACCCGGAAAAAACTTCCCTTGCCCGAAAAGCACAGGCGATTCCTCCAGGATAACTCTTCTCTAACGTAGTAAAAAGCCTTAACTAACTGAACTGATTTGACCAAACCCGTAAGTCCCATAGTTAGATATCAGGAAAAAGATTGCACTTGGATCATAGAGACCAACGCTTTTTTCCTCATTGAGAGGTAGAGCCATTGATTCTTTTCCATAGAACAATTTTTGTCTAGGATTTACTTCATCTATCGTACCATAACAAAATTGAGTCTCAATTTAGGGATCCATCAGTCCAGCCTAACCCCATCCAATCCTATGGGTTAGCCAACTGCCCGCCCAACCACTGTAGTGAATCATGATGGATCCAATTAAGAATTTGGTTAAGTTTTGTCCCGGGTACCAGGGAAAAGAGTTCCCAGGCCCCCTAGCCAGATATTCATGCAAACTTAAAACTAGTCACACCACTTACACACCCAATATGAAATTGCCTTTTTCACAGAATCACACCACTTACACACCCAATATAAAATTGCCTTTTTCACAGAATCGGCTATCTTAAAAAAAAGCAATCTTTTAATGAAACCATTGTGTCACTGATCATAATCCTCAAAATCTCCGGTTGAATCCTTATTTCCAATCATTCCTTCATGAATCATCGGTGTACCTATGGCATCATTGGCAACCAGAACACTCACCACCTGTCCGGGGCCTTTTCGATAGTTCCTAGCTCATAGTAACCGGTAATATATTCACATAACAAAATGGAATCTCCGTTGAAGATCAGCAAGATCAAACAATAGATCTATATAAAAGAGCCATGGATCCGTTTGAGGACCACCAAGGTCAATCAACCAGATCCATGCCCAAATTTAGAAAACAACTCGTACTCCTTGTTCTAATATCTTCCACGATGCACGTGTGGGTATCGTCTCTGTGATCCAGAGCCCTCGAGCACTGTATGGTCAGCACCCCTCTAGGATCCTTCTTCGCAAGTGACCTAGCGCTTCACTCATAGGCCGCTTCCTTGGTCCCTCATCCACCGTACCAAAAGCTCACCATTTTAATCGAACCGAGGCTGGTCAAGACCTCGGCCTTGCTACGCGAGACGTCCTCCAATGACTCTCCGTCAGCTGTTGCAACTTTATCAGATTAGGTCTCCACGACCTCATTCACAAGACGGTCAAAATGATTCTCATCTTCTCATGTACCTTCACAATTCTGTTCAACCACAATGGTGCCCAACTCCAAGTCGTTACGTCTATCCGTTGGCTTGGGTTCTTTTTCAAAGGAACGCCCTATCCACTCCACTAGTGACCTGGGGATGCCGGCTTGAACTATGAAAAAGCTTACGCCTTTTTTCATGGCCTTTATTTTAAGGATTCATTTATCATATCTTTTAGTTATGTAATCGGAATGTAGTATACATTTTGAAAGCTAAAATCAGGTAGATTGAGGTGTCTTTTTTAATTGGTTTTTAAAAAATGTGCATGGTCGGTGCTTAAAGAGAGGATGAGTTTTCAATGGACCTTTTAAAGGCACTACACTACCACCAACCCACATGAAAGTGTGTACGAAATTGGCACTCAAAACACAAAACATTATGTAAAATTGACCTATTATTCACATGACAGTAAAAATAGAATAAACAAAGAATTTAAAAAGAGTTAAAAACAAGTTTACTATATTGTATCTTTTTTACTAGTAACACAAATATTACAATATTACATATGTTCAAGCAATGCACATTGCAACTACACGGATTGCAACTACACGCTACCTTACACATGTTTCAAATCAAAAGTTTGAACAACTCATAGGCTCATAAATACCAGCAACATTAATATAATGAAGCTATGCTTGTTGAGAAAAGTTATTGCCAATAAAAATAGCCTTGGGTCACCATCTCAAATTTTCAATAAATGGGACATGATAAACTATTAACCTTCCAATTCGGATAACTTACAAATACCAAGCGGAAAGTTGGTACAAATTCTAATGAATCACTACATTTAAAAAAAGTGCATTCTATAAACAATGTTCTACCCACTCAATAAGAATCATACTAAAAGGTATACTAAAAACGGTGCTAAACAAAACCTACACATGCACACATATGTATAAGCTAAAAGATGCTTTCAAACAATATTCTTTAGATCTTAAGAGACAAGACCTACATATATCTATAAACATAAAATTACTTTCAAAGAAAATAGATTTACCTTTCAGTTCTAAATGAGAGATGTGAAAGATTATGGTCCAAATACTAACATAACATAGGTGAGTTTACCATTCAGATAATGTCACATGAGCACGAAGGAGATAACTAAATAAATAAGGACATAAGTACACACCCTCTAGGATTAAGCTTAGAGGCAATACAATTTTCCATAGAATATCCCAAAATCTTTCTTCTAGTATAAGTATATAGATAGCTACATGTAACAATTCCTACCTCACAAATGGAAGACATAAATTTTACTTTGTAGGGTTTATAGGCAAATCAAAGGGATTCTCATGCAATTGCAAATCAAAGGGATTCTCAAGAAATTGCAAATCAAAGGGATTCTCATGCAATTACCATCAATATTAACGAAAACTAATTGGGGGAAGAGGAACAAGGCTCACCGTCAACTACTGAATCCATTGATAATATCTCCTTAAATTTTTTCATAAATGCTTAATTACCTTCCAATCTGATATTAGAAGATGTAAGAGACATGGAGATATCATTAGAAAATGGAGACATGAAGGTGTAAGAGACATGGAGATATGAAGCTGTAAGAGATATGTAGATAGACCATAGAAATTGAGTGTGCATTTTTTCTTTAAGTGTTTTTTTTTTCCATTTTAAAATTTAATAACAAATTTTGTGGTTTTTTTTCTTTGTGAATTTTGTTTCTATATTCTAGTTGTGTCCATAGTCACACTTATTTACTTAGATCCTTTATGAAATTGTACCAACCCAAAAAACATATGCAAGAAAATTCAAATTTGTTATTCATTCATAGGTGTTCGTATAGGTGTTATGACGGCTATAATTTTTAGTATAACTGTTGCTCTAGGCATCAAACATTTTGATGGCTATATCGGCACATATGCAAGTGGTTATATTTTGACAACTAAATACAGTTGCATATATCAATGGTTGCATCACTACAACACAAAAAGAGCACAACCGCATCCATACACTACAAGACATCGAGAGTGTAGCAATGTTTTTTAGCAGTGTTTTTGGAAGAAAAATATGAGGGGTTTTCAAGATGCTCAACAACGATCTATTGCTACTCCGCAACGCTTTTCGTAAAAAATGCTATTATATTGTAAAAATATCTTGCTTTTTTTGCCGCTTCTTTTGCTGCCACGTAGTTTTATCTCTTGAATACAATAAAATTATACTCTGAGTTTTTTTTAATAGGTTTTTGCCTTGTCTATCACTTTTACCTCTCTTACCCTATCCTCCTCAAGCTCAAGCAAGGTATGTCTACTGTTTTCATTTATCTCCTATGCAAACAAGCTTTCCATGAAAGCTATCTTTTGAGTATTTCCTTTCTCTTTTCTCTCTTTTAAGTTTTTCTTTTCTTCTTTTTTCCTTCTTCTTTTTCTTTAATTAAGAGCTCTCCATTAAAGCTTCATATGGTAAGAGATCTTGATTTTTCTTTATACTTTTTTTTTCTTGACTTGGTTTAATTTTGTAGGTTTTTAGTACATACAAGCCTCACAAGAGATCTATTTCTTGTATGTTTCTTCTTTCATGCTTTTACATGTTTATAGGGTTTGTAAGTGTTAGGACTTTAAAGATTAGGGTTTATTATTAATACATTTTTTCCTTGTTTTGGTTTGATTTTGTAGGTTTTCAACTTATACAAGGCTCATCATCACAAGGTAAGAGATCTCTTTCTTGTATGCTTCTTCTCTTATGCTTTTACATGTTATAGGATTTGTAAGTTTAGGATTTGTTTATTTTTCCATGCTCCATGCTCCATGCATGCCGATAGCTACCTATGCATGCTGGTACCTTCCTAGGCATGCTGGCACACCTACCTAGGCATGCTGGCACACCTACCTAGGCATGTCGGTAGCAACCTATGGAAGCCGGTAGCAACCTATGGAAGCCGATAGCAACCAATGCATGCCAGTAGCATCCTATGCATGCTGGTAGCAACCAATGCGTGCCGGTAGCTTCCTACGCATAGTCGTCGGTAGCAAAATCAACGCATGATGCCGGTAGCTTCCAACGCATGCCGGTAGCAACCTATGGAAGCTGGTAGCAACCTATGCATGCCGGTAGCAACTTATGGAAGTCGGTAGCAACCTATGCATGCCGCTAGCAACTTATGGAAGTTGGTAGCAACCTATGCATGCCGGTAGCAACTTATGGAAGCCGGTAGCAACCAATGCATGCCGGTAGCTTCCTATGCATGCCGGTAGCTTCCTACGCATGCTAGTAGCAACCATTAGGAAGTGAATGGGGTCTTCTTGGGCCCTTTAATTTGCCCAAGCCTAATCAAGGTGATTAAGGAATAGCCAAATGGGGGGTTGCCATGTGGACTGAAATGTTGGGTTTGTAAGAGAGGTGTAAGAGTGGTCAAAGGGTGCACTTTTTCTCCCAAAAAGGGAGGGAGGCAATTTTACAATTTTCGGACCTCCATAACTTCTACATACAAGCTCCGATTTGAGCGGAGATTATAGATCCGTGATCTACGCATCAAGAGCTTTCCATAGATATGTTACATGATATGGTTTTGTCTGCTAGATTTTAAATTCCATTTTTTCCCCAAAATTCAAATTCGAATAAAGTAGCCGTTTTGAAGCATTAGAAAACGTTTCTTCTTAAGAGAAAAGGTTTGACTCCTTAAACTGCCAAATAAAAGGGCGGCCCAAGAAGCCTTCCATTGAGGTCCTAATGCAATGCATGCCGATATCTTTATGCATTATGCCGGTAGCTTCCTATGCATGCCGATAGCTTCCTATGTATAAGAGTTTTAATTATTTATGTTTTTTCTTAGATAGATGGCAAATAACTTGAGGCGTGATGTTACACGTGAAGGAGGAGTCGATATCCCAACAATATTTGTCAGTATATATTAGCCTCAAATTGTATCTTATCTTTTAATTAAAGAAGGTTATCTTAAATAACAACTTTCTAAAATGTTCATTTGTTTGTATATCTATAGCTTGAAGTAGGGGACTGCCCCCTACGCAAGATAAATATGATTTTGCATTACAACAAGGTTTGCAAGCTCTGTTTGATAGGGTGCAAGATGAAGGATACATTGTTATTACTGCAAGAGATGCTTGGTAAGCATGGCAAGTAAGTACATTCCTAAATCCTAAACCTCTTTGTTTTTTCAAAACTAATTCTCACTTTTGTTAGTTTTATTGTGTTTTAGGATCATGTAACTAGAAACGGTGGTACAAATGTCCATGCCAGTAGCAATGGAAATGTGAGAAGCAAAGGGGCCGCAAGGAACAATAATAATCGCACAACATGAGATCTAGATAGCCCCTAGCTCCATAGATTTTTATTACGCTTTATCTTGTATATGAGCTTTTTGGAGTCATACACTTATGTAATTCTGCTAAGTATTGTAATTGAATTTTGACATTCCTAAAACCATGAATTGCAGATGTCTTTTCTTTTTGGTGCTTGTCAAGTTTTACATTAGAATTGTCCATGATGATATTAAGGTATGTTAGTTTTATTGTGTCTACATTAGAAAAAAAAGAGCTGAAGCAGACTGGGGAGTCTTGTGTAGACTCCCCAGTCTGTCCCAGCTTTTTTTATTATGCAGTACTTTCGCTGCTCAGTAGCAGTATTTAGCACCAAAATAGCACTTCTAAGCAGCGCAATATCGCTTCTTAGCATAGCGAAATATCGCTACTAGTTTCGCTGCTGAGTAACGAACCCATTGTAGTGAAAATTGCAGCGATATAAGCCCGACATCCCGTACCCTTCTAGTTATAAAAGCACTGCTATTTTTGCTGTTAAACCCTCATTCTGTTGTAGTGATAGCCATGCAAATTTAAAAGAACCCATTCATGGAAAAAAAAACTTCACGCAACTATACATGTGGCTAAGGGCATGCGGCTATAGCCACGCATATAGCAGTGTGCAAAATCATGCGTGGGTACAGCTGCATACTATCTGAAAAAAAAAACAAGGGCAGAATGGAAGAGAGATATATGTGTTCCAACATCTCTCTCCCATTCTATCTCCATTTTTTAAAATCACATTTTTTAAAACACTTAATCACTTAAAAAATACATACATAAAAAAAATGTAATACAATGTCATGGGGGAATTACAACAATACTATTATATTACAAATTACATAAGTTGATCATGTCCAAAAATGACAAAAAAAATAAAGATGACTAAGAAAACTAATTAATTAATGCATTAGCTTCATCTTCATCTTCATCAAGATTCTCCTCGCGTATATCTTCACCACATGAACCACCACCTTCATTCACAACCACTTTCAACATCTTTTTACTACAGTAAATAGTGAAACAATGCAAAAACATTAGCCGCCACAAGCAAATAAACATGAGAATTGAGAAACTTGGGTGATAAATAAAATTCAAATTCAACTACTCACTAAGTTTCCATGAGCTCGTTTGATATCTGCATCAGTGATTACTCCTTGCCTTTGAGCCAATCCCTCGTCTCGACTTTGTTGTGATGCTTGCGGTATCTATTCTCTCGAGCCATTGGGGGGCGACCTACTACCCTTTCTTACAAACAAATTACAATATGCATGAGATATGAAATTCACAAGGAAAAATAAACTAAACTTAGTGATGAATGGCAAAGAAAAAACTTACAAATCGTGTGAGCCAAGCTGCTTTTCCTCTAGATCCATACTTTGTTGCACCGTACTTTTGCAAACTAACTTGCATGCGTCGCCTTTTGTTAAGGGTGTTCAGTACCCTCACTAGCTTCTTTCTTCACCTTGATCTTCCACTCTTGAATTGTGCAATTTGAGGGAATTTTTGAACCATCTTTCATGCACCTCCTTAGTCATCAAGATCTCCTATTATTGAGTATCCTTATTATGCGGTTCCTCACCCACTCATCGGGAAAAAGTGTGTGTGGTGGGTTATGACAAAAGTAGAGCAAGATAGTGGACCAATGCTTGATTATTGTGGCATGATTCAAAACATCCCAAAGGTTTGTTTCATGAGGACATTCCAAATTTTTATATTGGATGTGAAGTGGTTCAAGGATGTGGTGTGTGGAGGCACTCAAGAAGCCATGCAAAGACATCCAAATGGATTTATGGTGAGATCAATTCCACAAAATTTTAGCAAATAGAGAGAGACCCATTTGTGGTACCTCACCATTCGTGAACAAGTAATTTCTAACCATAATATTTTATTATATTATCCTTATGCATGTTTAATTTACACTCGATGTGTTTCTTCTTACAAGGTTGTGTTTCACATGGATATAAATGACAAGAAATCGTGGTATTTCATACAACTCACTCCTTGTTCAAAGTCCTTGTTCAAAGCGTATTCTTCAAGATAAGGATGCTGAAGAGCTCATGGATGAAGTGGAAGTTCAAAATGAACATGCAGAGGGTCAAGTACAAGATGAAGAACATGAGATCCCACCAGCTAATCAAGATGATGGTGGCTCTATCCAAAATGATGATGAGCACACTAGCAATGTGATAGATCTTTTTGTTGGGACATATGGATCCTGAGATAGACCAATTAGCAAGTATGGATTTGATAGAAGATGCAATAGATGTTGGGCCAAGCTCACCCTAATTCATTAAACAATTTCTAAATTCTCCAATCTTGATTTAGTCCATATTTGATTGTATCATAATACATTTGGTGCTTCTTCTTTTGTGATATTGGGATTACATTTTGTGCTTCTTCCTTTGTGATATTGGGATATTTTGAGCTCTATGGAATGTTTGGATTTTTTCCCAGTAGGTGGCTATACACGCGGCTATAGCCGCATTATAACCGCACATGGCTATAGCCACGTGCATAGTTGCATGCTAGAATTCTACACATCTTACACACCTATCTGGGTCCCCTCTCTCTACTCTCTCTCCTCTTCACACGGCTATGTTGTGCGACAATGCTCCCCATCTCTTGTAGTACATCAATGAATATATCCAAAGCCATCATTGTTTTCTCCAAAAAAACAAATGGTGCCCATATATTTTCATTAAGATTTAACTATATCCTTTAAACAAATGGCGCCCATATGTTTTCATTAAGATTTAACTATATCCTTTAAAAAAATCAAGAAAAGGAATCAAAACGAACCTCTTATAGTGTCCTCTATACTCCTACATGCACACTATTTAAAGTCTAAATAGACTGTGTGTCCTCAAAAACATCGATAAAAAGCATCAAAATGAAGATGTGTCTTGTACACTCCATTAGAGCAAGTTTGAGCTCATTCTGGGACCCTGTAAGTATTTCACATGAGAATATTCCTTTAAAAATGGGGGCATGGAAAATATTCAACAAATCATCTCCAAATCTATTGGAGTTTGCATTTTCACAACCTATTCTCTGAGAGCTTTTCAATGATGTATATATAGCATGATGGGGGTTGGACATGGGAGGGGAAAGATATCGATAAGATTCCTTTCTTCTTAAAAGATACCGAGAATATTCATTTCTTCTCCCAAAAGATTCACTCACATTAAGAAGAAAGGAATCTTCTCGGTATCTTTCCCCTCCCATGTCCAACCCCCATCATGCTATATATCATCGAAAAGCTCTGAAAAAGTAGGTTCTGACTCAATGCAAACTCTGACAAATTTGGAGCTGATTTGCTAAAAATTTCCTATGCCCCCATTTTTAAAGGAATATTCTCATGTGAAATCCTTAGACTTGCCCCAAAATGAGCTCAAACATTTTCTAATGCTATACTCACACTATATAAAGTATATAAAGAGTGTGTGTCCTCAACAACAAAGCATCAAGATAAACATGTTTCCTCTACACTCCTACACTCACATTCTATTAGGTTTAAAAATAGCTTTCTTTGTCTATCCAATATGATTTCTTGATTAGTGTTTTAGGTTTCTCAAAGGTTGGAAACCTAAGATGGAAATAAGAATAGAAAAAGTACGTTCTTTATCTTCTTCATTGGTATAGGAAGCATAAGTATTCACCAACACTACTGAATTACAGAGGGAAAGAGAGGCATTCTTTACACTGGTTTGCACCATAGATATCCAAGAATGCACAACTCTCTCATGTGGAGAAGCTAGGGTGTTCTACCTTTCCTCCAATGCCATCACCTCAATGCATCAACCTAATGCAACTAATGCAATGGGTGTGGAGCAAAGAGGAAAAGTGTTATATGGAAAGCCCAATCTCAATGGCCTCTATGGGGGTGGGAAAAATGGGTGTGGATCAAAGAGGGAAAGTGTTATGGAAATCTCAATTTCAACCTCTATGAGTGTGGATCAAAGAGGGACAATTTTTTGGAAAGCTCTCTCAACCTTTATGCCTACGTGCATGCAAAGAGTGAGGGAGAGATGGAGATGGATAAGGAGAGGAAGAGGGTTAGAAGTAAAGCAAACACACCACTCCAAGAATACACCCTAGCTCACAAGCATGATTGAACAATGAGGAAGCAAGCATGCAAGCTATTATCACAAGCCCTTAAGAGAAACTTATACTCTGAAATTGTTATAATTGTATTATGTGTTTTCTAGTTACTAAAAAATGACTCATATAGAAAACCTTCTATGTATAGTGCTTACCTACACAGGAATATATGGGGGGCAAAAATCTATTAAAGCTAATGTCCTAGGCTTTTTGCATCACATAACCTAAAGCATTATATGTATAGTGCTTAGCCATACAAGAAATGTATGGGGTGGTAATAGCTATTAAAGCAAATGTCCTAGCTTTTTGCATCACATAACTCATAAGCTTAGTAAAATAGTGACATGCAACATTACACATTGGGGGATTCACTTATAAAGTATGTAGCCCATCACACCTAAGTTCAACAGAAGGGCATTTTTTATTTATTTTTTGAGAGAAATTGATTTATAAAAGGGATCCATTGATAGGATTTCGAAAAAAAGTTACAGATTTGTATTGAAAAAGGGTTAATTTTAAATATCTAAAATCTGTAGATGGAGTTATATATATAGGCCTTGAATGCATGTGATATGCTAGGTTTACATGTAGTGAACTCCCTTAGCATTACATAAGACATGAGAGATAAGTCGTGAGCACGGTGATATCCCAAAATCATTCACATAAAGTGATTTACATGGTTACAAAGCGTGTTGAAAAAAGGTGTGACTATGCATGTGCAAGAATGTTGTAAAAATATTGTCACTACTTCTCTCGTGGTGGGAAAGATATACCAAACCTAGATTTTGGTACAGCCAGGCACTTTCTTAACCTCACCACCATCAGGGCTTGGTTGAGACCGAACGCGGCCAACCACATGGGGAAACTCCCACTTCATCATTTTTTATCTCAATGGAGGCCCCGACATGGATCATATCACCTTCTACTATTATCATTTGCAATACCTACTAGGGCACTATCATGTCACATTTGAAGATATGATCCACACACACTTTTGGAGAACCCCAGTACCCGCATATCATTGCCATACTCCTATCCTTAGTCATAGGCTAAGGAGATAAAGTTTTGTAAATAATCCAAATTCATTCCAACCACAACCAAATTCACCTAGTCCAAAAAGACTTAAGAACTGTGAGTCCCATTATCTCACATACTCTCTTTCCCTTCGAGTCACGTGTGATGGATAGAGATGCATAAGAGTCTAAGTCAAGTTGCATATGCTAGAGAGACACACATAAGACTCTAAGTCAAGTCGTGTGAGTAGGAGAGACATGCATAAGAGTCTAAGTGAAGTTTGTATCAGATTGAAAAGCAAAAGAGTAAACTCATTTTTATTTTTATTTTTATTAAAGAAGAGTGGAGGATATATGTATCATTTTCTCCAAATTTTCCAACACTCATGCACTATGCACCTTGACCAATACTTTGATCCTCAACATCACACTCCCCATCAACTCTTTCTTGCACTGCATATTCTTCTCTTTGTGAGCTAACATGCTGTAGGGGGAAAATGAAGCATTTGGGCGCTCAGGAGGATTCAGATTAAGGCACGCGCGCTCCGCAGTGTATTTAAGAGTGAGCAACAAAGGTAGGTGTAACGGGCGGGAAGTAATGGGTGTAATATATTATATATATTAAATATTATATGTATTATATATTATATATATATAATATATAATATAAAATATAAAAAATATATATATTTTACATATTATATATTATATATTCTATATTATATATAATATAGATTATATATTATATATTCTAGATTATATATATAATATAATATATATAATATAATATATATAATATATAATATAGATTATAGATTATATATTATATATTATATATTATATATTATATATATAATATAGATTATAGATTATATATTCTATATTCTATATATATATTATATTATAATATACATATGTAAATATTATATATATGTATATATAAATATATATTATAATATATATTATATATTATATATATTATATATTATATATATATATAAATATATATAATATAGATTATATATTATATATTCTATATATATATATATTATAATATACATATATATACATATGTATATATTATATATACGTATATATACATATATATTATAATATATATGTATATACATATATATATGTATATATATTATATACATATGTATATAACACATATATGTGTGTGTGTGTGTATAATATGTGTATATATATATTGATTATTAGATCTTACAAAAGATTATATGAGCTCATGTATGGTCTCATGAATATATATAATATATAATATATATTTTATATTCTATATTCTATATATATTATATATATACGTGTATATACATATATATTATAATATATATGTATACGTATATATATACTAACATATGTATAGAATATATGTATAATATATATATATATATTATATATATATATATGTATATATATGTATATATATGTATATATATATATGTATTATATGTATATATATATTATATATATATGTATATATATATATATATATTATATGTATATACATATATTATACATATGTATAATATATATATATATATATATATATATATATATATATATATATATATATATATATATACATACATACGTGTATATATATATATATATATATATGTGTGTGTGTGTGTATATTATATACATATGTGAGCTCTTACGAAAGATCGTGAGCTTATGTATGGTCTTATGAGTTCTTGAGAGCTTCTACCATACACTACGTGGTCATAAAAGGTAATCTTTGAGCTGAAACGATGATCACATTGATCTAGGAAATTTAATGACATCATTTATGGTCTTATGAGATATTAAGAGCTTCTACCATGCACTGTGTGGTCATGCAAGAAAAATCATGTTTATGACTACCGCCTTAATATGGAAAGGAATAAGCATAGTGGCGAATGTATATTAAGTTTAAATAACTCTTATGAGCATAAAGAAACTCTTGTGTCCACTTTTACTTCGCTTATGAGCATAAAGCAACTATTGTGTCCACTTTTATTTTGAACTATTATAATTATTTATGGGCCTATCTTGGCATCTCCTATGTCAGTGCCAAAGATTCCTAGTTTTGAGAGTGGGTTGGTGATTGGATAGCATGACTGGATATAGAACATGGAGTGAATCAAACCCTTAGCTAGACTACTAGAAAGTGCCAAAGCCATAGAGAAATGTTCACAAGTTCTATCCATATTTGGTAACCATGCCCTAAGTCTTGATTTAAATCAGATAAGAGAGATCCCGAGGAATCATAAGAACAAAGCTTTCAGAAAAAACAATGAAGTGTTTCCAATAGATTAGAAATCACAAAAGACTATGATAGCAAGATGTTAAAGAAGAAACCTTGTCATTTCTAGTGACCTTATCTTTTATCATCTCAAGATTCTATAAGTGAAAGGACCAAGATAAGTTCTATGAGCTCTTCTCAACCCTTATGTAATCTTATGTGCTCGTAGGAAGTCTTATGTGATCTTATGTGCTCGTAGGAAGTCTTATGGGTCTTAGGATCTCATTCAATCTCTAACAAGATTTTAAGAAATTATATTAGCTCTTACATGAATTAAATGAGCTCTTACATAAATTATGAGATCTTACATTAACTATGAGATCTTAAGAAAGATTATGAGCTCATGTATGGTTGTATGAGATCTTGAGAGCTTCTACCATACACTATGTGGTCATAAAAGCTAATCTTAGACATTAAAGGGTGATCACATTGATCTAGGAAATTTCATGACCTCATATATGGTCTTATGAGATATTAAGAGCTTCTACCATACACTATGTGGTCATAAAATTTGAGCTTAGACACTATAAGGTGATCACATTAATCTAAATTGTATACATGAAAGCAAAATCATGTTAAAGTTTACCACCTCAATATGGAAAGGAAGAAGCATAGTGGCAAATGTATATTAAGTTTAAAGAACTCTTATGAGCATAAAGCAACTCTTGTGTTCACTTTTAATTCTCAAACGATTCCTAGTCATGCAAGAAAAATCATGTTTATGACTACCGCCTTAATATGGAAAGGAAGAAGCACAATGGCAAATGTATGTTAAGTTTACTCTTATGAGCATAAAGCAACTCTTCTGTCCACTTTTACTTCTCTTATGATGAGCATAAAGCAACTATTGTGTCCACTTTTATTTTGAACTATTTTAATTATTTGTGGGCCAAGCACTCATGGCATGATATCTTTACTTTACGACTCAAGTCTTCAAATAAAGTTACGTTTCCTAGCAAGTTCCTTGCTTCTCTAGCTTGTCACTTAGCATAATAACATTTTTTTTATACTAAAAACTTATTCTCATCTAAGTGACATGGAGTCATTGACAATTGGGGGCAAAAAAAGCTATAGCTGCATTGGTTTTGGCAGATTAATTTATCATGGCTATAGTTATGCTAGTGTAGCGCTAGTGTCTATCTCTTGCTCTCCTATCTTGGCATCTCCTATGTCACCAAAGATTCCTAGTTTTGAGAGTGGGTTGGTGATTGGTTTAGATGACACAAGAAACATTGTATCTCCACAAAGTAGCAATCTATTAATGAGTGGGAGACTGGGATCACTCTCTCAATGTTGCTCTCACAGCTAGTATACCTAAGATCAGGAGACAATCTGTTGTCTGGGTACATTCCTAGGGAACTTAGCTTTGATCATCTTAAAATTTTATAAGCACTAGGACCAAGCTAAGTTCGATGAGCCTTTCTCAACTATGGGCTCATAGAGGGAGTCTTAGGGATCTTATGATCTCATTAGATCTCTAACAAGATTTTATGAAATTATATGAGATCTTACATAAATTATGAGATCTTAAGAAAGATTATGAACTCATGGATATGGTATTATGAGATCTTAAGCGGTTCTGCAGCTAACCTTTGAAAGCTATGTATGTAGCTTCTATCAAAGCACTCACTCTTTCTCACCATTCCCATGCAAAATGTTCTTTCGCAATATCAACACAAATCTTTTGTCCTATTGTAAAATGTTCTTTCCCAATATCAACACAAATCTTTTGTCCTATTGTAAAATGTCCTCTTTCTCACCATTCCCATGCAAAATGTCCTTTCCCATTGTTTCGCAATATCAACACAAATCTTTTATCCTATTTGTATATATTTTAACTTAGTGCAAGCTTAATATGGTTTCCTAATTTTTTTTCAATTAATCAATTTGAAGTGGTGAGAGGTAACCTTAGAGCTCCTTAGAGATGAAATCTTGACATGTGGATGACTAGAGGTTCGAAGCTCTAGAGGTTTTCATATTCTAGAGAGTTCAGAGGGAGGCTTTAAATACGTTGTGTGTAGTATTTTCTTGTTAGGCAATGACCTAGTGAAAGAGAGATAAAGGCTATTGTATACGTTGTTTTTTTTTTAAAATATACATTCTAAGAGATGTTTGACACAAAGTGAGAAAAAGAGATGGACATGAACACACTAAGAGGGGGAGACGTTTTCACCAAGCTGTAAAACCTTACTATAATCATTAATTACTGTTGCGACACATTAGAGAGAGATAATGATCTAAGGTTTTGGATTACGTATGAGAGAGAGAGAGAGAGAGAGAGAGAGAGAGAGAGAGAGAGAGAATATCTATTTGTTTGATGAGGAGAGAGAAAACCTTAGTTTCTAAGGTAGGGGCTGTTTAGCTTGAATATGGACATGCTAGTATTGGTAAAATAATTATCTCTTACTTTTTGATATAAGATGAGAGGACATACCTACATTTTAACATATGTTACATTGAGTTTTTTTGTGTGTGTGTGTGTGTGTGTGTGTGTGTGTGAGAGAGAGAGAGAGAGAGAGAGAGAGAGAGAGAGAGAGAGAGAGAGAGAGAAGAATTTAAGTATTTCAATTTGTAATAATATTGATGATTGAATAATTAAGTATAAAAGTTCTAAAGTAACCAATTTTTTAAAAATAAGTAATTTTTTTAAATAACCATTTACTCATTTGTGGTTCAATTCTCCACATATGCAATCCATTCTCTATATAGAAAATTGTATTATCTAGATAATAGCCTATATTATATGAATTACCCAGCTATTGGCCCATATTGTGTATATAGTAAATTGAATTATCTAGATATTGGCTCATATTCTCTATATAGAAAATTTAATTATCTAGATACTGGCCCATGTTTCCTATATATGAAATTGAATTACCTAGATATAAGCCCATATTTCTTACATATAGAGGATTGAGTAAATGGGAAATAGGATTGTCTAGATATATATAGGAAATTTTCATCAACATAACTAGGAAATCTTTCAAAATTTCCTATATATGGTAAAGTTCACTATATAGGGAACCACCAAAAGTTCCTTGTGTACCACCTCATATATATGTTAAAACAGTTTCACTTATGTGAAATGTGAGGATTCACATATGCAACGGTGAAAGAAAGCTGACCTAAATTTTCTAAAACTTCTAGTGTAAATATATATATATATATATATATATACCTCAAACTGAAAAGTCCAGCACCTGGTGGTTCCGCCCAGGCAAGCAGCAGTTGAGCGCGTCTGCTTGGTGGTGACGCTAGGAGTCGGCGAGGTCGCGGTGGCATGCTGGCATCGGCGCGGCTGTGGTGATGGGCGCTGCATCTTCGACCGTGCTCATCAGGCGGAGAACAGCAGCTCCTGCCATCTCCGTCATGGAAATGGCAAGCGCCAATGACAGGATCCCTCTACCTAACGCCACTTCCGCCTTATAACACCCCCTTATCAACTGCCCTACACAGTAAGCATCTACCAGCTTGCAGGGCGTAGGCGGCAGATTGCGATGGTTTCTTATGTAGCTGCAAAGGTGACAGCTATGCATCAAGGCTCAATTTGCAGGCTCAGCTGTACTCGGGACTCCTGTGTCAAGGCTCAACTTCGCGCAAGGCAGCTGACAACTAATTTTCCTTAAAAAACATAAGATTTGCTCGTCGGCCCTGGTTTTATGTACAAACGGCACCACTGCTCGAAAAAAAAAGGGGCTTTCTTTACAAAATAAAGGTTACCGATTTTTAAAAAACCCAACCAGAGGTTTGATTTCAGTGACCGATTTTTTTAAAATGTACCCGGACTTACAGTGTGAGTAGGGTACTTTCAAATTTTCAAGCCCAAAAAATGAGTAAGACTTTTCATTGCCTTTATTTTCAGGATTCATTTGTTATATTTAAAGTTATTGAACCCTTATGTAGTATAATATATTTTGGGAACCAAAATCAGGTAAATTAAGGAGGTGTCCTTTTTTCAATTGATTTTAAAAAAATGTGGTGCTTAAAGGAGAGGCTTGGCTCCCAATGGGCCTTTTAAAGGCACTTCACTACCACCAACCCACATGAAACCTCTAAAAGAAGGTTACGAAATTGACACTAAAAACATAAAACATTTATGTTCAATTGACCTATTAGCTATGGAAATAAAAATAGAATAAACAAAGACTTGAAAACAAGTTCCATATTGTATCTTTATTACTTCTAACACAAATATTACAATATTATATATGTTCCAGCAATGCACATGCTACCTTACACATGTTTCACATCAAAAGTTTGAACCACTCATAGGCTCATAAATACCAACTATATTAGTAGCACTAAGCTCTGCTTGTTGTTGAGAGAAGTTCTTGCCCCCATTAAAAATAGAGCTAGGCCACCACCTCAAATTTTCAATAAACTCAACATGATAATTAATAGCCTTCCCAATTTAGAGAACTTGCAAATATCGAGTGGAAAGTTGGTATAAACTCTAATTAATCACTACATTAAAAAAAGTGCATTCAATAAACAATGTTCCACCCAATCAATAAAAATCATACTCAAAGGTCATTAGAGAAAACGTATACATGTAAACATATGTATAAAAGCTAAAAAGATGCTTTCAAGCCCAAAAAAGGTGCTTTGAAATTTTCAAGCCCAAAAAATGAGTAAGACTTTTCATTGCCTTTATTTTCAGGATTCATTTGTTATATTTAAAGTTATTGAACCCTTATGTAGTATAATATATTTTGGGAACCAAAATCAGGTAAATTAAGGAGGTGTCCTTTTTTCAATTGATTTTAAAAAATGTGCATTGGTCGGTGCTTAAAGGAGTGGCTTGGCTCCCAATGGGCCTTTTAAAGGCACTTCACTACCACCAACCCACATGAAACCTCTAAAAGAAGGTTACGAAATTGACACTCAAAACATAAAACATTTATGTTCAATTGACCTATTAGCTATGGAAATAAAAATAGAATAAACAAAGGCTTAAAAACAAGTTCCATATTGTATCTTTATTACTTCTAACACAAATATTACAATATTATATATGTTCCAGCAATGCACATGCTACCTTACACATGTTTCACATCAAAAGTTTGAACCACTCATAGGCTCATAAATACCAACTATATTAGTAGCACTAAGCTCTGCTTGTTGTTGAGAGAAGTTCTTGCCCCCATTAGAAATAGAGTTAGGCCACCACCTCGAATTTTCAATAAACTCAACATGATAATAAATAGCCTTCCCAATTTAGAGAACTTGCAAATATCGAGTGGAAAGTTGGTATAAACTCTAATTAATCACTACATTAAAAAAGTGCATTCAATAAACAATGTTCCACCCAATCAATAAGAATCATACTCAAAGGTCATTAGAGAAAACCTATACATGTAAACATATGTATAAAAGCTAAAAAGATGCTTTCAAACCAAATTCTATAGATTTTAAGAGACAAGACCTGCATATATGTACAAACAAAAAGTTGCTTTCAAAGAGTATTAATTCACCTTTCGGCTCTAAATGAGAGGTGTGAAAGACTATGGTCCAAAGACAAACATAACATAGGTGAGCTTATCATTCAAATAATGTCACATGAGTAGAAAGGAGATAACTAAATAAATAAGGACATAAGTACACACCCGCAAGGATTAAGTTGAGAGGTAATATAATTTTCCATAGAATATCCCAAAATCTTTCTTCTAGTATAAGTACGCAGATAGCTACATGTAAGAATTTAGATAGAAAAGAACTTCAAACAATCATATAAAATTAAGGTTAAATTTTAAGGAATATTAAAAAATAGGCCAAATTGTGGATGCGTCCAGGCGGTTGCATAGAAAGCCTTATCATCAACGGGAGTCCTTCATCCAAGTTTCCATTTGACCCTGGGGTTATATGATTCATGTATGGGTCTTCCGCAACATCGACATTCAGCCATGGATGTGATTTTTGACTTTTATACATAGCCACTTGTATATGTATTTTCTTGGTGCACGACCACCCTTTGATTTCAAGGACGAAATCATTATAGAAGGGGATGGTTTATAATGATGCAACACCTTCAGATTAGGTTTAGGACCTTGGTCATGGGCCCAAGCATAAAAGGGGGCTCATAGACTATCATTTTACCCTTTTTGACCTTTTGACATCTTTGGACATTAGTCATCATGACTCTTGGAGCCTCATGGCTTTCAACCTGGGCTTATGGAAGGTTGTTTCTATCCTTTGGTGAAAGGCTAAATCACTTAGGCATTATGCACGATTTCTTACTAATTGCATCATTAATCACCATAATGATTATCCCAAATCTCAGCTTATGATCACTCCATTACACAAAATTATTCTTTAGATTTTTCTCTTATATTGTAGCTAATTCCTTCCCAACCAAAATATTCGTAATATTTTCATAAATAGATCTACGCTTTATGAAACCAAATTGTCTCTTACTCACACAGTCTTATAGAAGGAGGAGAGATTTGGATGGAAATAACCTTGGCCAATATTTTAATATAATATGCGACAAGGTAATGGGTCTCTAATGATCAAAATAGTTATATACTAATTGCTTAGGAATCAGCTTGATGATGCCATATTCCATTCCCTTCTCCATTTCTCCTTATCTAGAATAGAGGTGATGAGATGTGAGGTGAATAGATGTGATGAGATATGCGGTGTGAATCAGATAGATGTGCATGAATGGATGGATGGATGTGATGTGAATAGGGGTGAAAAGATATGAGGTGAATAGATGTGATGAGATGTGTTGTCATGTGAATCAGGATGTAAATGAATGATATGGGATGTGAGTGGATGTATGTGAAAGAATGGATGTGAATGTATGTAAAAGAATGTGATGTGGATGTGTATGCGAAGGAATGTGATGTGATAAAAAATGATGTGATGTGACATGAATATATGTGGAAGTGAAGTGATAGATATGAATGTATGAATAGATGTAGGTAGTCATACAGGTGAACGATTGGATGGATGTGTATGAATGAGATATAGTGTAGACAGAAGTGATGTGATATAATGTGGATAGAATGTATGTGATGGGATGGTTATGAGAATGTATGTGGTGGTATGAATGAACGAATGTGATGGATATGAATGAATGAGATGTGATGGGTGTAAATGAATGTGATGTAATTGAATGTGGATGGACGAGAATTGATGTGGTGTCATGTGAATTGTGGTGTGAATGATTATGATGTGATGAGAAAGGAAATACAGATGAAATAAATGAGGAATGATGTTGAACGATGTGGAAAGACGAGACTTTGATATAGAAATTGTATTTATAACCTGTTTTTAAAATGACTGTTTTATGTCAAGAATGTTGGGGAAGCATTTTAACTATCTTGTGAATGAGGTCGTGGAGACCTAATCTGATAAAGTTGCAACAGATATGGTGGAGAGTCAATGGAGGGCGTCTCGCGTAGCAAGGTCGGCCGAGGTCTTGACTAACCTCGGTTCGATTAAAATGGTGAGCTTCCAGTACGGTAGATGAGGGACCAAGAAAGCGGCCTATGAGTGAAGCGCTAGGTGACCTGCGAGAAGGATCCTAGAGGGTGTTGTGACCATACGGTGCTCGGGCTCTAGGTCACCGAAGATACCTACATGTGCGTCGTGGAAGATATTGGAACAAGGAGTAAGAGATGTTTTCTGAATTCGGGTATGGATCTGGTTGATTAACTTTGCTGGTCCTCACAACGGATGAGTCCATGGTTCTTTTATATGAATCTGTTGGTTGATCTTGCTGATCTTCAACGAAGATTTCATTTTGATATGTGAATATTACCGAGTACTATGCGCTAGGAACCATTGAAAAGACCCCTGAGTGGACAGGTGGTGAGCATTCTGGTTGCCAATGATGCCATAGGTATAATGAGGAAGGAATGATTGGAAATTAGAATTCAACTGAAATTTTTTGGAGGATTATGATCAGTGACTATGATTTCATTAAATGATTGTTTTAAAGATAGCTAAATCTATGAAAAAGGCAATTTCATATTCGATGTGTAAGTGGTGTGACTAGTTTTAAGTTTGCATGAATATCTGGCTAGGGGGCTTGGGAACTCTTTTCCCTAGTACCCGGGACAAAACCTAACCAAATTCTTATTTGGATCCCATCACTACAGTGGTTGGGCGGTTGGCTAATCCACGAGAGGCTGGACTGATGGATCCCTAAATTGAGACTCAATTCTGTTATGGTACGATAGATGAAGTAAATCCCAGACAAAAATTGTTCTATGGAAAAGAATCAGCGGCTGTGCCTCTTAATGAGGAAAAAAGCGTTGGTCTCTATGATCCAAGTGCAATCTTTCCCTGATCTGATTATGGGACTTACGGGTTTGGTCAGATCAGTTCAGTTAGTTAAGACTTTGACTACGTTTAGAGAAAAATTATCCTAGAGGAATCGCCCGTGCTTTCTGGGCAAGGAAAGTTTTTTCGGGTTTGGTTTTGGAAGAACCGATGGATTAGTCTCTTGTCCGGATATCCGTGGGAGAGGCTGCGAGTGAGGGACCCTTAGCCCGCGCAAGAAGTGCTACTTCCGCTACTACTAGTGGCCATGAATTCGCTGCGCGATGGGGACAGGGAGCTTATAGCTGGTATCAGAGCAAATTTGGCTAAAGTGGATCAACTAAGAAGCCAAAAATGTCAAAAATTGATGAAGTAGCAGTAAAAGGTTAAAATTGTGTGATAAATTCATACAAATTATTATTTAGACTGAAATTCATAAATTGGTAATTGGGTCTTCAGATGGAAGTACCGCGATTATATGGAATCCCTAACTTGCTTGAGGCCTAGACAACATGATGGTATTTACCTTATAATCCCAAGGATCGTGACTACCTGTATATACCGAGGGTATAACTGTAGCTCTTTACTGGCAGTATATACGAGTAAATCTAAGATCTTGAAATTATAAGCAAAAATGCTATCTAGATGATGAATTCGAATGTGGTTGATATGATTTTAAAATTCTGGTTGAGAACTGATGAGTTGATTTGGATTCTGATTGAAAAAAATATGATTCCTAAATTTTGGTTGAAATGTAATAAGCTGAACAAAACCACAATGAGGATGATTGGGACGAGTCCCTGTGATGATGTTCATAACTAGAATGACGATAATGACTTCAGCAAATCACTATGAGATTAGTGGATTGTGTTGTGACAAATTGCTACTGTTAACACTTGACCCAGTGGATCAAGTTAAGGGATGACAAATTAAAAATCAGTATAATTGAAATCCCATGGAGGACTATTCAAATGGAAATTTCGGTCTACTAGACTATTATTGTGTTAAAGATATGAATGAGATGTTTTGAAAGAATTATTATCCGATAATGAGTTCTATATGAATATATTTATCCCATGATTCTGTGAGGAACTAACCAATCTAAAGAACCCCAGAATCTAAAATCGGATTTAAATCATAAATAAAGGGACTTAACAAGAATTTTCATATTGATAAGATGGATCGAGGTCTTTGTGGTAGAAATGATAACCCCCAACTCGACGAGGAAGAGCTCGACTTGGATGTTCGTAAAACTCTTCATAGATCGCAGCCTAGACCTTTCAAGGGTGAAGGGGAAAACTTGGGTGAGGCTGTCGAAAAGTGGATTGAAACAATGGAAGAGTACTTCGATGTCACCGGGTACAATGAGAATGGCTCTTGCAAGACTGAAGATAGTAGAAACAGCCAAAGTGGCATGGAGAAACCACTGCAAGAAGACAAACCGTCTGGATCGGAATACCCAGACATGGAATGACCTCAAAACTAAGGACGAGGTTCTGTCCTCCCGGCTTTTTGGAAACAAAGATGAACGAATACTTAGAGTTAACCCAGGGGAGCAGAACTATTGAATTATATCACCAAGAATTCGCTCTCCTCCTCGAATTCTTGCCACACCACTAGATGAAGATCAGTTGCTAGCCAGGTTCATTCGGGGACTGAACGAACCTTTGAATATCCTGGTGAAGAATGCCAAGCCAGTTTCCATGGCTGAAGCAGTGCGGATGGCAAAGGATTTCACCAAGGCCTTTGATGTCAAAGTCCCACCACCGAAGCCAGCACCATCATCTTTCAAAAGGTTTTTAATTCCAAAAAGTGATTCCAACCTTCCGCCACCTAAAAGATATCAGGGTCAAGCCCAGGATATGGGAAGTTCCAGAATGGAAGAAATGTCTTTTTTCCGAAACTGAATCCCCTCAAAATCAACTTCAAAAGTTTCACCCTTGAACAAGGGAGTGAAATGCTATAACTGTCAAAGATTTGGACATCACAGTATGGATTGCCCAACACCTTTTGGATCAAGGTTTTTGGGGTAGGGAAATCAAGGATCAAGATTCCAGATTTCAGCTCCTCCCTTCTAAAGTAATCAGGTTTCTTTCCGCCAAAATCAAGAAAATCCCAGAGGTAGACCCTCTAACCAATCCACAGTCTCAATCCAAAGTAATTCAAGACCTCTGCATCAGATTAGGGGAAGGCAAAGAGAGAGATATTTCCAAATCAGCCGTTCATTTCCAAGGCAGTAACGCTGGAAGTAATTGCAGAAGAAGAAGATGAAAGAGATCATACTCCACCTGCGAGATGAGGACATCTCGCGTTTTTCAAGTGGGAGAGAATGTAAGATTCCTCCCCAGCCCCTCAACATGTCGAGTTTCTTCCCTTGTAATCAATTCCCTTTTCAGAATAATAAAAGATCTTGTTTCTACCTGTTTTGGCCTAGAGAGAGAAAATATTCTAGAGAGATATAACTCAGTTTTTAGATATCTTTGGATGGAAAAATATCCTTTCTTATTAAACTAAATTCCCCCGAAACAGAAGTTTAAAAAGAATTTCCTAAGGTGCATTAGAAATAAATTATAATCTCCTCAAAAGGCCTTAGCCTAAGGGTCTAGATTTTCTGAAAATTTTGGATTAAGGTTCTGAGGGACCAATTAGATTAATCCAAATGTAAGGAGGAGATAAATTGAAGAAATAAAGAAAAACCCCCCAAAAATGAGTAAATACTCACATAAGATGAAGAGTGGACTAAGTACGAAGGAAAATAGTTAAAAAATAGATTTTTGACACATCAAAATGGAGATTTTCCCTCATGAAGGAGGCGCCTTTTTTCTCATCATTTCTTAATCAATAAAATGAGATATTTCATCTCTTCTCTCTCCTAGTTCAAGTCTAGTTCTAAAAAGTAAGCTGAACTGACCCAAAAATAGTCAAAAGTTGACCAAACTGATCTGGAAAATTCTAGAATCAGTTTGCTTGGTTTGAGGCTCACTTTTTTCTATAAATAGAAGCCTCCCCCTTTGTAAAAGCTTAATAGTGTTTTTGCACTGTTACTCTACTCCTCCCCAGAGCCAAAAACATTGAATTCCCTTGATAATTCACTTGTTTTTAACTAATTCCTCTACAAAGAATTGGTGGCCACTCTTGATCCAAACAAGAGTAGAACCCTCAATCCCTTAAGCCAAAGGAAAGCTCACAAAACTCCATGTAAGTTATTAATTCTACTTTTTTTAATTCTAATCTATGGTTTTCTGAATTCTTTGCTTTTTAATGTGATTATGGATTATAAGTCTTGATGAAAAGGCTTCCCCCTTCTCTTCATTAAGAATTTCAGCCTTTCTTTATCCTAAAATGAGTAACAAATGAATTGAGTTAAACTTTTCCTATTAATTACTCTTTAGAAGTGAAAATTTGATTAGATTAGAGTGCTTTAATTCATCTTGGGATAAATTTTAAAGTAAATTTCGAATGTAAAAATTGAGAAATGGTCAGCCATACAAAGGAGGTTATGGTAAAATTTTCTTAAATTTTATGGAAATAAGTTTTATCTTTATGTTATTCAAAAAGAATAATCCCCACCGTTTGTGCATTCTAAAAGAAATTTATTTTATTTTAAAAGTGTTACGCCTATTTTATGCATAAATAGATGTATAAAAGGATATTTTTTTAAATTATAAAAGTGTTATTTTTATTAGATTCAATTTCTATGTATAGAAAGATGCATATTGGATATTTTTTATTATAAAAGTGTTATTTTCATTAGATTCAATTTCTATGCATAGAAAGATGCATATTGAAAATTTTTATTATAAAAGTGTCATTTTCATCAGATTCAAATTCTATGCATGGAAAGATGCATAATAGAAATTTTTATTATAAAAGTGTCATTTTCATCAGATTCAAATTCTATGCATGGAAAGATGCATAATAGAAATATTTTTATTATAAAAGTGTCATTTTCATCAGATTCAATTTCTATGCATAGAAAGATGCATATTGAAAATCTTTTTATTTTAAAAGTGTTAATAATTCCTATTAAATTGATTTATGCATAAATAGATGCATAAAGAATTTTTATATCAAAATTAGATTCTCTTTAATTCTATGTTTAATTTCCGTGAATATTTGATAAATGAATAAGTAAATACTTTGAGAGGAAAAATTCTATCATTTCATATTCACTCGATTTGTAAAGAGAAAATTCAGGAAATCTATCGAAGTCAAAATATTCGGACAGATGTGAATGAAGGGATGAATAGATGTGATGTGAATAGAGGTGATGAGATGTGAGGTGAATAGATGTGAAGAGATGTAAAGAGATGTGTGATGATGAGAATCAGATAGATGTCAATGAAGGGATGAATAGATGTGATGTGAATAGAGGTGATGAGATGTGAGGTAAATAGATGTGAAGAGATTTGTGATGTGAATCAAATAGATGTGAATGAAGGGATGCATAGATGTGATGTGAATAGAGGTGATGAGATGTGAGGTAAATAGATGTGATGAGATGTGTGATGTGAATCAGATAGATGTGAATGAAAAGATGAATAGATGTGATGAGATGTGAGGTGAATAGATGTGATGAGATGTGCGATATGAATCAGATAGATGTGCATGAATGGATGGATGGATGTGATGTGAATAGGGGTGAAGAGATGTGAGGTGAATAGATGTGATGAGATGTGATGTGAATAGGGGTGAAGAGATGTGAGGTGAATAGATGTGATGAGATGTGATGTCATGTGAATCAGGATGTAAATGAATGATATGGGATGTGAGTGGATGTCTGTGAAAGAATGGATGTGAATGTATGTAAAAGAATGTGATGTGGATGTGTATGCAAAGGAATGTGATGTGATGAAAAATGATGTGATGTGACATGAATATATGTGGATGTGAAGTGATAGATATGAATGTATGAATAGATGTGGGTAGTCGTACAGGTGAACAATGGATGGATCTGTATGAATGAGATATAGTGTAGACAGAAGTGATGTGATATAATGTGGATAGAATGTATGTGATGGGATGTTTATGAGAATGTATGTGGTGGTATGAATGAACGAATGTGATCACTACAAGACAATGCTACCATACACGCGTTTCATACACGTGATAAATTACGAGCGCGTGTATGGTCGCGCATGTATTTGAATAGAATCGGGCGCGTGTATGGTCGCGCATGTATTTAAATAGAATCGGGCACGTGTATTTTGGCATTTACATTCGCGTGTATATTTGCATTTATCAACGCGTGTATAAGCGCGTTTATATACACGCAATAATACACGCATCAATACACGCTTCCATACACGCTTGGTAAAGAAAAACTGAAGAAAAATTGAATTCCTTTACAAAATTAAGAACTATTTTCTTTAAACCATCTCATAGTACATTACAGTATATATCATTACACAATCCCACTACATGTATTTACAACAATGAAATATATTCAAAAATAAATCATGCATATGAGATGATAATTAAAAGACAACACAAACAATAGAAATGTCATCAATTTAGAACGATACAGTGACGGATTGGTTAGGGTTCGATCTCATCTTCAATAAGATCCATCCTTGCCAAACGATCAACATCAATATCCATTTGATCAATTTGTAAGGCTACGATTAAATTTATTCCACTATCGATATTCTGTACTCCATTGATAATGGTATCGATGTCCTGATCATCCTCATCAACATCACCATCATCCTCAATGGTAGGGTCATTCTCATGATCATGAGAAATGGCACGCTCATCCTCATTATCATGATCATCTCTTATTTCTTGATCATCGATCACATCTTCTTCATTGGCATGTTCGACATCATCTTCATTGCGGCTTGTTACATCCTCCATATGCTCCATACAGTGAATGTATTATACATCACTTTGGAACGTGGTGCAATAGGGATGACGTACCACCATTTAATGTCATGCACCATTGGTAGATAGATAACCTACTCAAATACACATACTACAGTAATTAATTAGCATATCAAAAGTCAAGGGGTATGCGAGCTTAGATATATATGTACATGAAACACATTAGTAAAAAAATGCATACCTGCTCACATTGTTATGGCAATACGAGCCTATCTTTCTTTGTTTGCCAAAACTTTGTAGAGTCAATAGTTACATAGCCACTTGCATGGCGTTTTATCGTTGTATCAGGCCCTTTTCCACCATGTTCATTTGCCATTTGACATCCAAAACATACACAAAGAAGTGACAAAAGTCAAGCCTAAATATGTCTTGGATTATGCCACAATAATCATCCATTTTTCCATTAGCTCCCTCAAAGCTACTAATGACACCGCAATCTTGTGTATTCCTCTTTTCATCAATTCTTTGTGTTCGAAAATGCTTGCCTTCACACCATATAGCATTAAACATAGTGCACTGGACCAAAATAGAAGCAATATTTGTGTAAGCAATGTGAATAAATATTAAAAGCAAATCACTTACAACTAATGCAAAACATTAGTTCTATGTACCTTTAAACATGCATCCTCGTGCATACTCCCATTCTTCCGCCGTGATATGCAGCCCCTTGTCGCTCTCTGCTCTCTCCATTTCCTCATGCAACCAATTAACATGGATATCATTCGGAAGTGTTGCTAGATGCTTAGGGTACGCCTTACGAGAGCCATGTTGCCTCTGAAAGAGAGCTCTTTCTGCTTGCCTTTTTGCCTTTGCATTCTCATATCTTGTAACCCATCTGGTCATCACATCACTATTAAGGATGCAAGTGAAATTGAGATCATCAATCAATGTTCTGTCAATTACTTTACTTTGTCCTTTTCCTTGAGGCACAATAGAGGTCATCCTCAAGTCCTCTTCATTGCTCCATAGTCGTGGCAAAGAGTTGTCCACTTGACCAAGAAATTTTGAAATATATACAAGAGACTCTTGTATCAACCAACCCTCGGCCATGCTTCCTTCAGGCCTTGCACTTTGCCTCACAAAGGCCTTTAAGGTCTTCATGAAGCGCTCTAGGAAGAACATCCAACGTGCATGCACAGTACCACATAAAGCGATTTTGTCCACTAAATGCACAATGAGATGTAGTTGACTTGTGAGAATGGTTCGCGGAAAAGTCTCCTCTACCAAACAAACCACCTCCACTGCCATAACACGCGCATCATCCAATGTGGCTGGATCAATTGCTTTGGAACTAACATATCTGAAAAATAAATAAATAGTACGTTATACCTCATGCACGTTCATTTTGCAAGGTATAATGAAGGGTGATCTGACATGGGTTTTACATACCTCACAAGCTCGCCCATCTTATAAATACATTTTTTCAAACTCTCATTTGCACAATGGTCCATGCTAGTAGGTAGTGTGAACTGCGCACATAAGAGCACATGTATGTATGGTTTATGGCATTACAAAATTTAATTTCAACGTACAAGACTTGGAAAACACTTACTTGAAGCATCTTGTGCCAATCGTGGGACTTCAACCCATATAGTTGCTCAACGCCTCTTTTCTTAGTGGTTGTAAAGGCTCCCTTCAATGATCTCATGCATCCAGTGGGAGTACGCAAAGTGGTGATGGCTTGCTTTACCTGCTTCTCCTCTTTCTTTGATATAATCCATGGGGCAGGCGGAAGACGAACGTGCCCACCCACCTCTCGTGGGCCAAGCTTGACGCATACATCCTGCGACCTGTAAGTCCTCACGTACGCTAACATTGTCTCGTTTACCAATAATATGTTCCCAAATACCAGATCCCACATTCTTGAAGATGTGCATGGGATCAAGAAGATGGTTGATCTTAAGATGGGTCCAATATGGTAGCCGAAAAAAATGGAGTACCTACACAAGGGATTGTTCTATGTGACCTTTAATCCAATTAGAGACTACACAAAACAAGATTGAAAAAACATTACTCTACCTGTTCATGCCATCTGGAGGAAGAATATTTGTAGACTCCCAAATACGCTTCCAATCTTTTGCACGAAGTGTTTGTGGAGGAATGTTACTCTTACTAGCAACATATTTAGGATGATATGAGGGGAGAAATCGATGATGATTATTGAATATGGTCTTACACAAACCGTCAGCATACTCATGTACTAACGAAGGGCCACAAACAGGACATGCATGTTTACTCGATGTTTTCAAACCTGTTAAAATATAAATAAAAGATAGAATAATATAGTCAATATGTATAATTAATATATATAGTCAATAGTATTAGAGTAGGGAGGTAATTAGAATTCTTACCAGAACAATCGCTGTATCCTGGAAAGTCATGCATTGTCCACATCAACACTGCTTGTAAGTCGAAGTGTCGAGAGGAGGGAGGCCTACTAATGTCCACCACCGCAACACCTCTCCATAGTTCCTCCAACTCATCAATCAACGGTTCAAGATAAACATCCATATGCTTGACTTTATGTTTCCCTGGAATTAGAAGGGATAACATAAGATGTCCCTTCTTGATCGCCATTGATGGTGAAAGGTTGTAATTCACCAACACAACTGGCCACACGCTGTATGCGGTGCTTTTGAAACCAAATGGATTCACTCCATCCATACCTAGGCCAAGTCTCAAGTTTCTGGGCTCTGTTTTAAAGCTGGGCCACTCATCTTCAATATACTTCCAAGCAGGAGTGTCTGCGGGAATTCTCCACATGCCATCATCCGATCGATGTGAGGAATGCCATGACATGAGCTCTGCTATAGATTTGCACTTGAACATGTGTTTGATGCGAGGAATTATAGGAAAGTGTCGCAAGACTTTACGAGGTACATCAAAACTCTTCATATCTGTTCTATACCTTGCTTCACCACAAGTGGGACAATGTCGAGCCTCCTTATGCGTCCCACGAAAGAGAATGCAATCATTGACGCATTGCATGTATGCAATCATAATCCAATCCTCCAAGAGATGTCACATAGCGCCTCGCTATGTCTCTTGAGGTGGGTAGTCTATTTCCCTTTGGAAGCATGTTTGATAATAGTCTGCATCCAATATCATCAATTATAATTAGTCTTAAATCCTAAACCTTAAACCACTAATTCAAATTTGTAAGTTAGAATGCTTACTTCAATAATGCGTCAAGACTTGCATTGCTCCATCCATAAACTGTTTGTATATTGAGTAGTTCAAGTGAAGCACGTAAAATAGAGAATGTGCACCCTTCAAAAACCGGTGTCGATGAAGCCTTGTAAAGATGCTCTTGTTCCATATCATCGTCATCCATACCTTTGGGATCATCCTTAAAAAGATTCCGCACCATATCATCAAACACTTCCTCTTCCACAACTTCGTGGGGTGTAGGGCTATTGTCATCCCTTTCCCACTCATCTCTGATAATAGATCCCGAAGCTCGAGCATCATCTTGTCGACGCTTTGCATGCTCTCGTCGCGCGTAGGGCACCATGTTAGGGTGTGGTACTGCATCCTGCTTCAATTAGAGTTTATGTATTACAACTCTATTAATTTAATTTGGATACCATGAGTCATTTGAATACCATCAATTTACATCTACTCACCTCTAAACCTGTTTGATTCCATTCTCCATACATGGAGATGTGATTCAAGGTAATTCGACGTGCTCGTACAATGCATCCTTGACATCAATTACACATACATTTGATCCGTTGTCCCAACCACACATCGCGATTACGATGATGCAGTGTCTCGTCTTCCCCAGAACTGCTTGAGGAGGTTGATGACATCCTATGTACAAACCAGAAAACACAAAATCATAATATGTTCTTAATGAAAGTATAAAAATCGTGTGTATTTGTGCGGCTATTTCCTAAAAATTGAGTGTATTAACGCGGCTATTTCCTAAAAATCGTGTGTATTAACGCGGGTAATTCCTACAAAACGCGTGTATAAACGCAGCTAAATTATCATACACGCGAACATACCCGCGTTTATAAACGCGACGATCTGTTTAAACTAAAAATAGCCCGCCTTTCCCAAATAAAGATTTTGAACTAACATATCTGTTGTCATTCGTTTTCGACTCTTCCAACAGAAACAAAACCTAAGTGCAAGGAGGGAGCAGAGAAGGAGCACACACGGGAGGAAGCTGACCAAGAAAGAAGACTCACTTTTTCAGAGGTGAGTCAGTTTGTCCTTTGCCTTGTCTCCTTCCTGAGATTTGTTTATGCTATTTTCTCTTTGATTTTTGGGTTTGTCTCCGTCCTTTTGCTTCTGTGCACACGATTTTGGGTGAACGATTTTGACAGGGGCGACAGTGGGCCTTTTATAAGGACACATTGTCGGAGGTCGGTCCCTTTCAAAATTTTTTTGGCGCAAGTCACGTGTGTAAAAGCGCGTGTATCTTGTCTGCATAGTCTGTTCACGCGGATATACACGCGTTTCTGGACGGGTGTATACACGTGTTTTTTGACGGATGTATACACGAGACTGCCTTTCCTATTTCTGGACGGGTGTATACACGCGTTTCTGGACGGGTGTATACACGATACTGCCTTTCCTGTTTCTATGGTTTGCAGGCTGATAGGTGACTTGAATGATGATATTTGTGTGAGTCAAGAGACAGCCCATGATGTACATGAGGATTATTTTTGCAGGTTCTTTATGGATATTCCAAGTTCTTCATCCGATCCATTTGCGTACAACAATTGGCTGATGGAGATGCTAAATCATTTTGGGCGCCATCCTGGTCCAGTTGAGCTTACAGAGTACATGTATGCCCATCCCCCTCCTTCCATGCTTGGTGTCTATACTCCTACCGCGAGTATCCAGGGCACTCCAGTGCCGTCTATGCCTACGAGTCCGACGAGACGGCATGCAGCTTCTCCTCTTCCACGTCCACCGAGGAGACATACCTTGTCCCAGACACACTCACGCACACCCTCACAGCCACCATCACGTGCTCCCTCAGAGAGAGCCACCATCATGTCAGGGCTCACAGCCACCGTCACGTCAGGATGCGGCGGGTGCTTTGGTGGGGGAGGTGGGGGAGGTAGTAGGGCATGCGGTGAGAGAGGAGATAGAGGGAGAAGAGTTAGAGGAGACAGTTCGGAAGAGGAGGAGATGAGAGAGGTGGAGAGAGTGATCTGCTATGATGTGACGGATAGGGGCGGGATAGTGATGGATGCGAGGGGGAGGGAGGTAATGGAGTACATGCGTGGGGTAGTATCAAACTTGTATAGAAATTGTTTTATTAAATTTAAAGATCAAAATAGCCGATTAGTTGGGGAGGTGATAGAGGCTGTACATAGTCGGTACCCCAATCCCCCACATGCTACATTCTCGGATGTATGGGGAAGGACGCGAATAAGGGAGATCTTAAGTAATAAAAGATCTCACCTTAAAAAACTCACGTACGATGACCGGCTAAATGTAGCTGCGGGTGGCTATCCTGCCGAGAAACCTGCCACTGCGCACAAACGCGAGTGGAAGGAGGCAAAGAAACGAGCAGAGGGTGGCGTGAAGAGCAGGCAGCATGTGGAGGCACGACGGATCCAGATGGAGACCATTGGATCTTCGCATTTCGGATCTGGCAGCGTCGAGTCATGGGAGGCAGAGTTCGTAAGTATCTTGCCACTTTATTTGATTGTTTACTTAATTCATTGATTCTATGATTGTTTTAATCTTACAAATTGTGTTGATTATGATACTGCGACGGGTTACGGGGAGGAAGCCCACAACCCACGATATTGCATATGCTCGCCGGCATAGCAGACGTGACACATGGGCCATCTTCAGAGCCGAGGGACGTATTACGGACGCGCAGTTTGAGATAGCCATGAGACCATACGGTCGACAGGTACTTGAAAATTCTAAACGAATGATTTTGGTTTATTGAATTACATATATATATACTTATTTACTATATATTACTTGAACAGGCACAAGCTGCTGATGATCCACCCACCGCCACTGCAGAGGGTGGACGTGAGCACTAGTACTCATCGGACATTCCGACTGATGTGAGCTCATCTGAGCATGGAGGGAGCACCGAGTCATCATCTGGGTCTGAGTAGTACTCAGACTTATAGTATCACATTCCATATTGAGGATGTGGTTGTATATATTTTTTTGTAAACTGAAACCATGGGCTACTTCGAGATATGGACTCCCTTGTATATATGTGTGAAATTTTGATAGTAATATTGAATCGTGAATTGATAGTATTACATTCATGTCTGTCTTGAATCGTGTATTGACAATGTATGCATTCATGTCGTTCTTGTCTTAATCTTCCTCGTGGATATGTTCTTCGTGGATGGTCTAATGCACCAAAAAAAAAGTCCAGAGAGTGTTATTGGGTGCTGGAATGCTGGAATAGCATTCAGGCACCAAATAGCACTCTCTGGATTTTTTTTTGGCTCTCTGTTCGCGTGTATAAACGCGTCAGAACTGCTAAAAGTCGCGTGTATATACGTGGATAATCTGTAAAGCACGCGTGTATAAACGCGTCAAACCTGAGAAATACGCGTGTATAAGCGCATCTAAATTAACAAAACGCGTGTATAGACGCTTGTATCAATGCGTCTAAATGCATCTGAACTGACAGAATGCATGTATACGCCCGTGTATGAGTGCGTCTGAGCAGTCTTATACACGCGCTTTTACATGCATGTCTCTGGCCGCGATGATACATGCATTGATACACGGGTCCGCTACTTTTTTCACAAGTCATTTTTAGCGGCTAGGAGCGCGGGTATGAGCCTGATCCCTTGTAGTGGATGGATATGTGAACGAATGTGATGGATATGAATGAATGAGATGTGATGGGTGTAAATGGATTTGATGTAATTGAATGTAATGTGGATGAGAATTGATGTGGTATCATGTGAATTGTGATGTGAACGATTATTATGTGATGAGAAATGGAATATAGATGAAATAAATGAGGAATGATGTGGAACAATGTGAAAAGACAAGAGTTCGCTATAGAAACTGTATTTATAACCTGTTTTTTAAAATGACTGTTTTATGTCAAGAATGATGGGGAAGTATTTTGACCGTCTTGTGAATGAGATCGTGGAGACCTAATTTGATAAAGTTGCAACAGCTGACGGAGAGTCAATGGAGGATGTCTCGCGTAGCAAGCTCACCAGCCTCAGTTCGATTAAAATGGTGAGCTTCTTCCGGTACGGTGGATGAGGGACCAAGGAAGCAGCCTATGAGTGAAGCGCTAGGTGACCTGCGAAGGATCCTAGAGGGTGCTGACCATACGGTGCTCGGGTTCTGGGTCGCCGAAGATACCCACATGTGGGTCGTGGAAGATATTGGAACAAGGAGTAAGAGTTGTTTTCTGAATTCGGGCATGGATCTAGTTGATTGACCTTGTTGGTCCTCCTCAACGGATGAGTCCATGGTTCTTTTATATGGATCTGTTGGTTGATCTTGTTGATCTTCAACGAAGATTCCATTTTGATATGTGAATATTATCGAGTACTATGAGCTAGGAACCATCGAAAAGACCCCTGTGAGTGGACAGGTGGTGAGGGTTCTGGTTGTTGCCAATGATGCCATAGGTACACTAAGGAAGAAATGATTGGAAATTGGAATTCAACCATTTAGAGGATTATGATCAGTGATGACTATGATTTTATTAAATGATTGTTTTCACAGCTGAATCTATGAAAAAGGCAGTTTCATATTGGGTGTGTAAGTGATGTGACTAGTTTTAAGTTTGCATGAATATCCGGCTAGGGGACTTGGGAACTCTTTTATGGGACTGGATGGTTAGGCTGGACTGATGGATCCATAAATTGAGACTCAATTCTCTTATGGTACGATACATGAAGTAAATCCCGGACAAAAATTGTTCTATGGAAAAGAATCAATGGCTGTTGTGAGGTGAAAACAAGAAAAAAAGACCATGCCTCTATAGCCCTTCACCTCCCAACTTCGATATAACAACACGAACGGGGGCACCACCAGCCCAGGCTGGAACACTTCTCACAGTTCACCACCCACCCACACCATACAACTTTGGGAAATCCAATCCTGTCCTCACTACACTTCAAACAAACTCAACAATTACACCAAAAAGCAAGACTCTAGCTTGGATTTACTGCCAAGGGAATTCACCCTTGCGTCTGACAACCAAGCTTCTCTCCTGGTCTCTACTTCTCTCTGCCTGCAGTCGCCACCCACACAAAAACCGACCACTTCTCTCTCTTTAGAGGGCGCCCCACCACCAACCCTCGACTTCAGCAGCTCTCTCTCTGTGTGTCACGACTAGCACCCCTGCACTGTCTCTCCTCACCACGGGCCACTTCTCACCACGTCCACAGCCCCTCTCTCACAAGGCATCCACACACGAAACAACCCAGCTTTTATGGTACTTGGCCTTTGCACCTGTCTTCAGCACTACCAGCCACCTCTCAGCAAAAATCTTTGCGCCTGCAGTTGCTTTACGTGCCAGTCACCGCTAGTTTCCGCACCAGAGCCACAACTCCTCTAGCGGACCAAACAAGTGCCAGGCGGCAACCACCTTTTCCATGCTCTGTGTCTGCCTCTCTTCAGTCCTTCTGTCCCAGCCCACAGCCCTCGTAGGCGACACCTCCTCTGCAGCAAAGCTATCCACGCTTCAGCTGGCCTCTTCGCTGCTCCCCAGCCGTCAGCTCCTTGCCAGACAACACCTCCGGCGGACCTCTCACTAGTCAGTCGGCGTTGCCAGCCATCTCTGCATCCAGAATCAGCTGCACAACATTACCAAGGTGGCTCCCTAGCTCTCGTCTGGCCTCTACTCCGCACTCTCTGCTGGCTCTCCTCGCTCACACACGCTATCCACCAGCGCTTCACCAAGGCATCAACTACCTTTTCCAACCCAACTCACCGGTCCATCTAGGCGGCTCCCCCAGCTATACAGCGCCTCGACTCACCACTCTCTTCGCTTTTCCTCTGCCTACGCTGCGGTTGTGCCAACCACACCAAAAAAAGACGGCCACTCTCTCTCTTCAGAGGGCGCCCCACCAGCAACCCCGCCGACTTCCTCAGCCTGTCTCCTCTGTGTGTTGCGACCAGCAGCCTCTGCAGCTCTCTTGTCTCTTGGCTCTCTCCTGTCGAGAGGTCTCCCTTCACAAGGCGGCCACTCCACCTGAGTCCCCCGACTCACCCTTCACCAACCTTCCAGAGGCGACTCTCTGGCAGCAATATAAACCTCCACGTGGTCCTTCAAGCTGGCCACTTTGATTGATATTTATTATTTTATTTTCCTCTAAAGCCTCAATAATGGCCATAATACTAAAAAGGCCCCTTGCTTCCTCATGCTTCAGGTGAACATACTGCGCCCACGACTTTCCTTCCAGTGCAATATCTGCCCACAGCTCGTAATCAGCAGCATCATAACTTACCAAAACCCGATCATTACCCATGCTCTGCCAACCTCATCACGTACTTGCTAAAAATGGAGCGCCATCTCAGCATCCAGAATCACTCCATATTGACCAACCATCATCATATTCGGGGTCCCGGTAACACTTTCACATGCAGGCATCACCAAGAGCTCGTAAAAAAACATAAAACCACCCACTCTGTACATTTACCAGGGCATTCAGGGCAAAGTTTATTCGCAAACCATGCATCCCATATGTACACAGACTCAAAACATTTTTCAGATTTTCACCTGACAGCTGTGCCTCTCAATGAGGAAAAAAGCGTTGGTCTCTATGATCCAAGTGCAATCTTTCCCTGATCTGACTTGGGACTTATGGGTTTGGTCAGATCAGTTCAGTTCGTTAAGAATTTTTGACTACGTTAGAGAAAAATTATCCTGGAGGAATCGCCCGTGCTTTTTGGGCACGGAAAGTTTTTCCGGGTTCGGAAGAACCAATGGATTAGTCTCTTGTCCGGATATCCGTGGGGGCGAGGCCTCGAGTGAGGGACCTTGGCCCGTGCAAGAAGTGCTACTTCTGCTGTAACAGCCATGAATTCGTTGCGCGGTGGGGACAGGAACCTTATATGATTAATCATGTAATTAGCAAGTAATCATGCATAATGCCTAAGTGATTTAGTCTTTCACCAAAGGATGGAAACAACCTTCCATAAGCCTAGGTTGAAAGGCATGAGACTCCAAGAGTCATGATGAGTGATGTCCAATGATATCAAGAGGTCTCGAAAGGTCAAGAAAGGTAAAATGATAGTCCATGAGCCCCCTTTTATACTAGAGCCCATGACCAAGGTCCTATACCGAATCTAAAGGTGTTGCTTCATTACATTTTGTATTCCCTTTGCTATAGAAGATATATTCATGATCATTTTATCTACTCAAATCAAAGTTTTTTTTTGAAAAGAGAGAGTGAGAAAGAGTTGTTTTTTCAGTTTGGGTGAGTTTGTTTCTTGTCAAGAAGGATGAGAGTGTGGTTACATAGGGTGTGTGTCCGTGAAAAACAACACATTAAGAGCTTCTCTCAAAATTCTTTGCTCATCAACAACTTTGCTCTTCTCCCTCTCCTCCAGATGTTTCCTCTCTTTAGTTTTCTTTCCAAGTTTTTCTTTTGTGTTGAGAGAGTGCATGTGTATGTGACTAAGTTGTTATCTTCCAATGAGAGAATAGAGGACACTATAGAGGGTTGTTCTCCTTTATTGCTTTCAATATGTAATACTGAACTAAAACACATTTTGTACGTCACTAAAAGAAAGGCCAGTTTATGTAATGTTTAAGGAAAAAGGCTAGAACATTGAACTTACACACTACACACATCTAAATTCTTGTACATCACTGAAGGAATGATTTGAGATGCACGTCCCACACCTTTGTCTGGTTTGTAATAACTCAAGTTCATACACGGAATTACTCGAACACATACATCAAACACCATATGACTCGAAACAACATAGTTTGTCTTGCAAGTAGGTTTTATTTATCGATACTCAATCTTCATGCCTTGGATGGTCACACTGCCTGAACCGGAGGTCTCAGAGTCCACTAAGATGGTGATCACCACCCACTCGTCATCCTCGATCCCCAGCCGCTTGAGGTTGTCTCCAATTTCAAGCACGCTGTTGGTAAACAGGTGCTTGGAGGTGCCAGGGGATGGCACGAAGTTGGAGGATCCCACGTATTCAGCAGTATAGATGGGAGTGGTAGGACTTGCTTTGGGCTTGTTGACGAACACCTTGAGGTGCACATAGGCTTCCCGGGTGACCGCCAACCCTTGGATGACGAGAACTTCTTCAAGTTCCTTGGGCTTCTTCTCTGAAGGCCGCTTGACAAGGGTGATGAAGGTGGAGCCTAGGTTTATGGGCTCATAGCTATTCTGCTCAGATGCGGGGTTCATCTCTTGCACACCATGGGCTCTCGCATAGGGTACTTGGCTACCGGTGTTAGTGGGGGAGCGCTGAGGTGAGAAGTTAAGCCACATGTCGTCGCCTTCCCTCATGTGCTCGTAGGTGATACCCAGATTCTCGTTGTCGAGGGCGTCCTTGGCTTTCACCATGACGAGGTTTTGGTTCTCGTCGTAGAAGAAGAACTCGGCATCTAAAAAGTCCGCGTCCATAGGCTCCACCCGACGCCCGCCCGGGATAGACCTCCACACCTCCCAGAGCCTGTCCACGTTACTGTGGTGAGCGTAGAAGATGGGATCCCTGGACGCCGTTGTGAACACGCCCATGTCCGCGCGAAGCTTTCTGCCGGGGTCGCCTGTCCAGAAGTGGATGCCGCTGTGGGCGTTCATCTCCAGCGCTCCGCCAAGAGGGGCGTGTGCGACGGAAGAGCTCGACAGGTCGCTCCCTTTCCTGCACATCAGTAATATCGATGAGCTTGGCTACACCGAATCCTGATGCAAAAGTAGTGAATGGGTAGAGCAAGGTTTACCTGTATGGGCCTCCCATGAACATATCTGCCGTGGATGCTGTGACCACGGACTGATACATGACGTTGAGGTTCTCACTGAGGATGTCGCGGGGGCTTGCAGTCGTGGTCTCATTGGAACCCACATTGAGCCGGACAAACTGAGTGGCGGGCAGGTGCTTGCGGTTGCGTTTGGCATCAAACACAGCGGTGCCTTTCTTGGTGAAGAAACGAGGCATAGTGTTGCCAATGCCATCCGCTTGGTTGTCCCAGTTCCAGTACAGGAGGGCAAAGCCAGGGTCGCCTATAAGGCTGCCCAGGATCCGCTCATGGAAGTAGAGGTACCAGCGGTGCCACGGCAAGAACAACCAAGAGAAGTGCGCCTGCAGCGTTATGTTGGTGTCCCGCTGCTTGTATGCCCCATTGCAGAAGGCGCAGTGTATGTTGGCTTGTACTGCAAAGCTCCGCGGATCGTCTTTAGGCAGATTCTTCATGAGCTCGTAGACCTTGTTGTACTTCCTAATGTAGTCGGCACTCGCCCTGTGTGCTGGCCTCCTTACTCGCTTCTTCAGCACCGGGTACCGCTCGAACGAAAAGTCCACCACCTGGAGGTTACGCCAAGGCAAGCAGCAGTTGAGCGTTTGCTTGGTCGTGACGTTAGGATTCGGCGAGGTTGCGGTGGCATGCTCGCACCGGCGAAGGTCAGGTGTGGCGATGGGCGCGGCATCTGCGCCGCCAATCGTTCCGTGCTCATCAGGTGCGATGAGGAGGAGAAGTACAGCAGAGCTGCTGCCAAAACCATGACCGAGAAGCTTATCTCCATCATGGGAATGGCGGGCGCCAATGACAGGATTCGAGCGAGATTTCATTGTCTCTCCTCTTTTGGGGTGTCTCCTTTCTCATTCAGACATTTGATGATATCCCACCCAGTATCTCATAGTTAGCAAAATCTCGTAGCACGTTTCCCTCTTGTCTTTCCAAGACTTTCAAGGGAAAGCTAGAACAGCAGTAAGCTCTCAAATATTTGAAACCCGTTCCTTATGGATGCTTTTTCACAGTTACCACAGACCACCAAGCACTTAAGTGGCTCTCGGTGATGCCAAGTGCCCAATGGAGTGATCAACACACCAGACAGGGTCAGCTCTTCCACCAGGTTGGAGGAATGATCAAGTACATCCCTAGTCAGCATAACATAATAGCAGATGTTCTTAGTAGAAAGACCAGCATCCAGACCATTCAGGAGTCTACCGTTCTCAACATCTCTGGGAAAGACTTAAATAGCATAAAAGATCAGTATATCGATTCTGCAGAGTTTGGTACTCAACCCAGTCTGGCCCTCAATTTTGAGCCTGGCCACCATTATTCAGTTCACAGACATGCACGTAAGTTTAGACAAGATGTCCACTTCAAGGAAGGGGATTGGGTCTATTTGCGTTTCATGAAACAAATATTTAAACAAGTGGGCAAACGTTGTCCCAAGCTTTCATTCCGTAGTTTTGGACCGTTCCTAATAGTTAAGAAGCTAAGTGATGTCTCCATGAAGTTAAATTACCTAGTTGGACAATGCATGATGTTTTCCATGTTTCTTGGCTAAAACCATATGTTAGACTAGAAGTGTTTGATGTTTCAGATGAACAGCAGCCAGACGTGGTAGACAAAGCAAAAGATATCGAGCCTGAGCAAATCCTTCTTCATCCTTCGAAGCATGGTTCTGGTTGTTGTTGGCGGACTACTTTGAAGCCATGAACCTGCCGCCAGGCTAAACAGGAGGGGATGTCACATGCACTCTGCACTGTAGTGCATGGTGACAAACTGGCTCATCATCTCATCCGTTAAAAGTGCATCCACTAGTTCTCAAGAAGTCTATAAACAAAACATGAGGGATCAAGCTTTTACATCCCAAGAAGTGCATGAGGAGCATCAACCTCAACCTGGGTCTAGTGCTAAACAAGATGAGGCTAGTACGACCGAGGATAGTTCTGGGGGTTCTGTTTTTGTGGATAAGGTGAACGAGACTCTAGATGCCATCATTGATGCTCATAGAAGTCGCATTGCAGCTTTATCTGAGCTACCCAAGAAGCTTCAAGAATACCCAAACCCTCGTGAGGAGAAGATCAATCTAGCTGTACAAACCCTCGTGAGGAGAAGATCAATCTAGCTGTACAAACCCTCGTGAGAGGAGAAGATCAATCTAGTTGTACATCAGCAACTCATTAGGGAAGCTCAATCAATACTTGAGGGACCACCTCCACCTATTCCTCAGGGCCCAACCTCTCTTAAGCCAACATTAGAAACCATACAAGAAGTGTCATCAAGTCGGGAAATGAAAAGTGAGCTCATCTCACAAGCTCATAGCGAGAGGTCTGCACCAATTGACACCCCATTGAAAGAAGGTATTCTGCCACCACCTAGCCTTGCCTTCCCATGCAATGATGAAGTTATTGATGCTAACGAGGACATGGCAAATGAGATGTGGGCAGCAGTTCATGAGAAAGTTAATGAGAATATGTCCTCTATTATTTCACCTCCATTCTGTGAGGTGGATTTTACCAGGGGCACAGAAAACAACTTTAGACGCCCAAGCATCCAGGAGGAAGTTCAAACAATTGTTTCTCCTAGAAGTAAGCATACAATGAAAACCTTACCATCATATTTGGGAGAATATGAGAACTGTTCTCAAACCTTGAGGATACCCTCCATGCATGGAAGGTTGACAAAGGAGATGGATATGGGTATCATGCAAGCTATTTTGTCAGCACCAGTGGCTTGTACCTTACCTTTGCTTGATTTGATAAAGCTTCGACCTGAGTTGTGGAATGATATTGCCACATGTTTGTCAGAGCAGGTATTGCTACAAAAGGGTCACCATCATTGTACTATACACCCTGAGACAAAGCATGTTATGCCAGTTCCTATCAACAAAGTAGGAAAATTTTGTGAGGACGATGAGGGAAATGCTACCCTCCCATTAGAAGTGCAAAAAGTAGCTTCAACTGCAATACTTGATAGTGGTGCAGGAGTGGGCATTGTGACAAGGTCCATTTGAGAAAAGTGGGGCAAACCAGCTATTAGGAGTACCAGGATGCACTTGCAGCTAGCAGATGGAAGCTTAGAACATCCCCTTGGGCTGCTTGAGAACATATTGGTCACCACATGTGGGATTGAATATGAGCACACTTTTGGAGTAGTGGATTTTAGAAAACATCCAAACTATGAAGTGATATTGGGTAGACCATTCATGCAACAATTTCAAATGATTCAAGATTGGGGATACAATTATTTGTACCTCTGATATGATTCTGTCATCACAAGGGTCAACCTAAAGAATCACTCATATCGTGATGTAACAAGGTCTCCAATAGATGAGTTTGATTCTACTTCATCTGAGGGCTCAAGAGTTACATTGTCAGATGGGCGAGAAGATCTGTGGATGTGTGGAGCCTCATGTAGGGATTTCAACACTGAGAGACTTAAGGGTAATCGAAGTGTATCAGATGAGGCATACATTCCACAACCCTTCCCTGAGCACTTAATTGATCCACTAGAATGGAGTCATGTCCTTGCAACATTATCGACATGTGCTTTACCTAAGCCAATTCAATTTTGTGACTCAGATGGATATGACATTATTCCTATACGAATGCTACAACCACGTGACCTTCTGGATGTTTTGTACTATGGGGATGCATCCACAACAGCACTGCATGTAGAGGAAGTCTCAGTGGAGGATTTAACACTCGAATCTGCTAATGATGTTGATAAGGAAGATGGATGGGACTCTGATTTTGATAATGATGTGATAATCCCTGAGGAAGAGTTAGGAAAGGCACGCCTACTCTCTTGAGAGGAAGGGAGGTTCAAGTAGAGATCCCTCGAAGCCGACCTAAACGTAAATGTTGTAAGAGCCACAAGAGAATCCGTAAACAAGATGAGAGGGAACGACGGGAGAGACTACAAAAAGAAAAGGAGGAGTTTAAGAATGAACACTCGCGACCACTACCTCACTTCTCAGGAAAGAATGGATATCTATACTATGTCCAAGCACAAGATAGTATCAAAGACCAAGTAAAACGATCAGATGGATTCCAACCAGGAGAAAAGCTAAAAACTGTTAGCAACAATCGCAAAAAAACGAAGAAGCAAAAACCAAAACTCAAGTCTAAAACCGATTCAAAAGAGAATGTCGGGAGTGCAAAGATAACAGTTGAACAAAAAAATCCGATGCAAGATGGCAAAGGAGAGCTCAAAACCACATGGTCTTCAATGAGTGAAGACTCAAGTGGACAAGAACAAGGTCTCAATGTTCCCCCCAACTTCACACAGTACACTCTTCAAGATCAAAAGATTGTTCTTCAACAGCCCATGCGACAAAAGCCAAGCATGCCAGGGGTTTCATATGATGGTCCAGAAGATGCAAAAAAAAATGATATCGCTAAGCCAGGAGAAGAGCCTCGCTATGTGTGGATTGGCACAGACTTGTCCTTAGATGAGGAGAAGTTATTAATTCAAACAATAAAGGAGTATCACGATGTTTTTGCTTGGAGTTATAAAGACCTCAAAGGAGTTGATCCAAGCATATGTCAGCATACAATTCCATTGCAAGAGGATGCAAAGCCTTCCAAGCAACGTCCTTATACTTACAATGAGAATTTTGCACGAAAGATAAAAGAAGAAATAGACAAGCTCTTAGAGGTAGAATTTATCTATGAGATTGAACACACTGAATGGGTCTCCCCTATTATAGTGGTGCCCAAGAAAAATGGAAAACTTCGAGTATGCGTAAACCTCAAGAAGGTAAATGCAGCTACTGTACGTGATCATTACCCACTTCCAATCAAAGATCATGTTCTGGAACAAGTTGTAGGGAAAAAGGCATATAGTTTCTTGGATGGATTCTCCGGTTACAATCAAGTGTCAATTGATCCAAAGCATCAACACAAGACAGCCTTTGCTACTGAAGATGGAATCTTTGCGTATCAGGGCACTTTTCTCCCACTGGGTTTTTCCCCTCGGCTATATTCGGTGATTGGCACCAATAACAAATTTTATTCATTTCTTTTCTTTTCTTGTTTGTTAATAAGACATTTTGCAGAGATCTCAGCTAAACAAGAGCATACAAACATGTCCCAATAGTCCACCTACGGTGCACACAAATTAGGAAGGGGGGAGACATGCAATGCATACAAAGAGCAAAGAGAAGCAATCTGCACAACATCAGCAATGCATCAATGCAAACGCACAACATCAACGAGCACTACAATAGGTGTATTCAAATCATAATCTTTTGTTCTTTATGTGCTTTTCACTTTTGCATATATTGTTTGCATGTTCACACACAGTTGGCTGGTTTAAGTTTTAAATTAGTTGTTAAAATGTGGTGAGTGATTTCTAGATTCTTAGAGGACTTAGTAGAAGGTATTTCTATTTGAAGACGGTGTAAGATATAAGCCAACGGAGTATGCCAAGTTCTTATGCTCTCGAAGTATATTAGTTATCCCGAGTGGTAGCTACCTCTTAGGTATGGGCTAGGTGCTACGATTAATAAAAAATTTACGAAAATCATGCCCTAAAAAATATATACAAGTGAATCGAGACATGACGTGTCTACAGCCATGTGGAATGCTTGGTAGGACCTTAGGTTGTCTTAGCACCTTGGGGCCGATGCCTTGGTTTCCATGGGGTGGACACTGACGTCTAAAAGCTTCAGAAAAAGACCTTGAAGGACTCTATCGCCTTGATAGATGTTCGTAGGACTTTGGGGTACATTATAGGCCCTCGAGACCGATGCCCTCATCTTCATGGGGTACTCCTTATGTCACAAAAGAAAGAAAAGGGTCTGTCGCCCTTGAGATACTTAGCGGCCTTTAGATTCTCTTGGCGGAGGTCTCTTGGCTATTGCTTGGGTCTCATTGGGATGGAACCTTTCTCTTTATCATCTTTTACACACGCGCCAAAAAAAAAAGAGAAAAGAAGAAGAGGTACAATCACCATTGCTCATATTTAGGAGTAGGTTTGCCACTTCGGAATAACTTAAGTACTTGTAGGACATTGAGACTACGGTCATAACCGGTGGTGTGCAAGCACACTTGCCTTTGCATAGCACTATCTACCACTTAGTCTCACTTTGACTAGTCTTTACTCACCTCTTTTAGCACTCTTTAAAACTCTAATCAGCCTTTCACTTGTATGCTCACGTGTGAGATTGTCATTGCTGGTTTTTTTTTTCAATAAAAGGCTTTACTTGTATCCATTGTTTTTTGCAGCTTTTGCTTCTACCGCGCTCGAGGACGTGCGCAAAATAGGAAGGGGGAGTGTTGCGTGACGAGTGGACGAGTGGTGATCAATGCAAGGATGCAACTCAAAGATGCAAGCAGGAAAACAAGTGACATTCTTCTTTAGGGCTCTTGTAAAGAGTTCCAAGTTGTAGATGAGTGTGGGAGTGGGCTTAAGAATAATCCCACATGGGAAGTTTTGGGAGTTTTAGAGTTTTTATATAAAAAGTGGCTCATTTGAGAGCTTATGGACACATTGGGCTAAACTCATGTTTGAGCTCTCTTGAGATATGATGTGATGAGATGTGATATGATGTGAATGGATGTGATGAGATGTGATATGATGTGATGAGATGTGATGAGATGTGATATGATGTGAACGGATGTGATGAGATGTGATATGAATCAGGGTAGATGTGAATGGATGAGATATGATGAGAATGGATGTGATGTGATGTGATGTGGATATGGGTAGATGTGAATGGCTGAGATGTGATGAGGATAGATGTGATGAGGATAGATGTGATGAGATGTAATATGATGTGATTGGATGAGATGTAATATGATGTGATTGGATGAGAATGGATGAAGACGATGGGAATACATATGATTGGATGTGGAATAAGCAATGTGAATTGATGTAGAAGAATGTGGATAACGAGAAATGATGTGGAACAATGTGGAAAGATGAGAGTTTGTTAGAAACTGTATTTATGACTTGTTTTTAAATGACTGTTTTATGTCAAGAATGTTGGGAAAGCATTTTGACCATCTTGTGAATGAGGTCATAGAGACCTAAGTGATAAAGTTGTAACAGCTGACAGAGAGTCAATGGAGGATGTCTCACGTAGCAAGGTCGGCCGAGGTCTTGACCAGCCACCCACGGCTCGATTTAAATGGTGAGCTTTCGGTATTGTAGAGCGGTTCTCTCTACCGTGCCATATAGTGCTCATAGAGTACTGCCGATCAACAAATGTGTTAAGAAACACAATGTCAATCCGAGGACTTGACCCGATTAGTGCATGAAGGCTTATCCCATGAGGGAGAGCTCACATACACAAACCACCACTTGACGATTCAACCATTCAACACCTCAATCAATCTCTCAATCCCTTAAATCCACTACACTAATCAAGAGAACAAGCAATGCATAGCAATCTCTTAATCCCATTCAAACATTGATTAAATCTCAGCTTTCCGTAATGCCTGCAAACCCATAAGCGTGCATCTACTAACCCACAAGCTTAAGCAAGCATAGAATGTAACATTCACAAACCCACAAGCTCATAGAGAGAGTCTATCCATGAATAACTCATTCCCAATGAAGTGGGCAAGAGCTTGCATCAATGGAGACTACACACACACACACACTACAAGCATGCAGCATACACAAGAGAAAGAAATAAGCATTCAACTAATCATAGATTAATCTACTTCAATGATGCTAAAACAGATTAAGAGAATGAAGTGGAGCTATACTCATTGGAGCTTGATGCTCATTAGAGTACAATAGAGAGAGAGTTAGAGAGTTGCCATAGCTTGAGAGCTCAAGAGCTTCACTCAATAGCTTATGAGAATGGCCAAAAATGTCCACTTTCTTTAGCTAACATCTCTTTTGTAGAGATGTCACTAACCCTAACCCTAGGTCTCTTTCACACATGGGCAGACAACCCCATAAGTGAGCCTTGCTTAATACACTTAGAACTCTTATTTAGAACCCACATTGGCCTAAAACGATTTACATTGCACTTCGGCACAAAAATATGGAAAAATTATGTGCGTCTTTATGTTCCCATGGCTACAATCCCGCTCTCTCGCATTAATTGCTTCCGGCCTCCTTCCATAATCCGTGTTCCCGTGAGTGTTCCCGTGGAACATTCCCCCCTTCCTAAATCACGCACGTCCTCGGGCGTGGTAGAAGCAAAAACTGCAAAAAACTATGGAAGACAAGTAAAGCCTTTTATTAAAAAAAAACCAGCAATGACAATCTCACACGTGAGCATGCAAGTGAAAGGCCGATTAGAGTTTTAAAGAGTGCTAAAAGAAGTGAGTAAAGACTAGTCAAAGTGAGACTAAGTGGTGTAGATAGTGCTATGCAAAGGCAAGTGTGCTTGTACACCGCAGGTTATGACCGCAGTCTCAATGTCGTACAAGTGTTTAAGTTATTCCTAAGTGGCAACCCTACTCCTAAATATGAGCAATGGTGATGGGACCTTTCTTTCTTTCTTTCTTTTTCTTCTCTTTTGTTTTTCTTTTTGTTTTTTTGTTTTTTTGTTTTTTTGTGTGTGTGTGTGTAAAAGATGATAAAGAGGAAGGTTCCATCCCAATGAGACCCAAGCAATGGCCAAGAGACCTCCGCCAAGAGAATCTAAAGACCGCTAAGTATCTCAAGGGCGACAGACCCTTTTCTTTCTTTTTGACATAAGGAGTACCCCATGAAGATGAGGACATCGGTCTCGAGGGCCCATAATGTACCCCAGAGTCCTACCAGCATCTATCAAGGCGATAGAGTCCTTGAAGGTCTTCTTCTTAATCTTTTAGACGTCAGTGTTCACCCCATGGAAACCAAGGCATCGGCCCCAAGGTGCTGAGGCAACCTAAGGTCCTGTCAAGCATTCCACATGGCTGTAGACACGTCATGTCTCGATTCACTTGTATATATTTTTTAGGGCATGATTTTTGTAAATTTTTTATTAATCGTAGCACCTAGCCCATACCTAAGAGGTAGCTACCACTAGGGATAACTAATATACTTCAAGAGCATAAGAACTTGGCATACTCCGTTGGCTTATATCTTACACCGTCTTCAAATAGAAATACCTTCTACTAAGTCCTCTAAGAATCTAGAAATCACTCACCACATGGTAACAACTAATTTAAAACTTAAACCAGCCAACTGTGTGTGAACATGCAAACAATATATGCAAAAGTGAAAAGCACATAAAGAACAAAAGATTATGATTTGAATACACCTGTTGTAGTGCTCGTTGATGTTGTGCGTTTGCATTGATGCATTGCTGATGTTGTGCAGATTGCTTCTCTTTGCTCTTTGTACGCATTGCATGTCTCCCCCCTTCCTAATTTGTGTGCACCGTAGGTGGACTATTGGGACGTGTTTGTATGCTCTTGTTTAGCTAAGATCTCTGCAAAATGTCTTATTAACAAACAAGAAAAGAAAAGAAAAGAATAAAATTTGTTATTGGTGCCAATCACCGAATATAACCGAGGGGAAAAACCCAGTGGGAGAAAAGTGCCCTGGCTTGTTGATCTTATTGTGGAGTTGATGAGCTTACCCTTGCACTGGTAGTGGATCTGTGTCCACTTTTGCTGGAAAGATGGTATCAATCACTTTAGGATGCAAGGACAACCCTATACAAAAGCCGGCCTCTAGAGAAGGTGGTAGAGGAAGGAGTGCTTCCTCGTCGCTAAAATATGGCATTGGTTCTATGGGAAGGTCAAGCAAACAATTCCAATTTTGGAATTGCTCAATATAGGTACTCATAGTGATCCCAAATTGACATGTTGAGGCTGGGGGAAGGAGGGCTTGCAAGATAGGTGGTTGCAAGTCATTTATGCATGTATCCCTCCATTGTTGTGCTTGAACCTCCTTAGGTAATCTACATTGATTTGGTCCTCGGTCTGGTACTCTCACATCAAGAAGGTTATGGCGTTGGGGTGTAATTCCTACAACTTGTTTCATTAAGCCCGTGCCATATCGTCGAAAGTAAGAGCGGCATAGCCAACAAATGTGTGAAGCTTCTCCTAATACGAGTCGTGCACACTCTTGATGACAATGTGGAAATGGGTGATGCTGTTGATAGAATAAAGTGACAAAGTGATACCCATAGTAAATTTCACCTAAGGGAGCATAAAAGTACCTAGAATGAGTTTGAAAAGGAGGAGCACTATAACCCCCGCGATGTTCAGGTTGAGTACTATCAGGGTCAATGCATGGTGGACATGTATCTTGCCAAGTATCCATCAAGAGGTATCTGGGCGTAGAACAATGAAATTTAGAAACTTCAAACTTTATACACTCATATCCATCATAACAATCCCTATAAAAAACAATGTAGATAAGATCATCTCAAAAAGAACACTAAAGAGCTTCAATTGTAGTGTTAATGCCTTACCTTTGGTTTTGGGTATGTCCTTCTTAAGAGGTGGGAAGGTTAGCAATTGTCGAGGAATTTGAGCAAGATAAGAGGATTTAGGCAGTGAAGTGCTAGAATCTATTCTTAAAGGAGACTAATGTAAAGTTGGATTTGTCTTAGGTACACAAGTTGATGGTGGAATTGTGTAACAAGGAGAAATTGGGACAACTGGTGATTCAATACATGTTTGGAGAAGGTCAACACAAGTAGATTTGTAGGTGCTATTACAACCACCTATCCTATCTTGAAGAGGTTGTGTTGATTTCCTTTGCACCCACTGATATGAAAAACCAAGAGTGGCTTTTGGAATCTTATTGATACACTCTTATGGCTCTAGCAAACCATGGCATTTGGGAAGCCAAAGTGCTGTTGCACTCTCATAATAGCCTTGTGCTTTAAGAACATGCTTTGGGACCCAATGAGTAACAATCTGAGGTTTAGGCTTGGAAAATATATGCTTTTTAGGAGGTTTAGCAACTAGGCTAGATGGTACAAGTTTGTACGCATCTTTGGGTAGCCAAATTGACAATTCCTTCTTGCATGGCCTTCTTTGAGCAGTGACTAGAGTAGTTGGAACATGCCAGCCATGGCCCTCATTTGAGGACTCATCGATTATCTACATCATTTGTCTTGGAGCTTGAAGAGTAGATGTTGAAAGTGGGTTGTGTAAGGTAGAACTACCACCCTTTTGACATGATAAAACTCGTGAAGCAGCAGATCCCAAGATGCAATCAGAATCAATTTGCAATCAGAATCAATTTGCAATTTGTATTGTCTATTCTTCCAATCTAATGAACAATTGGTAGCACTTAACCACCACGATCGACCAAGAACAGCCTCTACCATTGCCTTGGACTTACTAGTCACATAAAAGGAAACTGACATCTGGTGATCCTGAATGGACATCATAATGACACATTTTTCCTCTATAGGGTTATCTTCACCTGAGAAGCTTTGTAAGTTAATAGGAATGTGCACAAGTGTTAGTTGTCCCAAGGCTCATGTGTCAAATGAGAGAACATTATAATCTGCACACCAGAGTCAATTAAGGCAGAGACAAAGTAGGTAGTCTCATGAAGATGAAGACACACGTGAATATTGAAAGGATCGACATATTGTTCATCAGTAGCCAACTGTAAGATCAACACAGAAGCCTTGCGACGCTCCTTGGTTTTTGCAACTCTCGCTTTAGCTTCTTCTTGAGTCTGACGTTTAAGTAGGTCATGTGCTTCTTTCCATGTGTGGGCAGCATGCATTTGTTGAAACATGACTTCAGTTAATGGTTCATTGTATTTCTTGAGACGACTTCCATTAATGAAGTTAGGCATTTGCTCTCACCTTCTAGTGTCTCTAAACGCACTGCACCACTTGGAGTAAGCTCATTAATCACAAACGGTCCTAGGCCATGTTTCTTGAGCTTTCTCTTATGCTTCTTAAGTGTATACAAGAGCACAAGGTCCCCTTTTTTGAGTCGGCCAGTTGTTACATTTCTATCATACCATTGCTTTTGTCTCCTCTTCTCGGCATACATCCCCATTACCGCTAATAAGCAGGTCTCATCAAGCTTTTCCAATTCATCAATGCATTGAGAAAGCTCATGACCAGTCCAGTCCAATTGTTTAGCAACTCGTAGAGTAGGTACAAGAAATTCAATGGGAAGAATTGCATCTAGCCCAAAAGCAAGCTCAAATGGGGTTGTGCCCACAGATGTTTTATAGGCTGTTCTATATGGCCAAAGAACTGAGTGCAACTTTTGCTCCCAATCAGTCCTATGTCCCTCAACAATCTTTGTGAGTGCTGTGTAGAGAATCTTGTTAGTACTCTCAGCTTGACCATTGGTCTATGGATGATAGGGTGCAGAACGCTTGTGAATTACCATAAATTCTTGAAGTAAAAACTCTATGACCTCATTCACAAAGTGCATACCCTGATCACTAACGATTTTAATAGGTAAGCCATAGCGTGTAAACACGTACTCATACAAGAACTTGGCTGTGGTTCTGGCATCATTTTTGACTGTAGCCTTTGCTTCTACCCATTTGGTCAAATAGTCAATTGCGACTATAATATATTCGGCATGCGTGTGACGAGCTGGAGGTTTAATGGGACCGACAAAATCAATACCCCATTTGACAAACGCACGTGTGCTTAACATAGGCCGCAATGGCATATTGTCCTTTGTGATGGGAGGTTTGGTCCTTTGACAATCGTCACAACGTTTCACATATTCTTCGGCATCCATTTATAAAGTTGGCCACCAAAGCCCAGACCACCTAATCAACTTAGCTGTGGTATTGCCCGAAAAGTGTCCACCCCCAACACCTGCATGTGCATGAGTCAAGATTTTCAAGTAGTCAGCTTCACATACACACATGCGCAAGTTCCCATCCTTGCCCCTCTTGTAGAGTTGGCCCTCTATCAGCATATAGTTGGCCGCTTCAATTTTAATAGCACGCTTTTGATATTTAGGAATTGTTCGATCAGTATGACCATGCTGAAGATAGTCCACAATATACTTACTCCAACTTGGTGTAGTTGAAATTTGGAATAATGTGACATCATGAATTGGTTGTTGAATATGACATGAAGCACAGCATTGATGCATTGCTGATGTTGTGCAGATTGCTTCTCTTTGCTCTTTGTACGCATTGCATGTCTCCCCCCTTCCTAATTTGTGTGCACCGTAGGTGGACTATTGGGACGTGTTTGTATGCTCTTGTTTAGCTGAGATCTCTGCAAAATGTCTTATTAACAAACAAGAAAAGAAAAGAAAAGAATAAAATTTGTTATTGGTGCCAATCACCGAATATAACCGAGGGGAAAAACCCAGTGGGAGAAAAGTGCCCTGGCTTGTTGATCTTATTGTGGAGTTGATGAGCTTACCCTTGCACTGGTGGTGGATCTGTGTCCACTTTTGCTGGAAAGATGGTATCAATCACTTCAGGATGCAAGGACAACCCTATACAAAAGCCGGCCTCTAGAGAAGGTGGTAGAGGAAGGAGTGCTTCCTCGTCGCTAAAATATGGCATTGGTTCTATGGGAAGGTCAAGCAAACAATTCCAATTTTGGAATTGCTCAATATAGGTACTCATAGTGATCCCAAATTGACATGTTGAGGCTGGGGGAAGGAGGGCTTGCAAGATAGGTGGTTGCAAGTCATTTATGCATGTATCCCTCCATTGTTGTGCTTGAACCTCCTTAGGTAATCTACATTGATTTGGTCCTCGGTCTGGTACTCTCACATCAAGAAGGTTATGGCGTTGGGGTGTAATTCCTACAACTTGTTTCATTAAGCCCGTGCCATATCGTCGAAAGTAAAAGCGGCATAGCCAACAAATGTGTGAAGCTTCTCCTAATACGAGTCGTGCACACTCTTGATGACAATGTGGAAATGGGTGATGCTGTTGATAGAATAAAGTGACAAAGTGATGCCCATAGTAAATTTCACCTAAGGGAGCATAAAAGTACCTAGAATGAGTTTGAAAAGGAGGAGCACTATAACCCCCGTGATGTTCAGGTTGAGTACTATCAGGGTCAATGCATGGTGGACATGTATCTTGCCAAGTATCCATCAAGAGGTATCTGGGCGTAGAATAATGAAATTTAGAAACTTCAAACTTTATACACTCATATCCATCATAACAATCCCTATAAAAAACAATGTAGATAAGATCATCTCAAAAAGAACACTAAAGAGCTTCAATTATAGTGTTAATGCCTTACCTTTGGTTTTGGGTATGTCCTTCTTAAGAGGTGGGAAGGTTAGCAATTGTCGAGGAATTTGAGCAAGATAAGAGGATTTAGGCAGTGAAGTGCTAGAATCTATTCTTAAAGGAGACTAATGTAAAGTTGGATTTGTCTTAGGTACACAAGTTGATGGTGGAATTGTGTAACAAGGAGAAATTGGGACAACTGGTGATTCAATACATGTTTGGAGAAGGTCAACACAAGTAGATTTGTAGGTGCTATTACAACCACCTATCCTATCTTGAAGAGGTTGTGTTGATTTCCTTTGCACCCACTGATATGAAAAACCAAGAGTGGCTTTTGGAATCTTATTGATACACTCTTATGGCTCTAGCAAACCATGGCATTTGGGAAGCCAAAGTGCTGTTGCACCCTCATAATAGCCTTGTGCTTTAAGAACACGCTTTGGGACCCAATGAGTAACAATCTGAGGTTTAGGCTTGGAAAATATATGCTTTTTAGGAGGTTTAGCAACTAGGCTAGATGGTACAAGTTTGTACGCATCTTTGGGTAGCCAAATTGACAATTCCTTCTTGCATGGCCTTCTTTGAGCAGTGACTAGAGTAGTTGGAACATGCCAGCCATGGCCCTCATTTGAGGACTCATCGATTATCCACATCATTTGTCTTGGAGCTTGAAGAGTAGATGTTGAAAGTGGGTTGTGTAAGGTAGAACTACCACCCTTTTGACATGATAAAACTCGTGAAGCAGCAGATCCCAAGATGCAATCAGAATCAATTTGCAATTTGTATTGTCTATTCTTCCAATCTAATGAACAATTGGTAGCACTTAACCACCACGATCGACCAAGAACAGCCTCTACCATTGCCTTGGACTTACTAGCCACATAAAAGGAAACTGACATCTGGTGATCCTGAATGGACATCATAATGACACATTTTCCCTCTATAGGGTTATCTTCACCTGAGAAGCTTTGTAAGTTAATAGGAATGTGCACAAGTGTTAGTTGTCCCAAGGCTCATGTGTCAAATGAGAGAACATTATAATCTGCACACCAGAGTCAATTAAGGCAGAGACAAAGTAGGTAGTCTCATGAAGATGAAGACACATGTGAATATTGAAAGGATCGACATATTGTTCATCAGTAGCCAACTGTAAGATCAACACAGAAGCCTTGCGACGCTCCTTGGTTTTTGCAACTCTCGCTTTAGCTTCTTCTTGAGTCTAACGTTTAAGTAGGTCATGTGCTTCTTTCCATGTGTGGGCAGCATGCATTTGTTGAAACATGACTTCAGTTAATGGTTCATTGTATTTCTTGAGACGACTTCCATTAATGAAGTTAGGCATTTGCTCTCACCTTCTAGTGTCTCTAAACGCACTGCACCACTTGGAGTAAGCTCATTAATCACAAACGGTCCTAGGCCATGTTTCTTGAGCTTTCTCTTATGCTTCTTAAGTGTATACAAGAGCACAAGGTCCCCTTTTTTGAGTCGGCCAGTTGTTACATTTCTATCATACCATTGCTTTTGTCTCCTCTTCTCGGCATACATCCCCATTACCGCTAATAAGCAGGTCTCATCAAGCTTTTCCAATTCATCAATGCATTGAGAAAGCTCATGACCAGTCCAGTCCAATTGTTTAGCAACTCGTAGAGTAGGTACAAGAAATTCAATGGGAAGAATTGCATCTAGCCCAAAAGCAAGCTCAAATGGGGTTGTGCCCACAGATGTTTTATAGGCTGTTCTATATGCCCAAAGAACTGAGTGCAACTTTTGCTCCCAATCAGTCCTATGTCCCTCAACAATCTTTGTGAGTGCTGTGTAGAGAATCTTGTTAGTACTCTCAGCTTGACCATTGGTCTATGGATGATAGGGTGCAGAACGCTTGTGAATTACCATAAATTCTTGAAGTAAAAACTCTATGACCTCATTCACAAAGTGCACACCCTGATCACTAACGATTTTAATAGGTAAGCCATAGCGTGTAAACACGTACTCATACAAGAACTTGGCTGTGGTTCTGGCATCATTTTTGACTGTAGCCTTTGCTTCTACCCATTTGGTCAAATAGTCAATTGCGACTATAATATATTCGGCATGTGTGTGACGAGCTGGAGGTTTAATGGGACCGACAAAATCAATACCCCATTTGACAAACGCACGTGTGCTTAACATAGGCCGCAATGGCATATTGTCCTTTGTGATGGGAGGTTTGGTCCTTTGACAATCGTCACAACGTTTCACATATTCTTCGGCATCCATTTGTAAAGTTGGCCACCAAAGCCCAGACCACCTAATCAACTTAGCTGTGGTATTGCCCGAAAAGTGTCCACCCCCAACACCTGCATGTGCATGAGTCAAGATTTTCAAGTAGTCAGCTTCACATACACACATGCGCAAGTTCCCATCCTTGTCCCTCTTGTAGAGTTGGCCCTCTATCAGCATATAGTTGGCCGCTTCAATTTCAATAGCACGCTTTTGATATTTAGGAATTGTTCGATCAGTATGACCATGCTGAAGATAGTCCACAATATACTTACTCCAACTTGGTGTAGTTGAAATTTGGAATAATGTGACATCATGAATTGGTTGTTGAATATGACATGAAGCACAGTTATGAACAAATTTTTCAGCATCCGCATGCATGGTAGGCCACCATTGCCCATCCTGAGTTATACGTCGCACACAAGTAGTAGCTGATGCATGGATTCCACCAATACCCTCATGTGCCCATTCCAAGATCTCCTCATATTGGTCAGGGTTAGGTATAAGCTGCAACACTCCATCATTACCCTGACGATATAATCTCCCTAAGATTAACTTGAATGGTCGCCATAGGTCCACATTAGAGCCTGCTAGTTGTATCTGCCCACTTGTCAAAAATTTCTAAGATGGGCTCAGACCATTTAGGAGCTGTCTCTACAAGGAAAAGTGTTGAATCTAACATATCATCATCCACACCCACAGGAGCTTCTCCAGAGGTGATTCGAGACAAATGATCTGCCCTTAGATGAGTTGTTCCTTTTCGGACTGCCACTTCAAAATCAAACTCAAGAAGGATGACAAACCACCTCACAATCCTTCCAGTTGCACAAGGCTTATTCACCAAATATAGCAGTGCTTGATGGTCCACAAAAAATATAAATTTGTTTGCCAAAAGGTAATGGCAAAACTTTTTCACTGCATATATCATGGACAAACCTTCTCTTTCTGTTGTGGTATAATACTTCTCAGCATTGTTCAACTGTCGACTAGCATATGAGATTGGGAAATCCTTATTATGTTCTCCCGATTGAGCCAAAATACATCCAATTACAAAGTTTGAAGCATCAATATGGACATGAAAGATTTGGTTCCAATTTGGTGCCCGTACGATGGGTGCAGACACTAATGCTTGCTTCAACTTTTCAAAGGATTCCTCACACTCGTTAGTCCAATTAAACTTTACAAGAAGAGCATATAATGGTCTGGCTAGGACAGCGTACATGTAGATGAATCGACGATAATAGCCACAATGTCCCATGAATATTTGTACCCCTTTAGGGTTGATAGGCCGAGGTAATGAGACAATGACATCAATTTTATCCATATCTGTTGAAATCCCATTGCCAGAAACAATATGGCCCAAAATTTTCCCTTGTCTTACCATGAATTTGCACTTGTCAGGATTCAAGCATATACGATAAACTTGACACTTTTGAAACACAAGTTTGAGGTGTTCTATATAATCATCACGCTCTTGTGAGTGAACACATAAATCATCCATGAAGATCTCAAGAAATAGCCTGAGGTACTCCTTGAATACATGACTCATTAACCACTGAAAGGTTGTAGGTGCATTTGTTAGACCAAATGGCATAACACGATAGGCAAAGATGCCATCTTCAGTAGCAAAGGCTGTCTTGTGTTGATCCTTTCGATCAATTGACACTTGATTGTAACCGGAGAATCCATCCAAGAAACTATACGCCGTTTTCCCTGCAACTCATTCCAAAACATGATCCGTGATTGGAAGTGGGTAATGATCACGTACAGTAGCTGCATTTACCTTCTTGAGGTCTACACATACTTGAAGTTTTCCATTTTTCTTGGGCACCACTACAATAGGGGAGACCCATTCAGTGTGTTCAATCTCATAGATAAATTTGGCCTCTAAGAGCTTGTCTATTTCTTCTTTTATCTTTCATGCAAAATTCTCATTGTAAGTATAAGGACGTTGCTTGGAAGGCTTTGCATCCTCTCGCAATGGAATTGTATGCTGACATATGCTTGGATCAACTCCTTTGAGGTCTTTATAACTCCAAGCAAAAACATTGCGATACTCCTTTATTGTTTGAATTAATAACTTCTCCTCATCTAAGGACAAGTCTGTGGCAATCTACACATAGCGAGGCTCTTCTCCTGGCTTAGTGATATCAATTTATTTTGCATCTTCTGGACCATCATATGTTCAACCTTTGGCATGCTTGGCTTTTGTCGCATGGGCTGTTGAAGAACAATCTTCCGATCTTGAAGAGTGTACTGTGTGAAGTTGGGGGGAACATTGAGACCTTGTTCTTGTCCACTTGAGTCATCACTAATTGAAGACCATGCGGTTTTGAGCTCTCTTTTGCAATGTTGCATCATAGTTTTTTGTTCAACTGTTATCTTTGGACTTCCGACAGTCTCTTTTGAATCGGTTTGAGACTTGAGTTTTGGTTTTGGTTTCTTTGTTTTTTTACGATTTTTGCTAACAGTTTTTGGCTTTTCTCCTGGTTGGAATCCATCTGATCGTTTTGCTTGGTCTTTGATACTATCTTGTGCTTGGACATAGTATAGATATCCATTCTTTTCTGAGAAGTGAGGTGGTGGTCGAGAGTGTTCATTCTTAAACTCCTCGTCTTCTTTTTGTATTCTCTCACATCGTTCCCTCTCATCTTGTTTACGGATTCTCTTATGGCTCTTACAGCATTTACGTTTAGGTCGGCTTCGAGGGATCTCTACTTGAACCTCCCTTCCTCTCAAGAGTAGGCATGCCTTTCCTAATTCTTCCTCGGGGATTATCACATCATCATCCAAATTAGAGTCTCATCCATCTTCCTTATCAGCATCATTAGCAGATTCGAGTGTTAAATCCTCCACTGAGACTTCCTCTACATGCAGTGCTGTTGTGGATGCATCCCCATAGTACAAATCATCTAGAAGGTCACGTGGTTGTACCATTCATATAGGAATAATGTCATATCCATCTGAGTCACAAAATTGAATTGGCTTAGGTAAAGCATATGTTGATAATGTTGCAAGGACATGACTCCATTCTAGGGGATCACTTAAGTGCTCAGGGAAGGGTTGTGGAATGTATGCCTCATCTGATACACTTGGATTACCCTTAAGTCTCTCAGTGTTGAAATCCTTACATGAGGCTCCACACATCCACAGATCTTCTCGCCCATCTGACAATGTAACTCTTGAGCCCTCAAATGAAGCAGAATCAAACTCATCTATTGGAGACCTTGTTACATCACGATATGAGCGATTCTTTAGGTTGACCCTTGTGATGACAGAATCATGTCGGAGGTACAAATAATTGTATCCCCAATCTTGAATCATTTGAAATTATCGCATGAATGGTCTACCCAATATCACTTCATAGTTTGGATGCTTTCCAAAATCCACTACTGCAAATGTGTGCTCATATTCAATCCCACATGTGGTGACCAATATGTTCTCTAGCAGCCCAATGGGATATTCTAAGCTTCCATCTGCTAGCTGCAAGCGCATCCTGGTACTCCTAATAGCTGGTTTGCCCCACTTTTTCCAAATGGACCTTGTCACAATGCCCACTCCTGCACCACTGTCAAGTATTGCAGTTGAAGCTACTTTTTGCACTTCTAATGGGAGGGTAGCATTTCCCTGATTGTCCTCACAAAATTTTCCTGCTTTGTTGATAGGAACTGGCATAACATGCTTTGTCTCAGGGTGTATAGTACAATGATGGTGACCCTTTTGTAGCAATACCTGCTTTGACAAACATGTGGCAATATTATTCCACAACTCAGGTCGAAGCTTTATCAAATCAAGCAAAGGTAAGGTACAAGCCATTGGTATTGACAAAATATCTTGCACGATACCCATATCCATCTCCTTTGTCAACCTTAATCTATGCATGGAGGGTATCCTCAAGGTTTGAGAATAGTTCTCATATTCTTTCAAATAAGATGGTAAGGTTTTCATTGTATGCTTACTTTTAGGAGAAACAATTGTTTGAACTTCCTCCTGGATGCTTGGGCGTCTAAAGTTGTTTTCTGTGCCCCTGGTAAAATCCACTTCAGAGAATGGAGGTGAAATAATAGAGGACATATTCTCATTAACTTTCTCATGAACTGCTGCCCACATCTCATTTGCCATGTCCTTGTTAGCATCAATAACTTCATCATTGCATGGGAAGTGTTGAGATATCGAGCTCTAGTGAGGTGGTGGACACTGATGACCCGCCTGGGGGATAGGCCCCGCACTTACACCTCTGGCATGGTTGGTGAGATCTTGGGTGATATGCGGCCAGTGGGATGACAGGCTGTGTGACAGCCACTCTAGAGACTGGCATAGTTATAGCGCCAGCTCATTTAGTCAGGTTCACACTATAGAGAACTCGTGTATGTATTTGGTTGAGTACCTTTCATATAGTGTGTACTCTTATCTTGTATATGGTGTGTTGAGTGTTGAGTAGAGAAGAAGAAGATTTTCAGCCTCTCACCTTGTGTGTTCTCTATTAGGGTTTTGTGAGTGTGTATGTGTGCTTGCAAGAGCTCAAGCTCTCTCCCCCCCTGCATCTTTTCATGGTATCAGAGCCTGGTTCGTGCTAAGGGCTGAGCTGCAAGCAAGAGAACCACAAGAAGCGGTACGAGGGTAAGAGCTTCAACTATTCTTCCCTATTGTGTTGGTGACTACACCCTTGTCGGGAGCTCTACGGGAGGCACCGGCAAACGATCTCTGATTGAGGAGCTTTCTTCGCGGGAGTAAAGCTCTAGGGCAACTATATAGTCCTTTGGACTGTCCTTCAGACTGATATTTTCGGGCCGAAAACGCGTTTCGGGCGCGTCTGGACCTCCGTTTTTCAGAAAGCAGGCGATTTCGAGCACTGCGGGTAAGTCATCGATTCTCTGCAGAACTCTGTTTTAAGTACTGCAGGAAGACAGATTGACTGTGCAGACACTGTGGGTGCTGCAAAGAGGTCTACAGTTGCCATTGGGTGTATGTATGTGCATTGAGGTTACTGGTTGTGACATTTGAGTGGATTGCAGTACCGCTGTGCAGAAAATACAGCAGTTGTGCAGGAAAAACCAGAGTGCAGTTTCTGGTAAAATTGTGTGTTTTGCAAGATGTCTAATGATGGCATAACATAGATTGTGGCTGAGAAGCTGGATAAGAATAACTTCCATGCTTGGAGGTTCAGGTTGACTAATTTCCTGATGGGAAAAGGCTATTGGGACTACATAGAAGGTGAACATGAAGAGGCACCGGAGATACCGGACATAAATCCTACTGCTGCAGATGTGAAAGAGTTTAAAGAATGGAACCAAGGAGCCAGGAAGGTTATGTATTGGCTATCCATTAGTATACAGGACACCATGATTGGGCACATTCAGGATGCCAAGTCCCCCAAGGAGGCGTGGGACACCTTGGTAAAGCTTTATGAAACAAATACCAAGGCACGTAAGATACAGTTGAAGAATGAACTTCATACTGTGGAGAAAAAGAGCATGTCTGTGAATGACTATGCGCTGAAGATAAAGGGTATTGTGGAATCCCTTGCATCTATTGGTGCATCAGTAGATGATGATGACAAGGTGGAAGTCTGTCTACGTGGTCTCGGGCCACAATACAAGGCATTCAAGACGTCCATTCAGACTCGGGAAAACATTCCCAACTTTACAGATTTGGTGTCTATGCTGATTATCGAAGAGAAGAGCTTGGGTGAAGACCAACAGTCTTCACAAAGCAAAAACAGTTCAGAGCAACAGGCCTTCTACACGAGTTCAGGAAGAGGACGAGGTAGAGGAGGCCGTGGACGCGGTCAAGGAGGTGGCCGAACAGGTAATCAGAATTATGGCCAGCAGCAGCAGCAACAACAACAGTCCCAGAATCAACAACAACAACAACACGCAGGTGGAAGAGGCAAATTCAGAGGCAGGGGGAGTCAAAGAGGCCGTGGAAATTGGCAAAGGCAATACAATGATGCACGTGAATGCTATTATTGTGGTAAGCCTGGACATGTGCAGGCAGAATGTTATAAAAAGTAAGCTGACATGCAAAATGGGAAAGTGCAGCAAAACAACTATGCATCCTCAAGCAGAAATAATGAGGATAATGAGAGGTTGTTTGTTATGCAGCATGTCGTGAATGCCATGTCTCAAAATGTTGATGCAGCACAAAAAGATAATGTATGGTATGTGGATTCAGGCGCTTCGAACCACATGACGAGTCATGGGGAGTGGTTCAAGGAGATGAAAAACCCAGAAAGACCAGGTTTTGTGGAAACAGGGGATGACACTGCTCATCCAATTGCCCACGTTGGAGATGTGCCATTGTCTATGCAGGATGGCAAAGTGAAGTACCTTGCAGATGTACTTCATGTACCGAACATAACAAAGAATCTGGTTTCAGTTGGCCAGATGATTGAGCAGGGTTTGCAGGTTCGGTTTAACCCTGATGGATGTTATGTCGAAGACTTCAAAGACAAGTGCAGGTTGGTTGCAAAAGGCAACAGAGTGGGCAGAATGTTTACGTTGGATGTAGACATGCCTGAAATGAGTGCTGCGATGTTTGCAAATGGTTCAGGAGTTGTTGCAGACACAGACATATGGCATAAAATAATTGGACATGTAAATGTGCAGAGATTGAAGTCTATGCAGACAAAAGGAATTGTGACAGGGCTGCCAAAATTTAAAGTGGAAGGTATGCATAAAATCTGTGAAGCATGCCAATTTGGGAAGCAAACAAAGCATGTGTTTCCACGTAACAGATATGTGAGCAGAAACGCACTAGATGTTGTGCATTCAGATGTATGGGGTCCTACAAAGACCGTGTCTATGGGAGGCTGTAGGTACTATGTCACTTTCATTGATGACCACACAAGGAAAGTGTGGGTATATTTCATGAAGGAGAAGAGTGAGGTGTTCACTCACTTTCAGAATTTCAGAGTTTTGGTTGAAAAGCAAACAAGAAAATATGTCAAGTGCCTAAGGTCAGATGGAGGGGGAGAATACTTCTCCAATGAGTTCTCTGAATTTTTGAAGAAGAATGGTATTCGGAGACAGTTCACATGCAGATACACTCCGCAGCAAAATGGAGTTGCTGAGCGGAAAAACAGGCACATTGCTGAGATTGCGCGAGCATTGATGGAAGAGAAGAATATGCCGCATTGCTATTGGGCTGAGGCTGTTTCTACAGCAGTATACATCATGAACAGGACTCCAACTGCAGCCATACATGATGTAACCCCAGAGGAGAGGTTTACTGGCAGAAAACCAGATTTGTCTCATCTGAAAGTCTTTGGATGCATTGCATATGTGCATGTGCCAGATGAGCTGAGAACTAAGCTGGACCCGAAAGCTGAAAAATGTGTGTTTATTGGATATTCCCTTGAGCAAAAGGGATACAGGTGTTATAACCCTGCTACACGTGAGCTGAGGGTAAGCAGGGATGTTGTGTTTGATGAGATGAGCAGCTGGTATGCTGCTGAAAAAGAAACTGTTGGGGCTGATGTGAGTGGAAGTGTGGTTGCACAGAATGCAGGTCAGCAATCACAGTCTTTGAGTGGACCAGGAGAGTCCTCATCTAGTGGGTCTGTTGATAGACCATGGAGTGGCAGGCTGCGTCATAATACCAGCCCTGCAAATGTGATTACTACATCACGTAAAGGAAAAGAGAAAGTGGTTGAGCCCCTTGGTATGCCTGACATTTCTGCAGGGCATTCTCATGTTGATGGAGAGTCTAGTGGCTCAGATATGAGCCTTGATGAGGAGCTTGGGATCCCAGCTATGAGAACACCTGGTGTAAAGAAGGCTATGGAAGCCATGAATGAAAAGCTGCGAAGATCAGGGAGAGTGAAGAACCCTGTGCAGAGATTTACATATGATGGTTATGTGGCACATCACTATGCATACATGGCAAAGGTTGTGCAGGTTGTTGAGCCCACATGCATTGATGAGCCTGTTGGAAATGTGTGTTGGGAGAAAGCTATGGATGAGGAGATGGATGCACTATATGGAAATGAAACTTGGGACTTAGTGCAATTGCCTGAAGGCAAGAAAGCCATTGGATGCAAGTGGGTGTACAAAGTTAAACATAACAGTGATGGAAGCATAAACAGGTACAAGGCTAGATTGGTAGCCAAAGGATATGCGCAGACATATGGGATTGATTATGAGGAAACTTTCAGCCCAGTTGCCAAGATGGCAACGGTGAGAGTTGTGATAGCAGTGGCTGCGTCAAAGCAATGGTCTTTACATCAGATGGATGTAAAGAATGCATTCTTGCACGGGGATTTGCAAGAAGAGGTGTATATGTTGCAGCCACCTGGTTATGAGGATGAGGGTCACCCCGAGCATGTTTGCAGGTTGAAGAAAGCCTTGTATGGCTTAAAGCAAGCACCAAGAGCATGGTCTGACAAGATTTCTGAATATCTTGTCACTATTGGCTTTCATGTAGCCAATGCGGATTTCTCATTGTATGTGAGACATGGTGATAGAGGAGTTGTGCTTGTTGTCATCTATGTAGATGACTTGATCATTACGGGGGACCATGATGCAGAGATCTTTGATGTAAAGATCTTGCTTAGACAGAAGTTTGAGATGAAGGATCTGGGGGAGCTCAGATATTTCTTGGGCATTGAGGTGATTAGGTCACCACATGGTATTGGATTACTGCAGAGACAGTATGGCTTGGATATGTTGTCCAAGTATGGTATGACAGGCTGTAAGCCTATTTCTGTGCCATTGGATCAGAATGGCAAGTTGAGTGCAGATTCAGGAGAGATCTTGGAGGATCCTACTATGTACAGACGCATAGTAGGGAGTTTGATCTACATGACGATCACCAGACCAGATTTGAGCTATGCTGTTGGGTTGGTGAGTCAGTTTATGCAGGCTCCACGGAAACCGCATTTGGATGCAGTGAGACGCATACTGAGGTATGTGAAGTCTACTTTGCATTGTGGACTATTCTATGAGACTGGGATAGAGATATGTGTACATGGGTACACAGATGCTGATTGGGCTGGTAGTATCTCAGACAGAAGATCTACCAGTGGCTTCATGTTTTCTTTGGGGAGTGCTGCTATGACTTGGAGCAGCAAGAAGCAGCCTACGGTTGCTCTATCGAGTACAGAGGCCGAGTACAGAGGAGCTGCTATGGCAGCATGTGAGGTAGCTTGGTTGAGAAAGCTACTTGCAGATTTGGGTCTATTAGTGGATAGACAGGTTGTCATTTTGTGTGACAACATTAGCAGTATACAGTTGGCCAGGAACCCAGTCTTTCATGCTCGTACGAAGCACATAGAGGTCCACTACCACTTCGTCAGAGAGAGGGTCTTGGCAGGAGACCTTGACCTTGTTTATGTCAGCACAGAGGATCAGGTAGCTGACATCTTCACCAAAGCATTGGGTGCAGAGAAGCTCCGCAGATTCAGGGCTTCGCTTGGTGTGCATGAGATGGAGTTGAGCTCGAGGGGGAGTGTTGAGATATCGAGCTCTAGTGAGGTGGTGGACACTGATGACCCGCCTGGGGGATAGGCCCCGCACTTACACCTCTGGCATGGTTGGTGAGATCTTGGGTGATATGCGGCCAGTGGGATGACAGGCTGTGTGACAGCCACTCTAGAGACTGGCATAGTTATAGCGCCAGCTCATTTAGTCGGGTTCACACTATAGAGAACTCGTGTATGTATTTGGTTGAGTACCTTTCATATAGTGTGTACTCTTATCTTGTATATGGTGTGTTGAGTGTTGAGTAGAGAAGAAGAAGATTTTCAGCCTCTCACCTTGTGTGTTCTCTATTAGGGTTTTGTGAGTGTGTATGTGTGCTTGCAAGAGCTCAAGCTCTCTCCCCCCCTGCATCTTTTCAGAAGGCAAGACTAGGTGGTGGCAGAATGCCTTCTTTCAATGGGGTGTCAATTGATGCAGACTTCTTGCTATGAGCTTGTGAGATTAGCTCACTTTTCATTTCCCAACTTGATGACACTTCTGGTATGGTTTCTAATGTTGGCTTAAGAGAGGTTGGGCCCCGAGGGATAGGTGGAGGTGGGCCCTCAAGTATTGATTGAGCTTCCTTAATGAGTTGCTGATGTATAGCTAGATTGATCTTCTCCTCTCACAAGGGTTTGGGTATTCTTGAAGCTTCTTGGGTAGCTCAGATAAAGCTACAATGCGACTTCTATGAGCATCAATGATGGCATCTAGAGTCTCGTTCACCTTATCCACAAAAATAGAACCCCAGAACTATCCTCGGTTATACTAGCCTCATCTTGTTTAGCACTAGGCCTAGGTTGAGGTTGATGCTCCTCATGCACTTCTTGGGATGTAAAAGCTTGATCCTTCATGTTTTGTTTAGAGACTTCTTGAGAAATACTGGATGCACTCTTAGTTTGCTTTTTGCGGTTCCTTTTCCTCCTAGTGGTTCTTTTTCTATTGGAATGTAGGGTCTTATCCACTAGATTTGCCTTTGCATCCCTAGTTCGAGGTGTCTCATCAGTCTGCATTTCGACATTTCGTGTCTGTGATCTAGTCATGACTCTAAGTGGCACGACATCCTCATTCTTTAATGAAGGTGGTGATGGAACTGCCTCTACAAAGTTGACTTGTGAGACTTTTGGTTGCAAGGTGCCTTCCTCATGTGGTTTCAGCAAACAATCCTTTGGAAAGTGTTCTACACAACACCCTAGACAATATCTTTCAATTGGTGAAAACTGTGGTATTGTTGTATTGGATCGAGCTGCTTGCCTTGGGCGATGTGGACAATCACGAGCCCAATGGGGTTCTCCGCACTCATAATAGGGGCCCATTAGTTTGGCTTCTACTTTCCTTTGCTGCCATTGACTTGAGGGGCCTGTCCTAGGTTGGTAGCCGCCTAGCAACATCAAAGAATTTTGTTCCCCCGTTTGAGGCTCCAGTGCTTGGCTTGGATATGCGGGACTTTCAAAGAGATTTTCCTTGGATAAATATGATGCATATTCCTCCTCCACATAGCTTGGGTTTACCAAGTCTCTACATATATTTGAATTGTCATAGTCCACAAACCTCACAGGAGCAGTCCCAGGAGAGCAGGAGGTTGAGCTCCAAGTACAGGTCATGCTTGCTCTTGTGCCATCGGTGGCTTACATTCAAAATTAGTATACTGTTGATGCATTTGTGGAGCCACTGCACCCCTTTGCTGCTCACGCTCCTATCTCATTCTTGCAATGCGAGTACATTCCTGTGTGGTGTGGGTATAATTCAAAGCACAGGCCTGGCACCACTTCTTTGTGGGTTTGTGACTAGAGGAGAAAAGGTATTACATTCTTCGGTTTTATGGTTACCGCCACATGCTCCACAAAGATGAGGACCTGTAGGTAGTACACTCTTCATTCGCTGCTGCTGCTGTTGTTGTTGTGGCTGCATGGGTGGGTGATAGGTTTGTCCCAATCTCCTTAGTACTAGGTTAGCTATCTGGTCTGGATTTACTAGTGCGCTAGACCCTGAACTTTGGTCATCACCCCACTGATCTCTAGGTTGCACCTCAGGGCCAGTACCATCTTGGAATTTGAAGTTATCTGTGAAATCCATAGCATCATGGGGGCAACACTCATTGAAATTTGTATGCTTCTTTGCATAGAGATGTGTGTGCAGTGTTGAATTTTTAAGTCCTTTTAAGAAGAGAGAAATTAATCAACTCTGGGTGGGCTTCTCATCTTCTGGGCAACGATTAATGTACTGCTTCATCCTATTTACACAGTCTCTAACACTCTCAGTCTCGCCTTGCTTGAAAGAGTAGATGTTTGCTACTGTGTCATGCTGAATCCCCATCAAGGAAAAAGTAGCAATGAATCTCTCTTCCAAAACTCGTAAAAGAAGATTTGTCTGAAGCCTCTAGTGCCTGAAACCAAGCAAGGGCCTTTCCCTCAAGAGAGCCCAAATCCTTCAATTTGCGTATGCTTGTCAGTCACTTGCTCAGCTCGAACTGCTTGCCTAAATGCTGCTACATGGTCATATGGATCTCCCGACCCTTCGTACTTCTTTACCAGTTTCTGAAGAGTTGATGGCTTTACTCGTCTTGAATACTCATCATCGGGCCTACGGCCTCTCACTCTCAGTGGAAACTGTTCCTCTCTTTGGTAAGATGGTCCAGATGCATCCCAAATTGGTGTGGGTCCCCTATTACTTGCCTCACCAACCCCCTCCAAAGATCTTGTTACCCGCATTTCAGGAGGTGCATTTATGGGAGGCCGAGTTGGCTCCCCTACCCTCCGATTGTCATAGTGAGAGAAATGTTGTTGTGGTGTGATCTGTGGTCGTACTTTTGGTGTAGGATAATATCTTGGTGCTAGAGTTGGGCTACTTGCAGTGGTCCACTTTGATGTTGAGGGTCCCTCTCTAGTGAACTCTTGTAGGGGAGGAGCAACAGTTTCTCCAAGAAAGGCTGTCTCTCCGGGTTTAGCTGTATTAGTTGAGAACACTTCCATGAATAATGGTTGTCCTCTCCACGTGAGCTCACGAATTTCCTTCCAATCTAAGGTTTGGTATTCATTGGCCCATTTATCAACGATTCGGTTCCTGTATCCTGCAAGCTTCTCGACTACCACCACAAGCACTAGAGGAAGATCTAGCTCTGGCAATCTAGTTGTGGCATAATATCCTTCTAAAGAGTCCTTATAGACCTCTTGAAGTGGGTCATCCTGAAAGACCTTTGTCACTGGAATTTGTCGTACAAACTCCCATTGGTTCTCAGCCCCTTGATCCATTTTTCTCTTGCCTTTCCTGTCCCTTTCCAAATTTAGATCTACAAAAAGTAAATCATCTATGGATGGCTTTAAGGACTGGGCATTGGATGGTCCAGGCATGTCCGGCTCAATGAGCCAATCATCTCTAGACTCCCTTGCTCTAGAAGGCTTTGAGAAGTCTAAGAACTCACTTTTAGAGAGCTCCCCTGATTTGTCTACATTCTCTGGATGATAGGTGACTTCGTAATCTCCACCCATGTACATGTTACCCTGGTCATTGACTAGAGGTGCTCTATCAAGCTCTGAGAAAAAGTTCGCAATCTTAACGAGATACCGTTGTTGTGGATCCCTAAAGATCTGAGCTCCTTGAGCATTCGTGTAGACATATTGAAGTCTCACATTGAGTGGTAACCCCATGATGTCGGCTTCAAATGGATTAAAAGATCTTGTGGGTGTTCTATTTGGGGCTAAGGGATGACTATTTGACGACCCTAGATTGTCCATAGACAATGAGCTAGTTGTCCTGGAAAGGGTATCAGATTGGGATTCGAAAAAGGTTTCAGCAATATCTGCCAAATTTCCTATCGACTGGGTCCTACTTTCCTGCATAGGTACTCTAGAAGGTGCCCTAGACCCTATGGCAGTGTCTATATGACGTCCCGATCGCAAGTGGTCAAATTTTAAGGGTTTTTTTTAATTTTTTAATTTTTTAATTTTAATTTTTTTTTCAAAAAAATCCAAAAATTTTCAAGTTGGCTCAAACTTTGCCAGAACCCATTTTGAACCCCCTCGAACACATTAGGCCAGAAAAATATCGTATTTTTCTAGATCGAGAATCGCCTAAAATTTACCAGTTTCCCATACTGACTCACTATGGGAAAATGGTTCTGGGACCGAAATTTTGACGATGGGTGTTTTCTAACTCCTCTCGAAAAGTTAGATAACCTCCCAATTTTTTGCGGGAGAAAATGAAAAATTTTCTAAACTTTTTTTTTTGGCACCCCCTTATCCGGTGCGGTGGCGATCTTTATGGTGCGGTGTGTGGGTCTCTCCACGCGGTGCGCTGTTCACGCACAACCGCCTTCTTTTATTATTATTATTATTTTCTTTTTTTAAGTGCGTGTGCAGTGAACTCAATGCGTGTGCTGCTGTGAGATTTTACAGCGAATTCAATACATGTGCAGGGAACTCAATGCATGTGCAGCTGTGAGATTTGCAGCAAATTCGAAATGTTCAATCTTCATGTGTGTATATAGATTTCAGTTTCTGTACAGGTGCAAGTTTAACAGAGAACTAAAATGCACAAAATTAAAGATGCAAAAAACTAAACTAAGCTAAGAACAGAAAATAAAACGAACATGCAATAAATTGAAATTGTAAAAATAACCTCAAACAGCAAAAATTATCCTCAAAAGAATGACAGAAATGCAAAAATAGGCCTCTCTCTTTCGCACACAAATTGAAATTTGCAGGTTTAGCGCCTACCTCCAATCCTTCCCATGTGTTGAATCCTTGTCCTGACCTCAAGGGAGAAGCGTAGCTAGCCAATCGCACTCAAATTGCAAGACAAATAAAGAGAATTTTTTAACAGATTAGTCTTAAATAAATACCAAAATTAGTCTCAAAGCCTGCTCTCCTATCCAATAGTTTTGCAACCGATTGGAGCTTAACAAGGAGTGGTAGTGTGTGTATGGTGCTCAACTAATGTAGGCACTCGCTCCCCGACAGCGGTGCCATTGTAGAGCGGTTCTCTCTACCGTGCAATATAGTGCTCATAGAGTACTACCGATCAATAAATGTGTTAAGAAACACAATGTCAATCCGAGGACTCGACCCGATTAGTGCATGAAGGCTTTATCCCATGAGGGAGAGCTCACATACACAAACCACCACTTGATGATTCAACCATTCAACACCTCAATCAATCTCTCAATCTCTTAAATCCACTACACTAATCAAGAGAACAAGCAATGCATAACAATCTCTTAATCCCATTCAAACATTGATTAAATCTTAGCTTTCCCTAATGCGTGCAAACCCATAAGCGTGCATCTACTAACCCACAAGCTTAAGCAAGCATAGAATGTAACATTCACAAACCCACAAGCTCATAGAGAGAGTCTATCCATGAATAACTCATTGCCAATGAAGTGGGCAAGAGCTTGCATCAATGGAGACTGCACACACACACACACACACTACAAGCATGCAGCATACACAAGAGAACGAAAGAAGCATTCAACTAATCATAGAATAATCTACTTCAATGATGCTAAAATAGATTAAGAGAATGAAGTGGAGCTATACTCATTGGAGCTTGATGCTCATTAGAGTACAATAGAGAGAGAGTTAGAGAGTTGCCATAGCTTGAGAGCTCAAGAGCTTCACTCAATAGCTTATGAGAATGGCCAAAAATGTCCACTTTCTTTAGCTAACATCTCTTTTGTAAAGATGTCACTAACCCTAACCCTAGGCCTCTTTCACACATGGGTGGACAACCCCATAAGTGAGCCTTGCTTAATACACTTAGAACTCTCATTTAGAACCCACATTGGCCTAAAACGATTTACATTGCACTTCGGCACAAAAATATGGAAAAATTATGTGCGTCTTTATGTTCCCATGGCTACAATCCCGCTCTCTCACATTAATTGCTTCCAGCCTCCTTCTATAATCCGTGTTCCCGTGAGTGTTCCTGTGGAACAGGTATGGTATGAGGGACCAAGGAAGCAGCCTATGAGTGAAGCGCTAAGTGACCTGCGAAGGAGCCTAGAGGGTGCTGACCATACGGTGCTCGGGCTCTCGGTCGCCCCGTCAAAGATACCCACGCGTGCATCGAGGAAGAAAATGAAACAAGGTGTTAGAGTTGTTTTCTAAACTCAGGGATGGATCTGGTTGATTGGCCTTGCTGGTCCTCAATGGATGAGTCCATGGCTCTTTTATATGGATCTATTGGTTGATCTTGCTGATCTTCAATGGAGAGTCCATATGGATTTTTATAAGTGAATATATTTCCGGGTACTATGAGCTAGAAACTATTGAAAAGGCCTCTGAGTGGAGAGGTGGTGAGCGTTCAGGTTGCCAATGATGCCATAGGTACACCGATGAAGGAATGATTGGAAATAAGAATTCAACCTAGATATTTTGGAAGATTATGATCAATGATACTATGGTTTCATTAAAAGATTGTTTTAAAAGATTAAAAGCAATTTCATATTGGGGTGTGTAAGTGGTGTGACTATCTTGAAGTTTACTTGAAGTGCCGGCTAGGGGACGTGGGAACTTTTTTTCCCTGGTATCCGGGGCAAAACATAACCAAATTCCTAAATGGATCCTATCACTACAGTGGTTGGGCGGTTGGCTAATCCATGGGACTGGATGGGGTTAGGCGGGACTGATGAATCCCTAAAATGAGACTCAATTCTGTTATGTTACAATAGAATGAAGTAAATCCCGGATAGTTTTTGTTTTATGGAAAAGAATCAACGTCTGTGCCTCTTGATGAGGAAAAAAGTGTTGGTCTCTATAATCCAAGTGCAAGTCTCTTCCTTGATGTGACCATATGACTTACGGGTTTGGTCGAATCAATTTGGTTAGTTAAGGCTCTTGACTACGTTAGAATAAAAATATCCTGGAGGAATCGCCCGTGCTTTCTGGGCGAGGGAAATTTTTTCGGGTTGGAAGAACCGAGGGATTAGTCTCTTTTCCGGATATCCGTGGGCGAGGCCCCGAGAGTGAGAGGCTTTGCCCTGCGTAAGAAGTGTTACTTCTGCTCTACTAGCACCCCCGAATTCGTTGCACGGAGGGGGTAGGGATCTTTCATGGGGCCTCTGTTTCTTGTACTTGAGCTGCGGCCACCTCAACACCTTGCCTTTTTGCAACCTGTATTGGTGTTTCTTTTTCGGGCGTTGTCTCTGTTGGCATCGTGTTTGCCAGAGCTGATTCTTTGGGGGTAGATCTTTAAATATCAATTGATCTGGGCTTGTCGGAGGAGTAACTTGTTGTCGGGGCTCCTATTTGGCTTGGCTGATAGTCCATCAAGATAGCCTGTCCCTCTTGCATATCTTCAGTTGTTAATGTGGGTTGTTCTATAGCAACAGTGCCAACTGTAAGTCATTAGGGAAAATTTGGACTCACTTTTGGGCCGCCTTTTAAGCTCTTTGAGATTCTAGGGAATATTCCATAAGGACCAATGAGGGTGAGGCTTCCATTACGAAACTTTTGAGCAGTGGAAGTAGCACTTCTTGCGTGAGCCAAGGTCCCACACTCGGGGCCTCGCCCACCACCGATATCCGGACAAGAGACTAATCCATTGGTTCTTCCAAAACTGACTCGGAAAAAACTTCCCTTGCCCGAAAAGCACAGGCGATTCCTCCAGGATAACTCTTCTCTAACGTAGTAAAAAGCCTTAACTAACTGAACTGATTTGACCAAACCCGTAAGTCCCATAGTTAGATATCAGGAAAAAGATTGCACTTGGATCATAGAGACCAACGCTTTTTTCCTCATTGAGAGGTAGAGCCATTGATTCTTTTCCATAGAACAATTTTTGTCTAGGATTTACTTCATCTATCGTACCATAACAAAATTGAGTCTCAATTTAGGGATCCATCAGTCCAGCCTAACCCCATCCAATCCTATGGGTTAGCCAACTGCCCGCCCAACCACTGTAGTGAATCGTGATGGATCCAATTAAGAATTTGGTTAAGTTTTGTCCCGGGTACCAGGGAAAAGAGTTCCCAGGCCCCCTAGCCAGATATTCATGCAAACTTAAAACTAGTCACACCACTTACACACCCAATATGAAATTGCCTTTTTCACAGAATCACACCACTTACACACCCAATATAAAATTGCCTTTTTCACAGAATCGGCTATCTTAAAAAAAAGCAATCTTTTAATGAAACCATTGTGTCACTGATCATAATCCTCAAAATCTCCGGTTGAATCCTTATTTCCAATCATTCCTTCATGAATCATCGGTGTACCTATGGCATCATTGGCAACCAGAACACTCACCACCTGTCCGGGGCCTTTTCGATAGTTCCTAGCTCATAGTAACCGGTAATATATTCACATAACAAAATGGAATCTCCGTTGAAGATCAGCAAGATCAAACAATAGATCTATATAAAAGAGCCATGGATCCGTTTGAGGACCACCAAGGTCAATCAACCAGATCCATGCCCAAATTCAGAAAACAACTCGTACTCCTTGTTCTAATATCTTCCACGATGCACGTGTGGGTATCGTCTCCGTGACCCAGAGCCCTCGAGCACTGTATGGTCAGCACCCCTCTAGGATCCTTCTTCGCAAGTGACCTAGCGCTTCACTCATAGGCCGCTTCCTTGGTCCCTCATCCACCGTACCAAAAGCTCACCATTTTAATCGAACCGAGGCTGGTCAAGACCTCGGCCTTGCTACGCGAGACGTCCTCCAATGACTCTCCGTCAGCTGTTGCAACTTTATCAGATTAGGTCTCCACGACCTCATTCACAAGACGGTCAAAATGATTCTCCTCTTCTCATGTACCTTCACAAGTCTGTTCAACCACAATGGTGCCCAACTCCAAGTCGTTACGTCTATCCGTTGGCTTGGGTTCTTTTTCAAAGGAACGCCCTATCCACTCCACTAGTGACCTGGGGATGCCGGCTTGAACTATGAAAAAGCTTACGCCTTTTTTCATGGCCTTTATTTTAAGGATTCATTTATCATATCTTTTAGTTATGTAATCGGAATGTAGTATACATTTTGAAAGCTAAAATCAGGTAGATTGAGGTGTCTTTTTAATTGGTTTTTAAAAAATGTGCATGGTCGGTGCTTAAAGAGAGGATGAGTTTTCAATGGACCTTTTAAAGGCACTACACTACCACCAACCCACATGAAAGTGTGTACGAAATTGGCACTCAAAACACAAAACATTATGTAAAATTGACCTATTATTCACATGACAGTAAAAAGAGAATAAACAAAGAATTTAAAAAGAGTTAAAAACAAGTTTACTATATTGTATCTTTTTTACTAGTAACACAAATATTACAATATTACATATGTTCAAGCAATGCACATTGCAACTACACGGATTGCAACTACACGCTACCTTACACATGTTTCAAATCAAAAGTTTGAACAACTCATAGGCTCATAAATACCAGCAACATTAATATAATGAAGCTATGCTTGTTGAGAAAAGTTATTGCCAATAAAAATAGCCTTGGGTCACCATCTCAAATTTTCAATAAATGGGACATGATAAACTATTAACCTTCCAATTCGGATAACTTACAAATACCAAGCGGAAAGTTGGTACAAATTCTAATGAATCACTACATTTAAAAAAAGTGCATTCTATAAACAATGTTCTACCCACTCAATAAGAATCATACTAAAAGGTATACTAAAAACGGTGCTAAACAAAACCTACACATGCACACATATGTATAAGCTAAAAGATGCTTTCAAACAATATTCTTTAGATCTTAAGAGACAAGACCTACATATATCTATAAACATAAAATTACTTTCAAAGAAAATAGATTTACCTTTCAGTTCTAAATGAGAGATGTGAAAGATTATGGTCCAAATACTAACATAACATAGGTGAGTTTACCATTCAGATAATGTCACATGAGCACGAAGGAGATAACTAAATAAATAAGGACATAAGTACACACCCTCTAGGATTAAGCTTAGAGGCAATACAATTTTCCATAGAATATCCCAAAATCTTTCTTCTAGTATAAGTATATAGATAGCTACATGTAACAATTCCTACCTCACAAATGGAAGACATAAATTTTACTTTGTAGGGTTTATAGGCAAATCAAAGGGATTCTCATGCAATTGCAAATCAAAGGGATTCTCAAGCAATTGCAAATCAAAGGGATTCTCATGCAATTGCCATCAATATTAACGAAAACTAATTGGGGGAAGAGGAACAAGGCTCACTGTCAACTACTGAATCCATTGATAATATCTCCTTAAATTTTTTCATAAATGCTTAATTACCTTCCAATCTGATATTAGAAGATGTAAGAGACATGGAGATATCATTAGAAAATGGAGACATGAAGGTGTAAGAGACATGGAGATATGAAGCTGTAAGAGATATGTAGATAGACCATAGAAATTGAGTGTGCATTTTTTCTTTAAGTGTTTTTTTTTCCATTTTAAAATTTAATAACAAATTTTGTGGTTTTTTTTCTTTGTGAATTTTGTTTCTATATTCTAATTGTGTCCATAGTCACACTTATTTACTTAGATCCTTTATGAAATTGTACCAACCCAAAAAACATATGCAAGAAAATTCAAATTTGTTATTCATTCATAGGTGTTCGTATAGGTGTTATGACGGCTATAATTTTTAGTATAACTGTTGCTCTAGGCATCAAACATTTTGATGGCTTTATCGGCACATATGCAAGTGGTTATATTTTGACAACTAAATACAGTTGCATGTATCAATGGTTGCATCACTACAACACAAAAAGAGCACAACCGCATCCATACACTACAAGACATCGAGAGTGTAGCAATGTTTTTTAGCAGTGTTTTTGGAAGAAAAATATGAGGGGTTTTCAAGATGCTCAACAACGATCTATTGCTACTCCGCAACGCTTTTCGTAAAAAATGCTATTATATTGTAAAAATATCTTGCTTTTTTTGCCGCTTCTTTTGCTGCCACGTAGTTTTATCTCTTGAATACAATAAAATTATACTCTGAGTTTTTTTTAATAGGTTTTTGCCTTGTCTATCACTTTTACCTCTCTTACCCTATCCTCCTCAAGCTCAAGCAAGGTATGTCTACTGTTTTCATTTATCTCCTATGCAAACAAGCTTTCCATGAAAGCTATCTTTTGAGTATTTCCTTTCTCTTTTCTCTCTTTTAAGTTTTTCTTTTCTTCTTTTTTCCTTCTTCTTTTTCTTTAATTAAGAGCTCTCCATTAAAGCTTCATATGGTAAGAGATCTTGATTTTTCTTTATACTTTTTTTTTTCTTGACTTGGTTTAATTTTGTAGGTTTTTAGTACATACAAGCCTCACAAGAGATCTATTTCTTGTATGTTTCTTCTTTCATGCTTTTACATGTTTATAGGGTTTGTAAGTGTTAGGACTTTAAAGATTAGGGTTTATTATTAATACATTTTTTCCTTGTTTTGGTTTGATTTTGTAGGTTTTCAACTTATACAAGGCTCATCATCACAAGGTAAGAGATCTCTTTCTTGTATGCTTCTTCTCTTATGCTTTTACATGTTATAGGATTTGTAAGTTTAGGATTTGTTTATTTTTCCATGCTCCATGCTCCATGCATGCCGATAGCTACCTATGCATGCTGGTACCTTCCTAGGCATGCTGGCACACCTACCTAGGCATGCTGGCACACCTACCTAGGCATGTCGGTAGCAACCTATGGAAGCCGGTAGCAACCTATGGAAGCCGATAGCAACCAATGCATGCCAGTAGCATCCTATGCATGCTGGTAGCAACCAATGCGTGCCGGTAGCTTCCTACGCATAGTCGCCGGTAGCAAAATCAATGCATGATGCCGGTAGCTTCCAACGCATGCCGGTAGCAACCTATGGAAGCTGGTAGCAACCTATGCATGCCGGTAGCAACTTATGGAAGTCGGTAGCAACCTATGCATGCCGCTAGCAACTTATGGAAGTTGGTAGCAACCTATGCATGCCGGTAGCAACTTATGGAAGCCGGTAGCAACCAATGCATGCCGGTAGCTTCCTATGCATGCCGGTAGCTTCCTACGCATGCTAGTAGCAACCATTAGGAAGTGAATGGGGTCTTCTTGGGGGGTTGCCATGTGGACTGAAATGTTGGGTTTGTAAGAGAGGTGTAAGAGTGGTCAAAGGGTGCACTTTTTCTCCCAAAAAGGGAGGGAGGCAATTTTACAATTTTCGGACCTCCATAACTTCTACATACAAGCTCCGATTTGAGCGGAGATTATAGATCCGTGATCTACGCATCAAGAGCTTTCCATAGATATGTTACATGATATGGTTTTGTCTGCTAGATTTTAAATTCCATTTTTTTCCCAAAATTCAAATTCGAATAAAGTAGCCGTTTTGAAGCATTAGAAAACGTTTCTTCTTAAGAGAAAAGGTTTGACTCCTTAAACTGCCAAATAAAAGGGCGGCCCAAGAAGCCTTCCATTGAGGTCCTAATGCAATGCATGCCGATATCTTTATGCATTATGCCGGTAGCTTCCTATGCATGCCGATAGCTTCCTATGTATAAGAGTTTTAATTATTTATGTTTTTTCTTAGATAGATGGCAAATAACTTGAGGCGTGATGTTACACGTGAAGGAGGAGTCGATATCCCAACAATATTTGTAAGTATATATTAGCCTCAAATTGTATCTTATCTTTTAATTAAAGAAGGTTATCTTAAATAACAACTTTCTAAAATGTTCATTTGTTTGTATATCTATAGCTTGAAGTAGGGGACTGCCCCCTACGCAAGATAAATATGATTTTGCATTACAACAAGGTTTGCAAGCTCTGTTTGATAGGGTGCAAGATGAAGGATACATTGTTATTACTGCAAGAGATGCTTGGTAAGCATGGCAAGTAAGTACATTCCTAAATCCTAAACCTCTTTGTTTTTTCAAAACTAATTCTCACTTTTGTTAGTTTTATTGTGTTTTAGGATCATGTAACTAGAAACGGTGGTACAAATGTCCATGCCAGTAGCAATGGAAATGTGAGAAGCAAAGGGGCCGCAAGGAACAATAATAATCGCACAACATGAGATCTAGATAGCCCCTAGCTCCATAGATTTTTATTACGCTTTATCTTGTATATGAGCTTTTTGGAGTCATACACTTATGTAATTCTGCTAAGTATTGTAATTGAATTTTGACATTCCTAAAACCATGAATTGCAGATGTCTTTTCTTTTTGGTGCTTGTCAAGTTTTACATTAGAATTGTCCATGATGATATTAAGGTATGTTAGTTTTATTGTGTCTACATTAGAAAAAAAAGAGCTGAAGCAGACTGGGGAGTCTTGTGTAGACTCCCCAGTCTGTCCCAGCTTTTTTTATTATGCAGTACTTTCACTGCTCAGTAGCAGTATTTAGCACCAAAATAGCACTTCTAAGCAGTGCAATATCGCTTCTTAGCATAGCGAAATATCGCTACTAGTTTCGCTGCTGAGTAACGAACCCATTGTAGTGAAAATTGCAGCGATATAAGCCCGACATCCCGTACCCTTCTAGTTATAAAAGCACTGCTATTTTTGCTGTTAAACCCTCATTCTGTTGTAGTGATAGCCATGCAAATTTAAAAGAACCCATTCATGGAAAAAAAAACTTCACGCAACTATACATGTGGCTAAGGGCATGCGGCTATAGCCACGCATATAGCAGTGTGCAAAATCATGCGTGGGTACAGCTGCATACTATCTGAAAAAAAAAACAAGGGCAGAATGGAAGAGAGATATATGTGTTCCAACATCTCTCTCCCATTCTATCTCCATTTTTTAAAATCACATTTTTTAAAACACTTAATCACTTAAAAAATACATACATAAAAAAATGTAATACAATGTCATGGGGGAATTACAACAATACTATTATATTACAAATTACATAAGTTGATCATGTCCAAAAATGACAAAAAAAAATAAAGATGACTAAGAAAACTAATTAATTAATGCATTAGCTTCATCTTCATCTTCATCAAGATTCTCCTCGCGTATATCTTCACCACATGAACCACCACCTTCATTCACAACCACTTTCAACATCTTTTTCCTACAGTAAATAGTGAAACAATGCAAAAACATTAGCCGCCACAAGCAAATAAACATGAGAATTGAGAAACTTGGGTGATAAATAAAATTCAAATTCAACTACTCACTAAATTTCCATGAGCTCGTTTGATATCTGCATCAGTGATTACTCCTTGCCTTTGAGCCAATCCCACGTCTCGACTTTGTTGTGATGCTTGCGGTATCTATTCTCTCGAGCCATTGGGGGGCGACCTACTACCCTTTCTTACAAACAAATTACAATATGCATGAGATATGAAATTCACAAGGAAAAATAAACTAAACTTAGTGATGAATGGCAAAGAAAAAACTTACAAATCGTGTGAGCCAAGCTGCTTTTCCTCTAGATCCATACTTTGTTGCACCGTACTTTTGCAAACTAACTTGCATGCGTCGCCTTTTGTTAAGGGTGTTCAGTACCCTCACTAGCTTCTTTCTTCACCTTGATCTTCCACTCTTGAATTGTGCAATTTGAGGGAATTTTTGAACCATCTTTCATGCACCTCCTTAGTCATCAAGATCTCCTATTATTGAGTATCCTTATTATGCGATTCCTCACCCACTCATCGGGAAAAAGTGTGTGTGGTGGGTTATGACAAAAGTAGAGCAAGATAGTGGACCAATGCTTGATTATTGTGGCATGATTCAAAACATCCTAAAGGTTTGTTTCATGAGGACATTCCAAATTTTTATATTGGATGTGAAGTGGTTCAAGGATGTGGTGTGTGGAGGCACTCAAGAAGCCATGCAAAGACATCCAAATGGATTTATGGTGAGATCAATTCCACAAAATTTTAGCAAATAGAGAGAGACCCATTTGTGGTACCTCACCATTCGTGAACAAGTAATTTCTAACCATAATATTTTATTATATTATCCTTATGCATGTTTAATTTACACTCGATGTGTTTCTTCTTACAAGGTTGTGTTTCACATGGATATAAATGACAAGAAATCGTGGTATTTCATACAACTCACTCCTTGTTCAAAGTCCTTGTTCAAAGCGTATTCTTCAAGATAAGGATGCTGAAGAGCTCATGGATGAAGTGGAAGTTCAAAATGAACATGCAGAGGGTCAAGTACAAGATGAAGAGCATGAGATCCCACCAGCTAATCAAGATGATGGTGGCTCTATCCAAAATGATGATGAGCACACTAGCAATGTGATAGATCTTTTTGTTGGGACATATGGATCCTGAGATAGACCAATTAGCAAGTATGGATTTGATAGAAGATGCAATACATGTTGGGCCAAGCTCACCCTAATTCATTAAACAATTTCTAAATTCTCCAATCTTGATTTAGTCCATATTTGATTGTATCATAATACATTTGGTGCTTCTTCTTTTGTGATATTGGGATTACATTTTGTGCTTCTTCCTTTGTGATATTGGGATATTTTGAGCTCTATGGAATGTTTGGATTTTTTCCCAGTAGGTGGCTATACACGCGGCTATAGCCGCATTATAACTGCACATGGCTATAGCCACGTGCATAGTTGCATGCTAGAATTCTACACATCTTACACACCTATCTGGGTCCCCTCTCTCTACTCTCTCTCCTCTTCACACGGCTATGTTGTGCGACAATGCTCCCCATCTCTTGTAGTACATCAATGAATATATCCAAAGCCATCATTGTTTTCTCCAAAAAAACAAATGGTGCCCATATATTTTCATTAAGATTTAACTATATCCTTTAAACAAATGGCGCCCATATGTTTTCATTAAGATTTAACTATATCCTTTAAAAAAATCAAGAAAAGGAATCAAAACGAACCTCTTATAGTGTCCTCTATACTCCTACATGCACACTATTTAAAGTCTAAATAGACTGTGTGTCCTCAAAAACATCGATAAAAAGCATCAAAATGAAGATGTGTCTTGTACACTCCATTAGAGCAAGTTTGAGCTCATTCTGGGACCCTGTAAGTATTTCACATGAGAATATTCCTTTAAAAATGGGGGCATGGAAAATATTCAACAAATCATCTCCAAATCTATTGGAGTTTGCATTTTCACAACCTATTCTCTGAGAGCTTTTCAATGATGTATATATAGCATGATGGGGGTTGGACATGGGAGGGGAAAGATATCGATAAGATTCCTTTCTTCTTAAAAGATACCGAGAATATTCATTTCTTCTCCCAAAAGATTCACCCACATTAAGAAGAAAGGAATCTTCTCGGTATCTTTCCCCTCCCATGTCCAACCCCCATCATGCTATATATCATCGAAAAGCTCTGAAAAAGTAGGTTCTGACATTAGGAACTCAATGGAGTCTTCTTGGGCCCTTTTATTTGGCAGTTTAAGGGAGTCAAACCTTTTCTCTTAAGAAGAAACGTTTCCTAATTTGAAGCTTCAAAACGGCTACTTTATTCGAATTTGAATTTTGGGGGAAAAATGGAATTTAAAATCTAGCGGATAAAACCATATCATGTAACATATCTATGGAAAGCTCTTGATGCGTAGATCACGGATCTGTAATCTCCGCTCAAATCGGAGCTTGTATGTAGAAGTTATGGAGGTCCGAAAATTGTAAAATCCCCCCCCCCCCTTTTTGGGGGGAAAAGTGCACCCTTTGACCACTCTTACACCTCTCTTACAAACCCATGGTTTTTGCTTACATGGCGGGCTCCTATTTGTCAAAAAGTTAAACGTTTCCATAACCTCATGGCAAATTAAAGGGCCCAAAAAGACTCCATTGAGTTCCTAATGAAAATGCAAACTCTGACAAATTTGGAGCTGATTTGCTGAAAATTTCCTATGCCCCCATTTTTAAAGGAATATTCTCATGTGAAATCCTTAGACTTGCCCCAAAATGAGCTCAAACATTTTCTAATGCTATACTCACACTATATAAAGTATATAAAGAGTGTGTGTCCTCAACAACAAAGCATCAAGATAAACATGTTTCCTCTACACTCCTACACTCACATTCTATTAGGTTTAAAAATAGCTTTCTTTGTCTATCCAATATGATTTCTTGATTAGTGTTTTAGGTTTCTCAAAGGTTGGAAACCTAAGATGGAAATAAGAATAGAAAAAGTACGTTCTTTATCTTCTTCATTGGTATAGGAAGCATAAGTATTCACCAACACTACTGAATTACAGAGGGAAAGAGAGGCATTCTTTACACTGGTTTGCACCATAGATATCCAAGAATGCACAACTCTCTCATGTGGAGAAGCTAGGGTGTTCTACCTTTCCTCCAATGCCATCACCTCAATGCATCAACCTAATGCAACTAATGCAATGGGTGTGGAGCAAAGAGGAAAAGTGTTATATGGAAAGCCCAATCTCAATGGCCTCTATGGGGGTGGGAAAAATGGGTGTGGATCAAAGAGGGAAAGTGTTATGGAAATCTCAATTTCAACCTCTATGAGTGTGGATCAAAGAGGGACAATTTTTTGGAAAGCTCTCTCAACCTTTATGCCTACGTGCATGCAAAGAGTGAGGGAGAGATGGAGATGGATAAGGAGAGGAAGAGGGTTAGAAGTAAAGCAAACACACCACTCCAAGAATACACCCTAGCTCACAAGCATGATTGAACAATGAGGAAGCAAGCATGCAAGCTATTATCACAAGCCCTTAAGAGAAACTTATACTCTGAAATTGTTATAATTGTATTATGTGTTTTCTAGTTACTAAAAAATGACTCATATAGAAAACCTTCTATGTATAGTGCTTACCTACACAGGAATATATGGGGGGCAAAAATCTATTAAAGCTAATGTCCTGGGCTTTTTGCATCACATAACCTAAAGCATT